>NC_051399.1:39245473-39247973 GCF_015228065.2 Penaeus monodon
ATAACGATAATGCTGATGATAATTGATAATGATAAGGGTAATATTTGATAATAACGATGATGATAATAATGCCATGATAATCATAAGAACAAAATGATGATGATAATAATGATGATAATGATAATGATGATAATGATAGAAATGCTAATGATACTAATGATAATAATAATAACAATGACCTTAATGATAATGATAACGATAAGTATAATGATGACAATAATGAAAATGATAATAATAATGAGAATAATAACAATAATAATGGTAATAATATTAATGATAATAATAATGATTATGATATAAGCAATAATGATGATAATGATAACGAGAATAATGATAATAATGATAGTGATGATAAGTATAATGATAATGATGATAATAATATTGGTAATGATAATAAAATTAGTAATAATAATTATAGTAATAATGATAATGATGATAATGATAATGATAATGATAATAACAATAGCAATAACGATGAAGAAAATAATGAAACTTATGGTAATAACAGTAGCAATGATAATGTTAATTATAGTAATGATAATAATGATAGTAATGGTAAAAAAATAATGATGAAAATAAAAATAATAGTAGAATAATAATAATCATAAAGATAATGATAATAATAATAATATTGATGATGATGATGATAATGATGATAATAGTAATAATAATAATAATAATAATAATAATAATAATAATAATAATAATAATAATGAGGATAATAATAACAATAATAATGGTAATAATAACAGAGAGCGAGAGCGAGAGCGCGCGAGAGAGAGAGAGAGAGAGAGAGAGAGAGAGAGAGCGAGAGCGAGAGCGAGAGAGAGAGAGAGAGAGAGAGAGCGAGAGCGAGAGAGAGAGAATCCAAAACCCAATGCCTCTACTAATGGTGTTTCGCGATGCCACAGTGTCGAAAATTATTCTGATTGACGCAAGGTTACCAATCAAGGTTTAATTACCCCCGACCTAGGCAGTAATTAAGGTTGTTTTTTAGGCCTGCAGGTCAGTCGGATAATGGGGCAAAGTGGAAGGTTATTCCGGCGAAAAAAATAAATGAAATATAACGTTGGGGGAGAAAAATTTCCAAAGCACTGCATGCAAATGTGCTGAATGATGGCATGATTGCAATATAATATTTTTCGGTTTGCTTGTCTCTCTTTATCTTTCTTCTTTTTCTCTTTCTCTCTCTTATTGGTGGCTACTCCTCTCCTCCCTCTCCTCCTCACTCTTTCGTTGCCTCATTCCCTCTCCTTCCCCTCTCTTACTCTCCTATTTCCCCTTTTTTTTTTGTTCCTCTTCTATCTCTCCCTTTCGAACTTTTTCTCTTTTTTCTTTATTAATCATCTATCTATCTATCTGTCTGTCTACCTACCTAATTATCTACTCATCTATCTATCTACCTACCTACTTTTCTATCTATATACCAATCTATTTATCTACCTACATCTACTTACATATCTATCTATTTATCTAGTCCTCCTCCCCCCCTCTCTTTCCTCTTGCTAATCCTAGTTCGTCACAGTTTGATGAAAACCTCACCTTCATTTACTATGAGAGAATATGGCGTCACCTAATCACCTATTATTGCTGAAAATCCACGAACACTTTATACTCCGGGAAATAAAACATATCCTTTAGTTTAGGTCCTAGAATATTGGTAAAGACGATGATAACGACGGTTGGTAGTAATGGTGACAATAGCAGTAAATATGGATGTGGAAAATAAGATAATCATGCTATTGATGATAGCGTTAAAAATAATGAAATCGAATTTGTAACAAATAAGATAACAATAACAACAAAGATCATAATAACAGTAAATGTTAGATAATAACAATAAAAAAATAGCAATGAAAAGAGGAATAATAACGAGAACAATAACATTGATAATGATAACAATGATGATTATTATAATCATAGCAATGACAATACTAATAACAACGCCGATACTAATGCTATTGATAATGATGATGGTAATAGTAATGGAAATAAAAGCAATGGTAATGATAATAATAGTAGGGATAATAGTAAGAAGTATGCTAAAAGTCTCGCATTGTCAAATACCCTAAGGCAAAGAACGTCTTAAGACCAAGCTTTTATTTATTTATTTATCTATTTTATTATCATTATTATTAATTTATTTATTTATAATATTTTTTTTGCTTCGTTCTGCGGAATGGAATTTTCACATGCACTTTCTCCCAAGTTTCTTCAAGTTTTGCTTCATTTAACAACAAACTTCAATGAAGAGTCAAGAAGAACAACTATCCCAGAGGAATCCTGTGAGAAAATAATAATAACTGTTGTGTTTTATTTCCTTCCCTCTTTAAAATGCACAGACAAAAGATAATAACAATAAGGACTGCCTGTGTTTTTGTTTAATTTACGCTTTTAAATGGTCGACCTAAGCAAAGAGTTTCGAGCATTTCCTTGCCGTTTAAAAGGTTACATACTTAAGATTTTCATTATCGTTATTACTGTTATCATCATCATCATC
>NC_051399.1:39252973-39257973 GCF_015228065.2 Penaeus monodon
AATACTAATAGGAATGGTGATGGATATGGTGATAGTAGTTATGATAATCATTATCATAAGAATTATGAGGTCAAATGTAACACTGTCATTGATATGGATGATTTTTTTGTAATACTGATAATATAATACTAATCTTGATGATTATGCTAATTATGGTGATGGCAAATATAGTATCAATAATAATAATAATAATAATAATAATAATAATAATAATAATAATAACAACAACAACAACAATGATAATAATAATAAGGAAATGATAATGATAATAATCATAATAATTAGAACAGTAATCATAATAATTAGAACAATAATCATAATAATTAGAACAATAATCATAATAACGATAGTAATAATAATGATGCTAATAATGGCGATGATAAATTATTACAATAATACTGTTGATACTAATGATAATGGCAATGACAATAATAATGATGATGATGATGATCATAGTAAAAACATAAATAGGAAACATAATAAACATAATGATAATAGTAATGCTAATGATGATTATATTGATGATGATAATAACAACAATAATAATGATAATAATAATAATAATAATAGTAATGATAATAATATTGATAGTAATAATGATAATGATAATAACAACAATGATGATAATAATGGTAATGATAATGAAATGATAATAATAATAATCATAATAATAATAGCAATAACAACAACAAAGATGAGGATGTTAATATAATCATTATCATCATTATTGTTATTATTTTTATTAAATAACTGTCAAATAATTATGGTTATTTTTATTGGCATTTTTTTTATATACAGGTGTATTTACATGACATATACAGGGCATTAAATAAAGACAGGAGAGAGAGAGAGAGAGAGAGAGAGAGATGCTGAGAACAAGAAATATATGTATTGAAAAGAGACGGAGAGTGAAAGAATGAGAGAGAGAGAGAGAGAGAGAGAGAGAGAGAGAGAGAGAGAGAGAGAGAGAGAGAGAGAGAGAGAGAGGATGAAAGAAAGGGAAAAAAATAGAAAAAAAGAGAAAAAGAAGCAGAGAACCATAACAAAATACACACAAAGATAGCATAAAGCGTTCCCTTTGGCGAATACGTTAAGACCGCTCCTCATCAAAGGCAGCTCCTTGAACACATCACCTGGGCGAAGAAACTGCCCTCCCTTATCAACATTCCCTCCGCCCTTCCTCGCTAAATTGAGGAGCACCTGAGTATCCTGTGTCTCTCTCCTTTTTCCCTTTGCGATCCTGAGGCTCACACTTCTTTCCCTGCTGAACGACACGGTTAGTCATCATTACGCTGGGTGCTTTGAGATCAAGATTCGAGGGTGTTTGTTTAGCATACATATACTGTACATGTAGGGAGATACACTTATACACGTATGCCTGTGTGTGTGTGTGTGTGTGTGTGTGTGTGTGTGTGTGTGTGTGTGTGTGTGTGTGTGTGCGCGTGTGTGTGCTTGTCTGTTCGTGTGTTTGTGTGTGTGTGTGTGCTTGTGTGTGTGTGTGCTTGTGAATGCGTGTGTGCGTGTATATATTTATCTCCCTGGCAAATATTTCTCCTATTACGTACGTTTTTTGTATAACGTGTAATTCTATATCTCTCCATCCCCTGATTCTTACCGATTATCAGTTCATTTACTTATGCATATTATCATGTCTTCTTGCTTAGTGATAAATAGTCTTCTTGTATAGTATTCTTCTTAGGTATCCGGAGAAAAAATAACTCAAGAATCACGTTATCCTAAAATCTACAAACGTCGAAATCCAGAAACTGTTCAGAGGGTATTAGCCTTGCTTGAAGAGACGTTATCTCTACACTTCTTGGTCCTGATTATTTCCTGGAAAGAGAATAAGCTCATTGACCTCATTGTTCGTTTCATTGGGCCACGAACTGCATGGTATTATTATGATTATATATACATTTCACTATTCACTTCAGAAGGACATAATGCTAATTCTTAATTTTCATTATTCATCTTATTTACGTTACCTGACATGTTGGTAATATACGAATTAATCATCATCAAATAGGCCGAAAAAAAGAAAAAACAGAACTACAGGAACAAAAAACAAATCCATAACACTAAATGATACAACTATTAAAAGAACGCTTGCACAGAACGCAACAAGCTGCCACAGTCTTTTATATAAGTTACAACCAACTTACCAACTACGTGTTCCTGTGAGGTGTTTGCCAAAGACTTGGCTGTACTCCTGCTACTGCTCCTGCTGCAAGCCCTCCTGACGTTGCAGGTGACGGAGCGCACGGCGGGAGAGAAGAGCTGGACGATGGCCGTGCGGAAGAGGGTGTTCTTCCACGCGTAGACGGGGAGGAAGAGCAGCTGGACGAACAGCAGCAGGATCGGAGACAAGGAGGCCGCCCGCACGGTGTGGTCGCTGTCCTGGAGGCTCACCAGCTGGATCACCATCTGTTGAATGTGCATATGGGAGTGAACAAACACACACACACACACACACACACACACACACACACACACACACACACACACACACACACACACACACACACACACACACACGCTGTTCTGCCTCTCTTGATATCCACTTTACTAAACAGAGCAATCAAGGTTCATTGGTTAAACGTGATGACGTAATGAGCTCTGCCTTCTCTTTGACTCGGTGCATTTCCTTTGAAAACGGTTCAGTAATAACAGTGGTAAATACAAAAAATAAACTGTTCAACATTTGTAACGAATAAGGGTAAAGAGGCAGGGCTTAGTTCTTACAGGGATTTCCATCAAGACGGAGTGGGGCTACCTGTGTTAAAGTATCGTGGGGGCAATGGCTGTCATTTCATCGGTATCCATGCCCTGCCCGTCTTGGCTTACATTTCTAAGCCATGGTCTGTTCTATTATATATGTCGTTCATGTCCTCTTATCGATATAACTATCGGTAACCTATTCATGATTGAATGCTCTTGACTGGTTTTCCAGTTTTGATTTCTACTGTATGCTTACTGACGACATTCATCGATCACAGGCTTTTTATTTTAGGCACAGCTGAACACGGTTAGTTTACCGAAAGCTACCCAAGTCAGTGTCATTCAGCGATTTATTATAATTATTTTATACCTCTGTCGCCATCTTATTGCATTTCTTGCTCCAGCTGCACACAATGGTCATATTCAAATGTCATTTTCCCCAATGTAATAGCTCCCCACCTTGCTTTTACAGCAATAGGCCTATGATCGAGCTTTATCTACTATCTACTGTACGTACTTTTCATATTTCTATCCATTCGCCAACTTAGACGGTTTAATCTTTCATCGCCCTAATACTTCGTCTTTATTCACTCGCATCACCATCTCGAAAATCAACTCCTCCCAAACAAACAGCGAAGAGCGCTAGTGAGATGTTGTTCTCTTGCCGCGTTCTTCTTCCTATCATGATTTCATCTGTATCAGCTGACAAGGGACGGGATTTCCTGATCTTTTTAGATATTTATAACGGAGAATGCTCCTCCCGAAACAAGGCTGTCGTTGTGAGCCTTGTCTTTTCTGAAAATTGGTCGATAAAATTATGTAGATTAACTATATTGTAAAGTATCTGGATATAAAACCTGCTCGTTTTCTTGACGCGTATTTTTGGCGAGAAACGCAAGCAAACTATGGTTTGATTTAGTTTGCTTCGCCAGATATCCAGAATGTTATGAATGTCATCAAACTACCACAGTATGAGACGACTCGTTCCCCTTCATAATGGGTGACAGACTTATTCGCGGAAGAAAAGACTGGACGCTGTTAGTAATGATAGTGAAACTATCGACGAAGAAATCTGTCCTTACCTGGGTGTTGCATGAACTGAAGAAGATAAATGAAATATGCATTTAAAAAATATATATATTTACATATTATGTAGCACAAATGTTATGAATAACAAACAACAACAACAACAACAAAAACAACAACAACTCGTCCACACACTTTAGAACAACAAATTAAAAGGAAACTATCTACAATTCATAGCAAAGACATTTTTTTCAAACTACGAGTCGAGAATGGAAATAACTGTGGGAAATAAAAACGCATTTCGAACATAATACATAATGCATTAGTACTTATCTTCAAGAGAATAACAAAACCATTAATATACTCCAGTCAATACTTCCGGTCGGTACAGCTATGATAAGAACGTGCTAGGTTATAACACCATCTATTACCGACGAAATAAGTACGTTATCAAGAGAATTTCATCGTAGTCACCCATTTCTGTCCCCTGGAGGTAGTTTGAAAATACTTTGGTTTGGTTACGAGACTCTACAAAGATATGTGACCAAAAGGTTCGGCCAAAAACAAATAGGGACAAGAATTTAAAAGATTTTTCAATATGTCTTCAAAATATCTTGCCGTCAAAAATGTGCCTTTGTACATTGGTCATAATTTTAATACAAAATCTATCCACGTTACATATTAAACATGTGGAGCGGCTGTAGTTACTAAGTTCTCTTTAGCCTCCTTTCCTGTAAAATAATAATAATAATAATAATAATATATAAAGAAAGAAAGAAAGAAAATTAAAGACAAAGATACAAATATGTGAATTACTAGCGATAAACTGAATTAGAATAGATTTGTTCGTTTTAATGGAAAGTTCTCATCTGCGGCCCTGATATGGTTTATCGTAATGTCATCCTTCCCAGAAGCTCTATCGTATATTACAGTTTTTAAAGACTTCTGTACCTCTTAGACTATTCTTTCTGTTTTATCACTGAACTGTCCATTTTGTACTTGCGTTCTCTAATTCTCTACATTCAATTCTAAAAAAAAATCAGTCTGCATTTGACTACATACTCTCGATCGTCCTTCAGAGACACGGTATGTTTTATCTATTTATTGATTTATTTCTATTTATTTAATTATTTTTACTCACTGAAAGATCTTTAATTTTGCTCTCCTAGACTGCGGTTGCAAATCCATCCTACATTAATGTAGGTCTAAAAAAACTACAAAAACCTACCGCTGGTTGTTGTGTATGAGCATGCCAT
>NC_051399.1:39265473-39267973 GCF_015228065.2 Penaeus monodon
GGATATGAGATTACACATGATATAAGATAGTAATGTGATTAATAATGAATATGTAATGGCATGATGAATATATGAATACTAATAGTAATGATAATAGCTATGAAACATGATGATAAAATTGATATAAAGATGAGATGATGATAATGTATGATAATATTATAATATAATAATAATATATAAAATAATGATATGATAATATAACAACAATAATAACAACAACTACAATAAAAATGATGATAATAAAAACAATGATGAAAATAGCAATAACAATGGTGATCATAATGACTACATTAATAATAATAATATCAATAATAAAATAATAATAATAATGATAATGACAACAATTATAACAACAATAATAACTATAATAATGATAACAATAATAATTATAATAAAAATAATAGTAATAATGTAATGATGGTGATAATTATAATAATAATGATAGCAATAATAACTTTGATAGCATAATAATAATAATAATAATAATAACAATAATAATAATAATAATAATATATTTTTTTCTTGCTTTAATCGCTAGTCGGGGTCGCCGGTGCGGATTTTCTTCCTCCACTCTTGTATGATCTTCATTACGGCTTGGCAAGTTTTTACGACGGATGCCCTTCCTGCCGTTCAACCTCCATTCATAGGATGAATTGGACCGCACGAACATGCATGTATGTGGACTCCATGACGTATGGCAATCGAGGGAAATTTCCTTTCTAGAACAACGCCTAAATATAATAATGATAATATAATAATAATAAAAATAATAAAATAAATAAAAATAATAATAATAATAATAATGAAAATAACAACAACAACAATTGATCATAATATATGATAATAATAATAAGGTGATAATAATAATAATAATAATAATGATTAAAATGATGATGATATGATGATGATATGATATGATAATGATGATATGATGGTGATGATAATGATAACCATAATGATGATAATATTAATGATAATAATTTTTATCATTATCCTTATCATTATTATCATTACTATTATTATTATTAGCATTATCATTATTTCATCACTGTTATCAACATCATGATCATTATCCTCAGTATCATCATTATTATTACAATATCATAGTTCTTATCATTATCACTATCATTATTACTATTACTATCATCATTATCATTATCCTTATCATCATGATTCCATTGCATATAAGATTTTCGTATTTTAACTAACACAAAAAAAAAACTTTAAGGAGGGAGGTAAAATGAGGGATTAACAGAATCCGCAAACATATTCTGAAAAAAGGTACTGTCTCTGTTTCTGTTGAAAGTAACATATTCTATTGCTATTTATTTTATCTGATCATCTCACAGGACAGCGTTCTTTTTATGAAATAAATCCTTCATCAGGAACCGCTTTACATTCTCGGATAGATAGGATACATTCTGACTGTATTAAGTAGGGAAAGGGCTCGTAGGGATAAGAAGGTAAAGAGAGAGAGGAAAGGGTCGTAGCATGGAACAATAGGGATGAGATAGGATATGTGAGAGGGAAATAGGGCTCGGCAGAGGGGATAAGGATTGGATAAAGAAGGAGAAGGAAGGAAAGAGGGGCTCGTAGGAGGGAAAAGGAGAGGATAGAGAATGGAAACAAGGGAAAAAGGAGGCTCGGTATGTGAGGTAAAAGAATGTATAGCAGAAGGAAGGTTGAGAGAAAAGGGCTCGGTAGAGGAAAAGGAGGATTAGATGACAGGGAAGGAGGAAGGGTGGCTTCGGTGGGAGGGAAAAGGAGTGGATAGAGAAGGAGAGGGAGGAGAAAGAGGGGGCTCGGCTGGAGGGGATAAGGAGAGGGATAGAGAAGGAGAGGGAGAGGGAAAGAGAGGGGCTCGGCAGGAGGGGATAAGGAGAGGGGCGGAGAAGGGGAAGGGCAAAGGTAGGAGAGAGAGAGAGAGAGAGAGAGAGAGAGAGAGAGAGAGAGAGAGAGAGAGAGAGAGAGAGAGAGAGAGAGGAGGAGAGAGAGAAGGAAAGGGATATAAGGAGGTTGCTGCCTGAATCGTCATTTCATGAGTGATTCAGCAGCGAGATATTGCTGAGGAGTCGATCTCCTTGACCTTGGCAATGAAGAGGAACAGTCTGGGAACAGTTCAAGAGGAAACACTTTTCTAACAGGTAATGCCTATTGCTATTTTTCTTTTCTTTTCCTTTTTTTTCTTCTTTTTTTTTTGCCTTTACTTGCTGGGAAATCCTGTATATGTTCTACCTTTCTAAACACATAAACACTTTCATCAACCACAAACTACACAAAACATCCACTATCTATAACTAATCTACACATAATCTCCTCCAGCATCTACTCACTTATCTTGGTCCACCACTAAATTTTACTAATTTGGACCATGGAAAGACAACTATAATTGTTTCCATGATCTGTCAGTAACAGCTGCGGAATTTTTAAACTCAACCCTCATCTCTCCCAGTATATATTTATTTTCTTAATGCTGTCTAGGTATCAACCCTTTACTAGA
>NC_051399.1:39272973-39277973 GCF_015228065.2 Penaeus monodon
ATTATTTTCATTATTATTTTATATTATTTTTTATTTTATCTTATACAATTACATGTTTTTTTATTATTATTATTGTTACTTATTATCATTAGTAATATCATTATTATTATCATTATATATTATCTCTTATAGTTATTGTTATACTATTCATTATATCATCATTTTTATTTGTATTCATTTTATCATTATTATGAAATTTCTATTTTATTATCATTATGTTTTTTTTTTAATTGTTATTTTCATGACCTTCATCGTTATTACTTTACCTATTATAAACAGTATCGTTATTATTTTTTTTCATTATTATCATTACCATTATTATGATGATGAATTTAGATAGATGTACTCAACCTCATTATTTTCATGTATTTTATTTATTATATTTGTGTACGATAATTATTATCGTTATCACCATTAGTATCCATAGTATTATTTTCCACTGTATTCTATAGACAGGACTCGATGAAATAAAGTGCGTAGAAAAATGCGAAAAAAGACGACCGGAACTAGCTCATACATATTTCACATGAACGTATATGCAAATGAATATGCACACACGCACACACGCGTGAGCACACACACACACACACGCAGAATCGCATAAACACACACAGGCACACACGCACGCATGCACACACACACACACACTCACATACACAGACACACACACACACACACACACACACACACACACACACACACACACACACACACACACACACACACATACGGTAAAAAAAAAAAAAAATAAGTCACACCTTGGGCAACACACAAGGAATATTGCAAATTTGGCTGATGTAAACAAGGAAATAGTCATATTAGGGCATGAAGAAAAAGTTGTAGAAGATGGAGTCGAGCGTTACAACGAAGACAAGAAATTGATAGTCAGTATTCTCAAGGTTTTGTCCTGGGTAAGACAATAAACTGCACCCTGGGGTTCCCTTGAACAAGGATAGCACCCTATTAGCTCCCTGTGCCAGGGTTACGGTGAAGCTGTCGGCAGCAGGGCAGTGGATATCTGATAAAAACACCCTCGGTTCTACTGATTACTGGTTTCACCAAACAATATGTCTGGCGTATTGCAGAGTAACTGTTTCAAAGCGGCAGAGATAGTTCCTCCTAGTTAGTTGGAGACTGCGAGTTGAGAAGGAGCCTGGGGGATTCCACTCAACTTTTCTTTTCTCCTGACAAACCTCTACACCAATGATTAAATACAGAAATGATAATTCATACCATATCGCCCGTCGCGTGGGTTCAGGGGCGCGTTGTTCAGTGGGCAACCAGGCTGACAATGTTAAATATGCATCTGTAAGACAAAGAAGACAAAGAAAACATGTCCAATTAAAAAACTAATTAAAAATCGGAACGTGGAACTTAAGGAAAATGAAAGAGATGGGTAAATTGCATACTGTCTGTAACGAAATGGATAGATACAACATTCAAATATTAGGAATCAGTGAGACCAAGTGGAAAAGTAATGGAAGTTTCAAAACTAAAGAAAACAAGACAATTTTTTTTTGGAAAAGAAGAAGGAAATTATAGTCACGGAGTTGCTATGATTCTCACGAAAAAAACTGCAAATGCACTAATTGGGTACAGCCCAATAAATGATCGCATTTTAAAAGTAAGAATACAAGCAACATTAGTATTATACAATGCTATGCACCAACCAACATTGCAAGTGATGAAGAAATGGAAAAATTTTATAACACTCTCCAAGAAACTTTAGACACAATTCCTAACAGAGATGTAAAAGTAATCATGGGAGACCTCAACGACAAAGTAGGCAAAAATGATCTAAAAACTTTGTACGAAAATTTGGAATGAAAGAAGATGGCCATACCTAAAAAAGGTGATGCACTCCAATGCAACAATAACAGGACAATTGCATTAATAAGTCACAGCAGCAAAATTTTATTGAAAATTATTGCTGAAAGAATGAAGTTAAAGTTATGAGAAGAAATTGCAGACGAACAAACAGGTTTTCGCCCTAGAAAGATACCAGAAACCAGATTCTAAATCTGAAATTTATCATAGAAAAAACAGAGAACATCAGAAAGACCTATACCTGTGTTTCATCGATTACTCGAAAGCTTTTGATACTGTTGATCACGATATCCTCTGGAATAACATGAATGATATGAAATTTCCAAAACACATCATCCAACTAATAAAAGCCATGTATGACCAACAACAAGCAACTGTAAGAACCACTTATGGGTTAACAGAATGGTTCGAAGTCAACCAAGGAGTACGACAAGGTTGCATTCTGTCTCCGCACCTTTTTAATATATATTCTGAAGCAATTATGAGAGGTGCTCTAGAGAATTTTGAAGGAACTGTAGATGTTGGAGGATACAAAATATCAAATCTACGATACGCCGATGATATAGTTTTAATTGCCGGCAGTATCATTGAACTACAACAACTACTAGGTAAAGTTAGAGTAAAAGTTAGACATATGATTCTGAGTATTGGGTGCTGAAGAAGATAGACAAGAAAAAGGTCAATAGTTTTGAAATGTGGTGTTACAGACGAGTACTACGTATTAACTGGACAGAAAAGAAAACGAATGATGAAGTGCTGAGAAAAATAAATTATAAAGACCATCTGTTGGACATCTTGAACAGGAGGAAATTAAAGTTTATTGGTCATGTGATGAGAAGTAAAAGTATTGAGAAAAACTTGCTGACAGGGATGGTGATAGGAAACAGAGGAAGAGGCAAATCGAAGACAAGACTGAGCGACAACATCAAAGGTATTTGCGGCTGTCGATGGTACAAGTGGAAGAAAAGCGCAAGATCGAGTTGAGCGGCGAAGGATGGTGGAGAGGTCCACGGCTGCTCAAACATGAGCATACCGTTATTGATGATGATTCTCAAGGTCATAAACCCCGAATTCTGGAGGTGAATAGCATAACCCACAAGAGGTTGGGATTATTCGAAAGGGGAAAGAAACGCCCTTTAAAGATGACATTTATTCATTCAACGGGTAACTGATGTAATAAAGAAAGCTAAAGTCCTGGCCACACATGAGGAAGATAAGAAAATATGGATAAGAGAAAATACGACAAAAGATGACAGAGAAATACTGCAGCAAAATGGAAGAGCAAACGAGCAAAGGACTGAAGAAGAGGAAAAAAAAATATTTTGGAAGGAGAGAGGCTTCCAAGCAAAACAAGTTTACTATCGGAACCAAAGTGTGGAGACAGACAATTAGCCTTGCAGTCAAAATGGAATACCGAAAGATTTTATGGAAATAGTTTATACAAATTTAGATGGATTTTGTTCGAAGTTACTAGATCTAGATGCAATTACTGAATGTAATAAACCAGATGTAATATGCATCACTGAATCCAAACAGGATCCCACCGTAGACGATGTAACATTAGGACTCAGAGACTTAATATTTGGAGAAAAGATATGGCACATCGAAATGGAGGGGGGTAGCAATATTAACAAGGAAAGGAATTGTTATAAAGGAGACAGAGATTCAGCAAGACGCCATAGCAGAACTAAAGGCAATTGAGGTAAAAACAAATGGAGTAAATATAATAATAACCACAGTGTACATGCCACTTTATACATCGGTGTGGTCACAAGAAAATTACAAAAAAAAAAAAAAATCAAGAAACATTAAAGCGCTTGGAGGAAATGCTACAACTCTCGGAAACTAATGAAAAAGAAAATTTTGTAACAGGGGATTTTTCTACCACAATTGACTGGGGAAGTTTCGATCCCAGAGCTCAGCCAGATTCGTGGAATGTAAAATTACTAGAAGTTATAAATTAATGTTGTCTCTTCCAGAATGTAACAGATCATACCAGGATCAAATAGACGGTCTATGCTTGACCTAATATTTTCAAAGCATAAAGGTGACATTAAGGATATGGAGTACTGCCCTCCTCAAAGAAAAAGTGATCATGTAGTAATTAAGTTGAAAAAATTGTCTGCTACAGGAAACAACTCATCGTAAGTAAGGAAAGAAAAGGAAAGTACAATTACAAGCCTTAAAGATTTCCTTGATGACATAAACTCGGAAACCCTCCTGAACGAAGAGAATATGCAGTATTCTAAAATTTGCGAAGTTTATAAACAAGGAGTAGAAAAAAATGTAACAAGATTCAAAACTGAAGCAAGAAATGGCGAAAAGTGGATCAATGATAAATGCAAGAAAACGAGAGAAAACAAATAGCTCCTTTGGAAAAGCTTCATAAGACATAGATCTCAGTCGGTGTATGAAAGGCATAAAGTGGGGATAAATGAGTATACACCAAACCATGAAGGAGGCGAAATTAGACTTTGAAAGGGATATAACCAATAAATATACAAACCAACCAAAGCTCTTCTTTAACTACATAAATAGTAAGACTAAAAGTAGAGATCAGATTAGCGCCATCAAAGACTATAACATCGTTCATACTAAGGAAGAGGAAATGTGTGAAATCCTTAATGAGAAATTTCAGTCATCGTTTGTTCAGGATCTATACTTTGAAATGGCAAGTAACCGAACAAACGTAAATCAGAATATCGAAAATATCACACTCGAAAAGAATGAAATAAAAGACCTACTGAAAGGGTTCGACAACACTAAAGCAGAGGGACCAGATGAGATATCTGACTGGGTTCTGAGGGAATGTGCCGAAGAATTATGTACGCCGTTATTGTTAATATTCCAAACTTCAGTGACAAGGAAAACTACCAAAAGACTGGAAACTTGCCAATGTTACACCTTTATACAAGAACGGCGACAAACAAAACCCTCTTAATTATAGACCACTTTCATTAACTAGTGTAGTATGCAAGCTGTTAAAAAGGATTGTTAGGAAACAGTGGGTTGAAGTATTTGAAAAATACATTATGGTATCAAATAGACAATTTGGTTATGCGTAGCAAATCTCCTATGTTTCTATGATAGAGTTTCTGAAATATTACAAGAAAGAGACGGCTGGGTGGATTGTGTATACTTAGACTCTAAGAAGGCATTTGATAAGGTTTCTC
>NC_051399.1:39307973-39310473 GCF_015228065.2 Penaeus monodon
TAGAGGAAATGTACTAAGACGCAGGATGGTAAGATGGCCAGTTCCTGTCCACCCCGACTTTTACCCCAGCATGTTGATGTCAGCATGCCAATACTCACTCACGTTGAGCTGACTAGCGTTCTACCACTGAGCTATGCCACTTAAACACACACGCACGCACGCACGCACGCATGCACACACCACACACACACACACACACACACACACACACACACACACACACACACACACACACACACACACATACATATTTATTCATATTAATTTTTGCTTAACAATTTTTGTCTTGTTTATATACCCCCGATCATTACACCCATTCCCAACTTAATGATGATTATAATCATTAACGTCATTACTACATTACTTAAATTCAAGCTCTTGTCACCGTATACACTCTTAGTTACATACATTCGTAACCAGACTCGATATAATTACTCAAATGAGAAACGGGGGCGATATCTTGACAAGCAAAAAAGAGTAACATTAGAAACCACGTTATCTGCTCCAAGCCCTTTGCTTCGCCCTCTCGCCTTGAACATTAATGTTGATTGTTCAATTAGCTAAGATGTCAGCGTCTTAATACTTGGAACAATTATGATTAATTTAGCTCCGGCATTAGAGCTATAATCGTGTTTATTCACTGGTAAAAACAGGGAGGGAAAAAGAAAAAAAATGTATAACCCCACAGATCAGCTACCAGTTGGTTGGCGGCGCTTGAAGAGCGGGAATAAAGCTAGCGAGCCCGGTTTCCCTTTAGGTACAGCCAAGCAGTCTCGGTTCGCGTATTTTTTCCCGTCGTATAAAGAAGAGACTTACCTGTTCCCATTTCGTTTTGCATTTCCAGGTCAAGAAAAAAAAAAGAAATCAGGTTTTCCCTTTCAATTTTTTTTCTCTCCATTCTATTTTTCTATCCTTTTCCTTCACAGGGAAAAAGAGATGGTTTAGTTCGCTTCGTCTGTCCAGCCCTAAGCCGCTCTCCAGATCCCAGTGGCGGCAGCTGTAATAATATATAGCCTTACCCCGAGTGCTGTGAAAGACAGTAAGGGTGGAAGAACTTCTCAGTCCCACCTTGGGATAGGTCTGAGAGGGGCCAAGGGGGCAAGGGGGAGGGGAGATAGAAGGAATCGAATCCTGTCTCTCTCTATCTCTTTTTCCCTTCTCTTCTCTTCTCTTCTCTTCTCTTCTCTCCCCTTCTCTTCTGTCTGTCTCTGTCTGTCTGTATGTATGTCTCTCTCTCCCTTCATTTCTATCTCTCTTAATCAATAACTCACTCCCTCTTCCTCCTTTCCTCTCTGTCTGTCTGCTTATCTCTTTCAATTCTATTTTCATCTTTGTCATAGTTCCCACTTTCAGTCTGCATGAACAAGTAATAACAGAAAACAAACACACACACACACACACACACACACACACACACACACACACACACACACACACACACACACACACACACACACACACACACACACACACACACACACACACACACACACACACACACGCTGCTCTTTGTCTCCCTCCACGCCGTCCTCCGACCCAGCCACTTCCAACAAACCCCGTCGTTTTGGTCGACTGCGTCTGCCATTCCCCTTAAATATTCTCCTCCGGTTGCGAGATCTTCCGCGACCTCGCCTGACCTCAGACTAATCTCAGCCAACTACTGTGCTTGATGATAATTGATGGCTGAACAAAGACACTCTCGACCGCGATGCCCCGTTCATTTCCTTTTTGTTTCTGTTGTGTTGTTTCTCTTCATTACTGTTATTATTATTGTAATGATTATTATTGTTATTACTATTCTTGTTATTATTGTCATCAGTCTTATTTTTATAATTATTATTAACATTCTTCTTATTATTATTATTATTGTTAATATTTCATCATCATCATTATCATTATCATTATCATTATCATTATCATTATCATTATCATTATCATTATCATTATTATTATTATTATTATTAATATTAATAATAATAATAATAATAATAATATTATTATTATTATTATTATTATTATTATTATTATTATTATTATTATTATTATTATAAATTTTCTTCTTTTTTCTTTAAGATATGTGTTTTTCTTGTATGTACTTCATGTTATTTTTTAGTTTTTGTTTTATTTTCTTGTGAAAATGCAATTGTACATTATTTCTTTGCTTTGTGGCGCTCGGTAAGATGGGAAGAGGTGAAAACAACATCTGAAGAAGATAATCAAATGAAAAAATAATTAAATCAATGAATGAACGGATAAATAATGAAAAAAAAAATATATATGTACACATGTACACACATACACACACACACACACATACACACACGCACACACACACACGCACTCTCTCTCTCTCTCTCTCTCTCTCTCTCTCTCTCTCTCCTCTCTCTCTCTCTCCTCTCTCTCTCTCTCTCTCTCTCTCTCTCTCTCTCTCTCTCTCTCTCTCTCTCTCTCTCTCTCTCTCTCTCTCTCTCTCTCTCTCTCTCTCTCTCTCTCTCTCGCT
>NC_051399.1:39330473-39337888 GCF_015228065.2 Penaeus monodon
TAATATGATATAATAATATATATAATATATAAAATTATATATATATATTATATATATATGTATATATATGTATATATATTTATATATATAAAATATTATATATATATATATTATATATATATATATATAATATATAAGAGAGAGAGAGAGAGAGAGAGAGAGAGAGAGAGAGAGAGATAGGCATATAGATAATAGATAGATATGTAGCTTAATGGAAACAGAAACAGAAAAGTAGCAGCGAGAGAGAGAAAGAGAGAGATAAGTAGAGAAAAACGGAGACTAATATGTAAATGTTCGCATATCCATGATACACAAACTCGACAAATTAATCTAACAGACATAAACCTCTATAAAAAAAATAAAACAAAATGCGTTTCATCTCTCCCAACCAATATCATAATCAATTATTAAACACCAAAGCGAACTGAAACGAGCAAATCCCTTTTTCCTTCACGGCACTAGAGCAAAAAGGATCTTCACAAATTCTCTAGACATTAAACCCCATCATTGCAGACAGCGAAGGTCGAGACACAAAGTAACCCCTTGAAAAGTTCGTGACAGCCGCCATAAACATTTCTGCTGGCTCTTCCGTTGACCGTGCGTCTATCTGGCTCTTCCGTTGACCGTGCGTCTGCCTGGCTCTTCCGTTGACCGTGCGTCTGCCTGGCTCTTCCTCTGACCGTGCGTCTGCCCGGCTCTTCCGTTGACCGTGCGTCTGCCTGGCTCTTCCGTTGACCGTGCGTCTGCCTGGCTCTTCCGTTGACCGTGCGTCTGCCTGGCTCTTCCGTTGACCGCGCAATCCACTCACAGGAGAAGGGGATGGTGGCGTGAGAAATCAGACTGTGGATGTGGTCGTGTTTATTATTTTATTGTTATTATTATCAAGATTTTTTTTCTATTGTTGGTCTTTATGTTGCTGTTATTGTTGTTACCATTACTCTTAATAATACTGACATTATTGTTATTACTAATAATATTGATAATACTGATATTGTTATTATTACTATTTTTGTGATTAATATCATTAGTTTTTTATATCATTATTATTATTAATATTATCATTATTATTTTTACTAATGTCATTATCATTAATATTCTTATTCTTATTCTTATCATCATCATCATCATCATCATCGTTATTATCGTTATTGTTATTATCATTACTGCTATTACTACTGCTGCTACTATTATTATTCATTATTCTCATGATCATCGTCTTTATAGTGAAAATAATGATTATTATGATTATTATTTTTGTTGTTATTATCATTATTATGACAATTATTATTATCATTATTTTTATTAATACCAGTGTTATTGCTACTATCATTAATATCATTATCATCATCATGATTAATATGACTATTATATTTATCATTATTATTTATATTATTACTTTCATTTTATCAGTAATAATACTATTATTATTAATACTGTTAATAATTTTATCATTAGTATTATAATAATTTTCATCTTTATTGTTATTATTATTATCATTATGATTATTATCATTATTATCATTATTATTATTATTGCTAATAGTGGTGCCTTATTATTATCATTGTTATTATCATTATTCTGTTATTGTTATTATCATGATCATTACTATCATTATTCTAAATTTCACTCTTGTTATTACGATCATCATAATTATTGCTATTATAGTCCCCGACATTCTTGTTATTGTATTGTTACTGTTGTTCTTATTCCAAAATTGCAACTATCATTATTGCTATTATTTACTATTATCATCATTATTCTTTGTTCTGGAAATTGAAATATGTCGGGAAGTGAATAACGCAGTTGTCTGAAGCGCACCGAAGCGAAAATAAGATTATATGTCAGTAAATGAATGATGATCATAATCTAAAATAATTATTTAACGTTATTGTGGGTATTTTTTACTGTCTATATATATATATATATATATATATATATATATATATTATATATATATATATATTATATATGTATATATATATATATATAAAATACATATATATATATATATATATAAAATATATATATATATATATAATATATATATATATATATATATATATATATTGCCAGAGAATTGAAAACTGTTCTATCAATAAGACAACTAAAGAACTCTACCAAGGAGTACGAAACATCACACGAAAATTTAAACCTACAATGGACACTCTCAAAACTGAAGATGGACTTGTTTTTATGTGATGGAAAAGAGTCAAAGATAGATGGAATCAATATTGTTCCAACTTATACAAAAAGAATAAAAATCTAACAACAACATTAATTAGACTCAATGACAGCGAGGATGAACCACCGCCACTGCTGGACGAAGTTATAAAAGCCATAAAAGAAGTAAAGAATAACAAGAGCCCCGGAATAGATGAAATAACAGCAGAACTAATTAAGAATGCTGGCGAAAGTGTTGAATACTTCTTCTACAAACTCTGTACAAAAATATGGAATGAAAGAAAATGGCCAGAAACTGGGGTAAAATCAGTCTTTACTCCCCATACCTAAAAAAGGTGACGCACTCCAATGCAACAATAATAGGACAATTGCCTTAATAAGTCACAGCAGCAAAATTTTGTTGAAAATTATTGCTGAAAGAATGAAGTTGAAGTTAAGAGAGGAAATTGCAGACGAACAAGCGGTTTTCGCCCTGGAAAAGGTACCAGAAACCAGATTCTAAATTTAAAATTGATCATAGAGAAAAACAGAGAACATCAAAACACCTATACCTGTGTTTCATCGATTATGTGAAAGCTTTTGATACTGTTGATCACGATATCCTCTGGAATAACATGTACGATATGAAGTTTCCAAAACACATCATCCAATTAATAAAAGCCTTGTATGACCAACAACAAGCAGCTGTAAGAACCACTTATGGGTTAACAGAATGGTTCGAAGTCAAACAAGGAGTACGACAGGGTTGCATTCTGTCTCCGCACCTCTTTAATATATATTCTGAAACAATTATGAGAGGTGCTCTAGAGAATTTTTGAAGGAACTGTGGATGTTGGAGGATACAAAATATCAAATCTGAGGTACGCCGATGATATAGTTTTGATTGCCAGCAGTATCACTGAACTACAAAAAACTACTAAATAAAGTTAGAGAAGCAAGCGAAAAGGCTGGCTTGTTTCTTAATGCCAAGAAAACTAAGATCATGAAGATTCAAAGATACCGGCAATGAACAATGATGAACATGTTACAATCAATGGAATGATTGTGGAAAATGTGAAAGAGTTCACTTATCTTGGAGCTGTTTTAACTAATACATATGATGATTCACCGGAGATAAAAAGAAGAATTACCATTGCCAAAAGCGCCAAAAATTGCTCTCAATAACATCTGGAAAGACCGAAGCATTACTTTTACGGACAAAACTGAGGTTATTGAACTCATTAGTTTTCCCAATTGCATCAATATGGTTCTGAGTGTTGGGTGTTGAAGTAGATAGACAAGAAAAAGATCAATAGTTTTGAAATGTGGTGTTACAGACGAGTACTGCGTATTAGCTGGACAGAGAAGAAGACGAATGATGAAGTGCTGAGAAAAATAAATTGTAAAGACCGACTGTTAGACATCTTGAACAAGAGGAAATTAAAGTTTATTGGTCATGTAATGAGAAGTAAAAGTATTGAGAAAAAACTTGCTGACAGGGATGGTGATAGGAAACAGAAGGAAGAGCAAACCGAAGAAAAAGACTGAGCGACAATATCAAAGATATTTGCGGGCTGTCGATGGTATAAGTGGAAAGAAAAGCGTAAGATCGAGTTTAGTGGCGAAGGATGGTGGAGAGGTCCACGGCTGCTCAAACATGAGCATACCGTTATTGATTGATTTTTGATATACATATATATATATATATATATAATATATATATATATTATATAATAACATAATATATACATATATATATATATATATATATTAATATATATATATATATATATATATATATATATATATTCATATATGTATATATATACATATATATATATTATTATTGTTATTATTATTATTATTATTATTATTAGTAGTAGTAGTAGTAGTAGTATCATTATTATCAGTATTATTATTATCATTATTATTCATTTTGTATTATTATTTTTTTTTTCTTTTTTTCCTTTTTTGTTTAAATGATACCATACACAGCTATGAAAAAGTATACCAAGCTGATAAAATAATGACGATTATGGTTAGAGTAGCAACAGCGGAATTGCCAATAATTATAATGACAATGACAATAATGACAGTTATTCTGATAATAATCGCGCTGAGGATAGTGATGATGATGGCAGTGATAATGACTTTCATATGATGATGATAATGATGACTGTAATGAAGAAAATAATAATGGTAATGATGGTGATGATAATAATAAGAACATTATGATAATGTGATGATGATAATGATGATGATGATGATATAAATATCGCAATAATGATAATAATGGTAATGATATTAATGATAATAACAATGGTGATAATGATAAGGATAATAATGATGATAACAATGATAATAGTAATAATAGTAGTTATAAAAAATAATAGTAATGATGATAATAACAGTAATAACAATAACAAAAGCAACAACAATAATGACAATAATAAAGAGAATGATAATAGTAATAATAATAATAATAATCATGATAATAATAATGATGATGATAATCATAAAAAATATAGTATATATATTATATATATATATATATATATATATATATATATATATTATATATATATATATATATGTATATGTATATATACATATACACAAACACACGTATATGTGTGTATGTAATAAAAGAAAAAATGATAATAACATTCATTAATGATGATGATAATAATAGCAATAATAGTAATAATTATAATGATAATAATAATGAAAATGAAATGACAATAATAATGAAAATAAGTATAATAACGACAACAACGACTACAACAATAATAATGATGACAATAATATAATTAATAACAATAGTAATATCGATAATAATAACAATTATATTAATAGTAATAATCACAATAATAATAACAACGATAACAATAATTATAACGACAATGATAATAACAAAAGTGATAACGACAAAAAGAAATTAACAAAAACGATAAAGAACAAAAAAAAAAACGATAACGACAAAATGAAATATTGATAAATAAATAAAAATAAACAAATAGATAATAATGATAATAGATAATAGATCAAATCCCACTGAATCGCCACGGCGTCCTGAGCTCGACACGAACCGCTCCTGAAGCACATCCTCCGGACTGAAGACCTGACCTCTTGTTAGCGATAGAGATACGCTTGCAGGATATGCGTGTTTGTTAGAGGATGTGTGTCCAAGTGTGTGTGTGTGTGTGTGTGTGTTTTTATGTTTTAATTATTGTTGTGTTTTTTATTATTTTATTTTGTTTTTTTGTTATATATATATTTTTTTTCGTGGGAAGCTGGGGTGTGTTTTGTTTCGCATTTATTTTGTTTGTGACGTATTTGATGGCGTGTGTGTCCGGTTTGCTTGCTGACTTTGCTGTTTTTGTTTTTGTTATTGTAAGTAGTGATCCTGTTGTAAAAAAAAAAAGAAAAAAGAAAAAAGAAAAAGAAAAAAAAAATATATATATATATACATACACACACACACACACACACACACACACACACACACACACACACACACACAACACACACACACACACACACACACACACACACACACACACACGCACGCACACACACACGATCGAATTTCGGATTCCAGTATAGATAAGAAGATAAACATAGAAACTAAACAAGATAAAACGTGTTTACAAAGGTGAAATGAAAACAAGAACACAGTAAGAAAAAGACACAGAAATTCAAACGTTTCGAGCCAGATTTGGTTCCTCGTCAGGCAATAACACTGAAATTGCGTTTAGTCAGACTCCATACGTTGTTATTTAGTTTGCCATTTCGCTTTTTGTCAAATTGGTATCGTTAATGATTAATTTTATTAATTGGAGTTAGAATTTTTTTTTTTTCCAAAGAATGTTACTTTTATGGCGCAGGATAAAAATAATACTATCCCCTTGAAAATCTGGCACATTTGTGATTCAGACATATATGTGTGTTTTTGTTATTATTATTGTTGTTATTATCATTTTTATTATTATTATTATTATTATCATTATTATTATTATTATTATTATTATTATTATTATTATTATTATTATCATTATTATTATTATTATTATTATTATTATTATTATTATTATCATTACTATTATTATTATTATTTATTATTATTATTATTATTATTATTACTATTATTATCATTATTATTATTATTATTATTATTATTATTATTATTATTATTATTAATATTATTATTATTATTATTATTATTATTATCATTATCATCATCATCATTATCATCATTATTGTTATTGTTACTACTGCTCCTACTATTACTATAACTACTATCATCTTCATCATCAGTATCATCATCATTAATAATAATAATAATAATGATAATAATAATAATAATAATAATAATAATAATAATAATAATAATAATAATAATAATAATAATAATATTGTTGTTATTATTATTATTATTATTTTTTTTTTCTATTATCATTATTATTATTGTTATTATTATTATCATCTTTATTATTATCATTATCATTATCATTTTGATTATCTTTATCATCATCATCATAGTCATCATTATCGTTATCATTATCATTATCATTTTCATTATCATTATTGTTACTACTATTATTACTACTATTATTACTGCTATTATCTTCATTATTATTATCATTATTATTATTATTATCATTATCATTATTATCATTATTATTATTACTTTGATTATCATTATCATCATTATAATTCTCATTACCATTATTAATCTATCCTAAACTAATAAATATACATTTGAAATTATTATATATTATTACATAAAAACAACAACAACAACAACAAGGCGGATAATGATGGGATGGTGATGGTGATGATGGTGATGATGATGGTGACGACGAGGATGATTCTGATGAGTATAATGACGATTATGATGATGATGATGATAATGATAATGATGATGATGATAATAATGATGATAAAGATGATGATGATGATGATATGATGATGATGAAGAAGAAGAAGAAGAAGAAGAAGAAGAAGAAGAAGAAGATGATGATGATGATGATAATGATGGCGAAGATGAGAGTGTGGAAGATAATGTGATAATGACCTTATTAGCAATGATGATGCTGATAGTGATAAAGGATGCGAGGAAAATAAGAAAACAAAGAATTTCCTTTTTTTTTGTTATTAATTCTCATCTTATATCATTTTATCTTTCGCATTTTCAAGGCATAATCCCTTATTCATATGATGGATGCTTTTACTTTAGTCATGTTTTTTTGTGC
>NC_051399.1:39337988-39343084 GCF_015228065.2 Penaeus monodon
TTTTTATTATTATTATTATTATTATTATTATTTTTTTAAAAATTTTTATTATTTTTTTATTATTATTATTATTATTATTATTTATAATTTTTATTATATTATTATTATTATTATTATTATTTATTATTATTATTTATTTTATTTATTATTATTTTTTTATTTTTTTAAATTTTTATTTTATAAATTTTATTTAATTATAAAATATAATAAATTTAAAAATAATAATTTTTATTTTTTATTTTTATTATTTTTTTTATTATTATTATTATTATTTTATAATCATCTCATCATTATTATTATTATCATTTTTTTTCATTTTTTTTTTAATATCATTTTCAATTTTTATTAATTATTTTTATTTTATTATTAATTTTTATTATTATTATCTTATCATTATTTTTTAATAATTTTTATTATCAACTTTTTATATCATTATTATTATTATACAATGTATCCTTTTACATCTTACCTCTTCTCCCATTTATTTATTCTCTCTTTCCTACTTCATCCTTTTGTTCCTCCTCTTTTAACATCTTTCACTTCCCTTTTCATTCTCTCCCTTTCCTTCGTCCTTCTCCTAAGACCACCATCATCATTTTTGTTATTATTATATTCGTTATCATTATTTTTTATTAATAGTTTTATATTTTGTTATTTTTTATTATTATTTTTATTTTTATTAATTTATTGATTTTTTTATTATTATTATTATTATTATTTTTTATTTTATTATTTAATTTTTTTTTTTTCATTAATATTTTCATTATCAGTATCACTATGATCATCATTATTTTTAGTAGTAGTATTAGTAGTAGTATTATTAACATTATTGTCGTTATCATTATTTTTATTGTTATTATTATTATTATTATTTTATTGGTATTATTATTTTATTAATGCTATTATCATCAATATAATTTTCGTCATCACCATCATCGTTATCATCATGACCACTCTCATCACTGTTATTATCATTATCATCATCGTTATCATTACTACAATTGTCATTATCCTCATCATCATCATTATCATTACCATCATCACCTTGATTACAATTATTACTCTATACTACAAGCAGTGAGATCAGAATTCTTGATCTATGATATATATCAGCATCTTAACCAAGTATGTTGACTCTGCATGTTGTTTCTGATGAACAATAGCTTCCTGCAATGACGTGTGAGATATAGACAAAGGCAACTGTGTTATGAAACTGATCTATCTTTTAAACATCACGTGCCGTAAAAAGGACATTGTAACTATTTGAATACAGAGTATCTCCAAGTGGTTATAACCAGGACAGATAAGTTAGAAGAAAAAATAAGTAATGTTAATAAGAATATTGATATTAACATTTTTTTCTTTTAAAGTATCCGGAGTATTGCTTGTATTACTAATATGTTGTGGTTTATTTTCGTTTTATCGTTATTGTCTGTGTCATTAACATCAGTTATATATTCTTTTACCTTTTTGCTTACCTCCTATATTTCTTGGTTCGTTTTCTTCCTCCTCTTCCTATGTCTTCTAATCTTTCCTTGGCTACCATGTTACGCCATCCGCCATCATCTTTTCTCTTCCTCTTTCGCCCTCTTCTAAATTCTCTCTTGTTCCCATCACTCGTTTTTGCAAGTTATTTGCATCATTATTAAATTTTATTAATTTCATTACGACTCTTTTCATCTTTTCATCTTCATCTTTTCATCTTTTCTATCTTTGCTTTATCTGTCTATTTGCTGGCATATATTTTGTTTTGTTAGTTGCCTATCTATCTAGTTATTCATTTACCTACCCCCCCCCACACACACACAGACACACCCATACATCCACACACATATATATGTGTGTGAGTGTGTGTGTATTTGTGTGTGTGTGTGTGGTGTGTTGTGTGTGTGTGTGTTGTGTGTGTGTGTCTATATATACATATATATATATATACTATCATATATATAATATATATATATATATATATATATATATATATATATATATATAATGTGTGTGTGTGTGTGTGTGTTGTGTGTGTGTGTGTGTGTGTGTGTGTGTTGTGTGTGTGTGTGTGTGTGTGTTGTGTGTGTGTGGTGTGTGTGTGTGTGTGTGTGGTGTGTGTGTGTGTGTGTGTGTATATATGCTATATGTATATATGATAAATATATAAATAGATAGATAGATGGATAGATAGATAGATAGAAAGTTACATAGATACATAGTCTGTCTATACATCTATATATCTATATTTCTATCTCTTTCCCTCTCTATCTCTTCTCTACTTCACTCTCATTCTTTCTTTTCCTATCCCCTTCCATCTCTCTCTCACACACATAATCGTTGTTGTTCACATCCCTTCCTTTCTTCAGTAATTTAGAGTTACATAATATCCAGTTTCCTTTTTTAGAACAGAGGGAGTGGGAGAGGGTGGGGGAGGGTAAGGGAGAGGGAAGGAGAGAGGGAGAGGGACGCTCGAAGGAGGAGGAGGGTAAGGGAGAGGAAAGGGAGGAGGGAGAGGGGAGTGAGGGTAGGGGAGGGAAGGAGAGAGGGAGAGGGACGCTCGAAGGAGGAGGAGGGTAAGGGAGAGGGAAGGAGAGAGGGAGAGGGAGGAGGAGGGTAAGGGAGAGGAATGACGATGGAGAGGAGGGAAGGGGATGAGGGGGTGAGGGTGCCAAGCGAGGGGAGGAATCGAGAGGGATGATGATGCCTGATAGGGGAAAGGGGGGTGGGGGTAGGATGGTAGGGGAAAGGGAGGGTGTAGGATGGAGCGTGCCAGACAAGGGAGGGGGAGGGGAGAGTGCGGATGCCAGCAACAGGGAGGGAGGGAGGGGGGAGGGGAGAGTGAGGATGCCAGACGAAGAAGAGAGAAAGGCAGGGGGGGATAAGGGTGGCAGACAAGGGAGAGGGCGAAGGGTGTTAGGCATGGGAGGGAGGAGGGTGCCAGGAGAGGGGGAAGGGGAAAGGGTGTCAAAGGGGGAAGGTCAAAGGGGATGAGAGTGCCATGCAAGAGAGAGGAGGCGAGGGGATGGTTCCATGGTGGAGGAGGGGGGGGGGGTGGGGGTGAGAAAATGCCAGACGGAGGGGTAAAGTTGTGTCAGACCGGGTGCGGGGGTGAGGGGGTGGGAAGGGGGCCAGGCAGAGATAAGGGGGTGAAGGAGGGGGAGAGATAACAGACGGGGGAGAGGGAGGGATGGCCATACTGGGGAGGGTGTTGGTAGTATGAGGGTACCAGACGAGAAAAGTGTAGAGGGGGGGGAAGAGAATGCCAAGCCGGAGGAAGGGAGATAAGACTTGGGGGGGGGGGGGATGGTGCCAGATGACTCTCCTCGACAACGCCGCCTCAACTATGCACGCTGGAGTTACTGATTTGCTAATACGTCCCCCATAAAAACTGGCCAAGAACATGCATTATGCAACATCTTGACTGGCTTGAAACCTCCCCTCTGCTCACCACGTGTTAGCTCTCCCACCCAAGGGAATTGAGTGCTGGCATTTCGTGCACTCCGTATGTGGATCTGCCCAGCTTATTGTTTTTCTGCTTTTCTTGCAGGAACCTCATGTCCAGTTTGGCTCTGTTGGGTTTAGTGTGATCTTGTAAATCTGGGCACACATATGCGTGTGCGTGTGTGTGTGTGTGTGTGCGTGTGTATTACACACACACACACACACACACACACAAAACAACAAACACACCACACATATTTTATATATATATATATATATATATTAATATATATATATATATATATTATATATAGTAAAATTTTATATATATATATATATATATATATATATATATATATTATATATATATATATATACATATGAATATATCTATTATATATCTATATTATATATTATCTATATATTATATATATATATATTTTATATATATGTTGGTGTGTGTTTTTGTGTGGTGTGTTTTGTGGTGGTGTATCTGCCTCTCCCCTTCACGGTTCACTCGCTCATTCCTTCCTTCTGCTTTCCCTTCCCCTCCCTAATCCCCTCCCTAATTCCCCTTCCCCCTCCCTCTCCCCTTTCCCGTCTCCCCCCCCTTTTTTGGCTTTTCTTTCCCTTCCTCCTTTTCCCTATCCCTCTCTTTTTCTACTCCATTCCCTTCCCCTTTCCCTTCTCTTCTTCCTCCCTTCCTCCTCCTTCCCCCCCCCTCCCCCTTTTTCACCCCCTTCGTCCCCTCTTCTCCGTCTCCCCCCCCTTCATTTCCCCCCCCCCCCCTTCGCCTCCCCTTCCCCCCCCCCCCTTCCTCACAACAGATATCTCAACATCAGAGCAATATCCTCCCATCTGGTTCTCTCACGAAACGCCCCTCGCAACAAACGACCCTTTTGCAACACAGCATTCCCTTCTTTCCCCTCCCTCCTCCCCCCCTTTCCCTTTCCTTCTTCTTCGTCTCGACTTTCATCATCACCTTTACAAATTCTTTTATATTCCCTCTCCGCTTTATTTCTTTATTTTTTTTTTTTTTATTCATTTGGTTTTTCCCCTCTCTCTTCTCCTCTCTCTTCCTCTCTCTCTCTTTTCCCCTCTTCTTCCCCTTTTCTTCTATCCCTTCTCTCTCTCTCTCTCTCCTCCTCTCCTCTCTTTTTCCTCCTTTTTCTTCATCCTTCCCCTTTCCCTCCCCCCCTCCCCTCCTTTCTCTTCCCTCTCTTCTCTCTTTTCTTCTTCTTTTTTCTCTCTTTCTCTTTCCCTTTTTTCTCCTTTCTTTTTCCTCTCTCTCTTTCTCCTTCTTCTCTCTCCCCTTTCTTCCTCTCTCCCCTTTTCTTTCTTCCCCTTCCCATTTTTTCTTTACCTTTTTCCCCCCGGGTTTTTAAAATCCCTTTTCTTTTTCCTCTCCCTTTTCATTCCTTGGTTTTTCCCTTTCCCCCTTTCCTTTCCCCCCCTTCCCCCCTTTTTATTTTAATTTTTTATTATTTTTTCTTTCCTTTTTTTTTTTTTTAAAATTTTTTTTTTTTTTTTAAAAAAAAAAAGGGGTTTTTTTTTTTTTTTTAAAATAAAAAATTTTAAAATTAATTCCCCCTTTTTTCCGTATCTTCTTTTTTCTTCTTCTTCTTCTTATCCTCTCCTTTCCCATACCCCTTTTTTTTCCCTTTTTA
>NC_051399.1:39343184-39345684 GCF_015228065.2 Penaeus monodon
CCAAACCAAAACAAAAAAAAAGGACACAAAAAAAAAAAAAAAAAAAAAAAAAAAAAAAAAACAAACCCCAAAAAAACACACACACAACACACACAACAACACACACACACACCCCCAAACACACACTCACTGTTAGTCACACACACACACACTCACACACACACACACAAAACCACACACAATATATATATATGTATACGTAATACATATAATAAATATATATAATTATATATATATATTAATATTATATATATAATATATATTATATATTGCATATATTAATATATATAATATATATATATATAATATTATATATAATATATATATATATATATGTATGTAACAATTTTAAACGCACACACACCACACAACACCCCCCAACACCACACCACACATATATATATACATATTATATAATTATATATATTATATATATATAATATATAATATATATAGATAGATAGATAGAAGATAATAGATGATAGAAGTAGATAGATAGATAGATAGATAGATAGAATAGATATATAGATATAGATATAGATATAGAATACATTATATATATATATATATATAATATTATATTATAATATATATATATATATTATAATATATAACATATATTTTACATATATAATATATATAATATATATATATATATAAAATATAATATATATATAAAATTTTATATTATATTTTTAAAATATATATATATATAGACCACACACACCACACACACACACACAACACACACACCCATATATTATATATATATATATATATAATATATATAATATTATTATATACATATATAAAATATATATATTATATAATATATATATAATTTTAATATAATATATATATATATATACATTATTATTATATTATATATATAATATAATATAATAATATATATTATATATAATATATAAAATAACTACATAGAATACATCCCCACACACACACCCCCACCAACACACACCCCAACACACACACAAAAAACCACACACACACATATATATATATATATTATTATATATAAATATATAATATAATATAATATATTATATAATTTATATAAAAATGTTATATATAAATTTATTATATAATAAAAATTTATATATATATAATTTTATATAAAATAGTTATAATATAATTTAATATACAATATATATATATATAATATATATATATATATATATATATATTATATAATATTATATATATATTTATATATATATAATATATATATACATACATATAACATACCACCACAACAACACCACAAAACCAAACACACACCACACACATATATATATACATATATATTATTATATATATATATATATAAATATTATTATATATATAATATATATTAATATATAGATAGATAATAGATAGATAGATAGATAGATAGAAGATTAGTATATAGATATAGATATAGATATAGATATACATATATATATTTTATAATATATAAAATTAAATATATATAATATTTTAATTATATATATATTATAACACATATTTTACATATTATATAATAAAAATATAATAAAATATAATATATATATTTTATTTTAAATATATATATTATTAATATATATATATATTGGTGCATGGTGATGTAAACGATGGGTGGTAGCCTAGATAGTGTTAAGGCTTGCATGCCTTCTCGCTGCGCTTCCCCCCCTGGCTAGCCCAGTCAAAAAGGGAGCAGTTCGCAAAAGTCCCTGCCAGGTCACACCCCCTCCATCTTTAAACTTCTGCAGTGCCTCCTCGGGGCCACCCGGGGTAACGGTACCTTGCGGTCCCAGGCTAAATTTTGGGGGGATCTCGGAGCGAGGAGGCCCCAGAGGTACGGGTTATGGCCCCCCCGGCGTTGGACACGCTCTGGCTTCGTCCAACCCCGCCCCCTAGCCCCCCGGGGGAAATGGGGGGGGCTCGGGGGGGTGGGCCTTGCCATCCTCCCCCCCCCAGAATGACCCTCGGCAAGCCCTTTTTAAATGGAAAGTGGGGGGGGGGTTGCCCTCCCACCCAGCAAGTAAGGCGGGCTGTGGGTCCGGGGGGGGAAAATGCGGGGTGCGGGATTGGAGCGAGAGTTACTCGTCCCGCCTGGCCCCGGCAGGCGCCAACCCACCATGAAGCTTGTGGGGAAAGCCCTGGGGAACCCCAAGGGGAACGGCCCCCCTGCCGACCCCCTTTATTGGGGGTGTGTTGGGGGGAGCGGCAGAGGTGGGGGGGGCGTGCCCCCGGGAAGTACCACCCAGGTTAACCTCAGGCGTGTTTTCCCGGGTAGGCGTTGGAACACCCGGTCCTTGGGGCAGGATGAGGGGTTCCCTCTGCTATGGGGGAATTAAAGCGATGGGAGTTGAGGGGCTGCCCTCTCAGAGGTGAGAAGACCTGGTGCGGACGACGTGTGGGGGGTTTACCCCTACTACTGGTCGGGCCGCGGCGAGGGCACCACCTCCGGGGTGTAGCCTGCATCTCCAGTCGACTTCAG
>NC_051399.1:39356371-39360509 GCF_015228065.2 Penaeus monodon
TGTTTTTTTTCCTTCTTTCCTCTTTTCCTCCTGGGGTCGAATCGCGGGTCTGTTTCTCTCCTGGGGTCGAATCTGGGGTCTGTTTCTCCCCTGGGGTCGAATCGCGGGTCTGTTTCTCCCCTGGGGTCGAAACGGGGGTCTGTTTCTCCCCTGGGGTCGAATCCGGGGTCTGTTTCTCTCCTGGGGTCGGTTTGAAGGCGGTGTCCACGTTTTGGTTCTTGCTGTGGTTTGGGGTCTTTTCTACCCCAGTGAAGTGTTCTGGGGTCTGTTCTACGCCGTTCGTGCGTCCTGGGGTCCTTTCTACCCCAGTGAAGTGTTCAGGACGAAAAGAGGTCACGCTCGAGTCCCCATCCTGCTCACATGACCCTTCAGATCGAAAAGAGGTCACAGGGGTCACGACCTCCTCCGCACGTGACCCTTCAGGACGAAAAGAGGTCACAGAGGTCACGACTTCCGCAGATGACCCTTCAGGTCGAAAAGAGGTCACAGAGGTCACGACCTCCTCTCCCAGAAGCGCCTTTCGCCAGTCTTCGTTGCCGACCACAGCTGACCTTGCCGTCGGCAAGGTCAGGAAGGTCAGCAGGCGATCGAGGAATGACCCGGCGACCGAACTCCTGGCCTGCGGCGACCTGGCTTGGGAATCTTGACCCGGGTCGGGGTCATCCGCGCGTGCTGCGTTTTCTTGGCGATTTTCACGGGTTTGTTGGCGGTTTTCTTGGGATTTTTCTGCGTTTTCTTGGCGATTTTCGTGATTCTCTTGGGAACTGCGGAATTTTTCTTCATTTTCTTGGCGATTTTTATGATATTCTTGGGAACTTTGGCGATTCTCGTGATTTTCTTGGGCTTTTTCTGCGTTTTCTTGGCGATTTCCATGATTTTCTTGGCGATTTCCATGATTTTCTTGGCGATTTCCACGATTTTCTTGGGATTTTTCTGCGTTTTCTTGGCGATTTCCATGATTTTCTTTGTTTCTCGTTTTCCTGAAAAGTCTCGTTTTGGGAGATTCTTTTGGTTCCGTTTTTATTCTCGTTTCTTTCTCTACTTCCCTTCTTCTCTCCATTTTCTTCCGGAGGCGTGGTTCGGGGGCGTGGTCTGCCCTTCCTCTCGAGACAAGCCACGCCCTCCTTTAGGCAAGCTCCGCCCATTTCCAGACAAGCTCCGCCCTTCCTTGGACAAACCAAACCCCTCTTTAGGCAAGCCCCGCCCCTTTCCAGAGAGGTTCCTCCCCTCTCTGGACAAGCTCCGCCCCTCTGCGGACAAGCCCCGCCCATTTCTGGACAGGCTCCGCCCCTCTGCGGACAAGCCCCGCCCATTTCTGGACAGGCTCCGCCCCTCTGCGGACAAGCCACGCCCCTCTGCGGACAAGCCACGCCCCTTTCCAGAGAGGCCCCTCCCCTCCTGCGGACAAGCCACGCCTACCCAGAACAGAGCGCAGGAGCTCAGAGGCCGAGAGAGGCTGGCGCTGGGCGTGTCCAGGAGATAGAGGGGGAGAGTGGGCGTGTCCAGGAGAGAGCAGAGGAAAGTGGGCGTGTCCAGGAGACAGAGGCTGGCGTTGGGCGTGTCCAGGAGACAGCAGAGGAAAGTGGGCGCGTCCAGGAGAAAGAGGGGGAGAGCGGGCGTGTCCGGGGAGCGCGTGGGCGTGTCCGGAGAGCGAGAAGGCGGGGCTCTGGTTGAGGCAGACGTCGGTGAGGATGACGCCCTCCAGAGTGGGCGGGGCCTCCCCTCCCTCGAGGCCGACCTCCCGCTTGACCCTCGCGAGGCGGGAGAAGCGAGGCGGGAGGGCGTGGAGAGGAGGAGGAGGAGACGAGGAGGAGGCCACGCCCCCTCTCCGCCCTCGCTCTCTCTGTCTCTCTCTTCTCTCGGTCTCTTCTCTCTCGCTCTGTCTCTGTCTCTCTCTTTCTCTCTCGGTCTCTTCTCTTCCTCCTCCTTCTCTTCCTCCTCCTTCTTTCTCCTCCTTCTCTTCCTCTTCCTCCTCCTCCTTCTCTTCCCCCTCCTCCTCCTCCTCCGCCATCCTCCCTTCGCATGGGCGTGAAACCATTCGACTAGACCACGCCCCCTCCTCGCCGCCGGTCAAACCTGCCGAAGCCACGCCCCCTCATGCTAGCTCCTCCCACTCAGCTCCTCCTACTAAACTCCTTCTTTTACGTCACTTATTAAGCTCCGCCCACTTTTTTTTATCCTCCTCTCTGACGTCACTGCTTAAGCTCCTCCCACTAAGCTCCTTGTTCTTTTACGTCACTTATTAAGCTCCGCCCACTTGTTCTTTTACGTCACTCTTCAAGCTCCTCCCACTTATGACGTCACTCTTTAATCTCCTCCCACTAAGGTCCTTGTTCTTTTGCGTCACTCTTTAAGCTCCGCCCACTTGTTCTTTTACGTCACTTTAAGCTCCGCCCACTTCTGACGCCATGTATCATAGGCTCCACCCACTTGGCATCACAAAGAGTATTTTAGGCTCCGCCCACTTCTTATGGCATCACAACGGGGTATTTTAGGCTCCGCCCACTTCTTATGGCATCACAACGGGGTATTTTAGGCTCCGCCCACTTCTTATGGCATCACAACGGGGTATTTTAGGCTCCGCCCACTTCTTATGACGTCACAACGGGGTATTTTAGGCTCCGCCCACATTTTATGACATCAGTATAATTTTTTTTTTTTCTATATTTAATTTATAATAATTTTATTTTCTCTTCTTATACATTTCTTTCCTTTTTTTTTTTCTTTTTTTTTCATTCACCAGAATTATTTTGTATTTTTTCTTTAATTCCTTTTCAAATATCTTATCTATTTCATTTCATTTCCTCTTTTCTCTCTCTGTTTCGTTATCAGATATTCTCTTGCCCATTTTTCCTTTATTCTGAATTATCTTTAATTTTTTTTTTATTTTTTTTTATTTATTTTCTTTTGTTTTTATTTAGAGAAAAAAAAAAAATAAAAATTAAATTTCATTGACGTATCTGGCAACTATCGTTTGAGTTGCCAAGACGTGATTTTCTTTTTCATTTAAAATTTTTTTTTTATTTTTCTCTATTTCTCTTTTTCATTATCATTTTCTCTTCTCCTTTATCATTGTTTCTTCCTTCCTCCCTTTTTCTTGAGTTCTTTTTTAACAAATCTGAAAATAAGAGAAAGATATAATGAGATTTATATATTAAATTAGATTTATATATTAAATTTCTATATTAGATTTATATAATAAATTCATATATCAAATTTATATTTTAAATAATACATATTAAATCTAAAAATTAAATATATATTAAATGTTAAATAAAAGTTTCTTTTGTCTGAATATTAAATTAAAAATTAAAAATTAAAAATTAAAAATTAAAAATTGAAAATTAAAAATTAAATTAAAATTAAAAATTAAAAATTAAAAATTAAAAATTAAAAATAACTACATGTTTCTTGGTTTCTGTTTGTGTATATATATATATATATATATATATATATATATATGTATATACATATATATATATATATATATATATATATATTACATATTACATTTTACATATATAAATTTAAAATATGTATATATGTAAAATATAATAAAATATAAATATATGTATATGTAAAATATATATAAATATATATATATGTATATATTTGTGTGTGTTTGTGAATATATAAATATATAAATATATAAATATACAAATATGTAAATGTAAAAACATATATCTACATAGCTAGATAGATAAACAGATAGATAGACAGATAGATAGATAGATAGTTCGATAGATAGATAGACAGATAGATAGATAAACAGATAGACAGATAGATAGATAGATAGTTCGATAGGCAGATAGATAGACAGATAGTTAGATAGATAATAACAGATAACCGATAGATAGATGATGATAGACAGATAGACAGATAGATAGATAGACAGATAGATAGATGATAATAGATAGACAGATAATAGACGATAGATAGACAGAAGTTAGATAGATAGATAAGATAAACATAGATAGATAGATAGACAGATAGATAGCAGATAATAGATAATAGATACAGATAGATAACAGATAGATAGATAGAAAGATAGATAGACAATAGATAGACGATAGTTAGATGATAAGATAGACAGATAGATATTGATAGATACAGATAGTTAGATAGATATATAACAAAT
>NC_051399.1:39370609-39373109 GCF_015228065.2 Penaeus monodon
CTTTCATACATCTTTTCTCTATCCACTTTCCTTCCCTCCTCTCTTTCTTCCTCCTCATTATCACAGTCATCCTCACCTTCTTCCATCTCCTATTCATACACCTTCTACTTCTCCACCTTCCCCTTCTCCTTCTCCTCCATCTCCTCCTCTTCTTCCTTTTTTCCTTTTCTCTTCTCTTTGTTTTCTCTCCTTCTCTATTCCCTATTCTCTATTTCCACATCCACCCGAGGTTTTGCTTGTTCTGTTCTCTTTACTGCAGGTCGGACTCACCTGGCACTGGGCGGAGAGGTCACGAGAGGTCATTAAAGGTCATCGAGGCTCAGCTGAGGGGCAGAGATTTCATTGTTAGTATTTTTTTATATTTACTTTTCTCTTATTTGGGAGGCAGAGCGTGAAGGGGGGGGGGTGAATGGGAGGGAGGGAGGAGGGAGAAATAGAAAAAGAGTCAAAAATAGAGGAAGAAAGACAGAACGATAGATAAATGGATAGATAGATACACACACACATACACATACACACACACACACACACAAAACACACACACACACACACAAAAAAAAAAAAATACATACACACACAACATCACACACACACACACGACACACAGAACGTACATACAACACAGGCATGCTCAACATCACAACACACACACACAACACACATATATATATATATATATATATATATATATATATATATATATATATATATATATATATATATATTTATATATATATATTATATATATATAAAGTCATGTGTGCGTGTCACATACCGCGCGGCAATGCGATTTTGTGCATGGATGCACCCACGCAATCCATGCTGCGATTGGATGTGTGCACTGATTACATATATTTTAAGGCTGAAATCGAACCTAGATACAGGATGAAGTTCCTTGGGCAACGGACGCTTTCCCTGGCAAAATTACCTATTTAGCCACTGGGTGGCCAAGCCAGCCCAAGTCAGTGCTGGTCCCAAGCCCGGAAAATAGAGAGAATGATTACATAAAAGGTAACACCCCGGGAAAGCACTCCGGTGAAGGAACTGGGGACCCACACTACACACTCCAAATCATCAATATGAAACTCAATTAAGTATCGTGCTGACCCACGGCCGTTAAACATGACAATATACCGTGAAAAAAAAAAAAAAAAAAAAAAAAAAAAAAAAAAAAAAAAAAAAAAAAAAAAAAATATATATATATATTATATTATATATATAATATATATATATATTTATATATATATATTATATATATAATATTATATGCTTGAGCAGAGAAATAGATATGAAGAGTGGTATATGATATATGTACATGTGTTGTGTCATGTGTTGTGTATTTTATATATATATATCATATATTATATATATACTATATTATATTATATATAATATATATATAGAAGAGAGGAGAGAGAGAGAGAGAGAGAGAGAGAGAGAGAATGTGTGATATGATATAGTGTGTGCATGAGTTGTGCGTGTGTTTATGTGTGTTTATATATATATTATCTATATTATATATATATATATATAATATATATATATATATATATATATATATATATATATATATATGTGTGTATATATATATCTATATATATATTATATATATATATATACTATATATTATATAGATATATGTATTTATATATATTTTTATATATATATATATATTTATATTTATGTATGTATATATATACACATATATATGTCTTTTTTCTTTTTTTTAACGGTATAGGCTCATGTCTGAGCGGCCGTGGTCACAGCATGATACTTAATTGTACTTTTCATGTTGTGATGCTCTTGGAGTGAGTACGTGGTAGGATCCCCAGTTCCTTTCCACGGAGAGTGCAGGTGTACCTTTTAGTAATCATTCTCTCTATTTATCCGGGCTTGGGACCAGCACTGACTTGGGCTGGCTTGGCCACCCAGTGGCTAGGTAGGCAATCGAGGTGAAGTTCCTTGCCCAAGGAAACAAGGCGCCGGCCGGTGACTCGAACCCTCGAACTCAGATTGCCGTCGTGCCAGTCTTGAGTCCGATGCTCTAACCACTAGGCCACCGCGGCCTATATATGTATGTGTATATATATATATATATATTATTATATATATATATATATATATATATACACATAGTATTTTTTTTCTTTTTTTTTTACGTATAGGCTATGTTTAGGCTGGTCACTAGATATACTAAATGTACTTTTCATTGTTTGATGCTCTTATGATATGTAGGTCCAGTTCTTCCAAATGACGGTATTTTACTTTTATGTAATATTCTCTATATTTTATCGGTTTGGGCAGTATATGATTGCTGGTGGACAGGGGTAATATGAAATTTAGTGAAGTTGGCCAAGAACAACGCCGCCTTGACTCGAATAATCAGATTCCTCTGCCAATCTTTATCGATGCTAATATATAGCACCGCTGCTATATATGTATATATATAATATATATATATAATATATATACATATATATCATATATACATACATATGTA
>NC_051399.1:39394201-39399201 GCF_015228065.2 Penaeus monodon
GGTTTTTTCCTCTTTCACTCTCCCCTCTTTCTTTAAGTGTTTTTCTCTTCTCATTTCTTAAACTTTTTCTCCTTCTTCTCTCTTCCTTTATTTTTTCTCTTCCTCTCATTTCCTTTTCCTCTCGTCTCTTCTCTATCTCTCTCTCATCTCTTCTTCTCTTTCTCCTTATTCTCTCTCACCTTCCTTCTCTCCTTTTCTCCCCTTTTCCTCTTCGATTTTCTCCTTTCCTCCCCCTTCTGTTTTTTCTCCTCCATTTCCTTTCCCCTTACTGTCTCCTCTTTTCTCTCTTTCCCTCCATCCTTCCTCCTCTCTTTTATCTCCCCTTTCCTCCCTTTTCCCCTTTTCTCTCCTTTTTCCTCTTTCTTTTTCCTTTTCTCTTTCTCCTTTTTCCTCTCCCCCTCTCTCTCTTTCCTTCTTCCCTTCTCCCTCCCCTTTCTCCTCTTATCCTATATCCTTTCTCTCCTCCTTTTCTCTCCCATTCCCTCCTTCCTTTCCCCTTTCTCTTTCCCCTTTACCCTCTCCCTCTCTCCATTTCTTTTCTCTTTTTCTCTCTCTCCTCTCTCCTCTTCCTTTTCCTTCTCTTTCCTTTCTTTCTTTTTTTTTCTTTTTTTTTTTCTCTTTTCATACACTTTATTAAGGGGGGGGGGGGTGAATGTGACTTGGGGGAGAGAGGAATGGAGAAAGAGAGAAAGAATGAATGAGGGAAAATAATGATAATAAGAAGAAGGATTAGGAGGAGGAAGGGGAGATGGAGGAGGAAGAGAGGAAGAGGAAGAAGAAGTAGAAAAAAGAGGAGGAAGAAGAAGGAGAAGGAAGGAGAAGGAGAGAGAGAAAGAACTATTGATGATTGAATGATTATATATATACAAGAGAAAGGGACAGAGGGAGGGAGAGAAAGAAAGAGGAGGGGGAGGAGGACAGAGAGCGAAAAGAAAGAGAAGGGAGAAAGCGAGGGGAGAAGAAAAGAGGGAAAGGGGGAAGCAAAAGAGAAAGAAGGGTGACGAGAAAGGGTGAAACGGAAGGGTTTTTTTTTTTTGGTATGCAAATGTTCTCTTTGGCTATCCTTAAAGGACAAAGAGCTTACAGTGATCCCTTCCCCGTCTTTTTTTTTTACCTTTTTTACTTTTTTTTTTTTTTACTTTTTTTCTTTTTTTTTTAACTTCTTTTTTTTTACCTTTTTTACTTTTTTTTTTACTTTTTTTCTTTTTCTTTTTTTAACTTCTTTTCTTATTACGTCGAATAATATCTAGCCCCTCCCTTTTAAAAAATGGAATTTGATACGTGGTTGATTTCAGAGTTGCAAACACGCGTGCGGAGAGACAAATTGTCCCGTTTTCTGTCTCTTTGGGGCTGGGTAACTAAAAAAAAAAAAAAAAAAAAGGAGAGGGAGAGGGAGAGGGAGAGAGGGAGAAACTGCATTCATCTTTCCCCTGGTTCTTCTTGGGATAAGCAAGGGTTGGAAGAATGCCATTGGGGTGAACGTGTATTTTTTTTATAAGTAGAAATTGAATGCATATTCAGTAGTTATCTCGAATTACCATATGTAATGTAACAATATCGATTTCTTACTCGGAAGGAGGGAGAGGAATGAGACAGCAAATGGAGTGGAGTGAAAGAGAGAGAGAGAGAGAGAGAGAGAGAGAGAGAGAGAGAGAGAGAGAGAGAGAGAGAGAGAGAGAGAGAGAGAGAGAGAGAGAGAGAGAGAGAGAGAGAGAGAGAGAGAGAGAAGAAGAGGGGAGAGAGAAAGAAAGAAGAGAGAGAGAGAGGGGGAGAGACAGACAGAGACAGTGAGAGGAACTTTACACGTGAGTGAGACATTGAGACACTGACTAAAGGACTGTTAATGCTAATGGCAGTGCATCCCTGAAGATGATAGAATACATCTTCTATGAACGTCAAGAACTTACTCCCTATCTTTATCCTCCTCCTTTTCCTCCTAACCTTCACCATCCTCTTCCTCCTCATAGATTCCTCTTGCATGTCTCCCTCCCTCTCTTCCCCATTCTCCACGCTTCCTCTTCCTTCCTCTCTTCCCCATCTTCCACTCCTCCTCTCCCTCCCTCTCTTCCTCATCATTCACTCCTCTTTTTCCCTCTCTTCCCCATCATCCACTCCTCCTCTTCCTCCCTCTCTTCACCATCTTTACTTCCCCTCTCCCTCTTTACCCTTCTCCATCTCTTCTTCCTACTTACCCTCTTCCCCATACCCCCTGACCCTTCCCCCTACCCCCTGACCCTTCCCCCTACCCCTTGACCCTTCCCCCTACCCCCTGACCCTTCCCCCTACCCCCCTGACCCTTCCCCCTAACTCCCCTGACCCTCCCCCCAACACCCCCACCCTCCCCCCAGACCCCCTACCCCCACCCACTGCACACAAGGATCTTACAAGGCTTCTCGAAGACGCTCGCCGACTCGCCTTGAGTGAAGTCTCTGTTGCATAGGTATTCTTTCTCCCTTCAGAATTAGCCCCGAGAGATTCCCCGAGGAATTAATGTGTTTTGAAGCATAAAAGGGATAATTGTTCTTGCTTTCTTGATGGTGTGGGTGATTGTTGGAGGAGGAAGGGGTTAGAATGATAAAAGGAATTAAAAAAGAAAATGTTGAAAATACTGAAAAAAGAAAATACTGAAAGACAAAAGACAGATAAGCCAACAAACAGAATGCTATATAAAACAGTCTATTTAGATAAAGAGTTTCACTTTATAATACCTTCCGATACTTTACAGTCGCCAAAAAAAAGAAAAGAAAAAAAGAATCCCCATATCAAATAAAAGGGTTAAGAGAGGAGGGAGAGAAAAAAGGGATAGATAGACAGAGTGAGATAAAAAAAAAAAAAAAAAAAACTATTAAAATAATTGGATGAGGTTAATCAACCATGGATCAGGTGTTAGGTAACATAACTGACCAATTATATAATTAAAAAAAAAATATTCACAAATTTCTCGACCCTTCTGCATTCTTAAGGTCAAAAATCCGGCACCCAGCTATGAGAAAATCGACCATATGGGATTATTCAATTAAACTAATTATGAACTATAGAAATATGAGCCACATTCAGATCAAGTGAAGATAATATCGACATCTTTTAAATATAGAATATACAGTGCAAAATATTTCATATTCTAAAATAAGATATAAAAAGCAAAAACATGTTTAACAAATACAAAAGTGGGGAATAGAATGCATGTAATACGTTGTACAAAATATAATACGTGAAAATTTCATACGAATTTTCAAAATGAAATTGAAATAAGGATCGATATCAAGTTATGTTTAAAAATGTAAAAGTCTCCCCTTACAGGCTGAGGGTGCAAGAGGATATTAATATATTAAGAAAGTGTGATACTAATGATAAGGATAATAATGATGATGAGAATGATGATGATGATGATGATAATAATAATAATAATAATAATAATAATAATAATAATAATAATAGTAATAATAATAATAATAATAATAATAATAATAATAATAATAATAATAATAATAATAATAATAATAATAATAATAATAATAATAATAATAATAATAATAATAATAATAATAATAATAACGACAAAATGAAGATATTATACACAAAGGTGATTATCAGGATATATAAATTTTATTATGCGACTGAAATATGAAATTGCGTTTCGCAATATGGCCGCGGGAGTCGTGAGCTGAGAGCGGACCAGCAAACAGTGAAATATATGTCTTATATAGATTTTATTTCTATTCTGGTCTATTTCATTATGTTTTTATTTTTATTTTTTTTATAATTAGTTTGTTTGTTCAATCGTTTGTTATTTGTTTTGTGTATTTGTTTAGTAAATAAATAAATCATTGATTATTTTCTTTCTTTCTTTCTTTCTTTCTTTCTTTGTCTATTCATCTATTAAGATTTCTTGATATGATCACAGACAGACATTCTGAAGGAAAAATCATATATCCCACAAAATCGGGATAAAACTCGAAGCTGCAGATCGAGGACCTCCTTCGAGTGGCAGGAGGAGGTCGAGGTGAACCTTGTGGAAGTCCTGGAGCGAGAGGAGAATAGGCAGAGCGAAAGAGAAAGGGAGAGAAAAGAAGGAAGAGGACGGTGAGGAGCGATAAGGAGGAAGGAGGGATGGGGGAGGGAAGGGGAGGAGAGGGAAAGTGGAGGAGTTTGGAGGAAGAGGAGGAAGAGGAGGAGGAGGAGGAGGAGGAGGAGGAGGAGGAGGAGGAGGAGGAGGAGGAGGAGGAGGAGGAAACAGCTGCAAGAACGGCGGAGAAGTCTTTGTTGTAACCCTCGTGCTTGAGTGTCCATTCGCGTGGAAGGAAGAGGAGAAAGAGAAAGAAAGAGAGAGAGAGAGAGAGAAAGAGAGAGAGAGAGAGAGAGAGAGAGAGAGAGAGAGAGAGAGAGAGAGAGAGAGAGAGAGAGAGAGAGAGAGAGAGAGAGAGAGAGAGAGAGAGAGAGAGAGAGAGAGAGCGAAGCGATTGGCAGAAGGAGAGGAAAGAAAAAGCCTTTTCACAAATGATGGGATTTCCGGAGAATGGAAGAGCAGAGGAGGGAGGATGGATGCTGGAAGGAATAGCCTCTGGGAAGAAAACACAGGATTTCGACCGAGCCTCCTAATATAAGCAAAATATATGACGTAGAGAGAATTTAATCAGAATTTTTGTAGCTGAATGGACAATTCTGCAATATCTTTGTAATAATTCCAGCATTTTATCATCTGGAAATAAACCAATGTCAAGGATGATTCATATTCACGCATATAGAAAGTCATTTCCATGTATAGTCACAGGTTACAATATGCTTTCATATTTTTAAAAAAGAGAATAAGGGAGGAGAGTTGAACATGGGAAATGGGGGAACCAAAGGAATAGAAATAACTGGGAAAAAGATAGGAAGATAAAGAAATAGAGAGGTGAACGGGTGAGAAAAAGGGGATGAGAGGAAAGGGGAAAAGATTACGGGTTGAGAGGCTGTATGGGGTATATGTGAAACGGGAAAGGAGGGAGCGAGCGAGAGGG
>NC_051399.1:39401701-39406701 GCF_015228065.2 Penaeus monodon
TTTTTCCCTGTGATTCGGTATTACATTTGCAAGAACTTGGGTGTATCATGCATGGGGAATTCGTGGACCTTCTCTCGAAAATATGGATTATTTTAGTTTCTACAGAATGTGTCATTTTTTTCCCAATATCATTGTTGTTTTTCTTCTTTTTTTGTCTTACCTTTTGCTTCTGTCCAATCATATTACCTTTTCGTATATATTTGTTCCAATTTTCTCTCATCCATGCGTCATCTGATTCTCAACAATATTAAAAGTTGAAACTAAAACAGTTTACTGAGTCAGAAGTTTATAGTATAAGCGTAATGGTCTTTGAATACCCTGCTGAGAGAGCAGCTTTCTTGAGAACATTCCCTCAGAATGATAGATGCTTTTTTTATATTAAATCTCTTATATATAGATAGATAGATAGATAGATAGATAGATAGACAGATATAGATATAGATATTTTTTTTTTTTATTCTTTCTTTCTTTTTTCTTTTTCTTTTTTTCACTTTGAATGCACGTAAACGGGTGTAATCATAAAAGTGAAAAATAAAAATGCAATAGGCTTAACAACAACAATAATAGCGATAATGTTTTTCATGTTATAGAGAGAAGAAATTAACAGAATGAAATACAGCTGTGGTTGGGATAATTTTCATGAGCATCTACAACAAAACAATAATAATAATAATAGATAATTAATATACAAATAAATAATCTTTATACAGCAAAGGAAGGCATTTTTATCACATATGCTGAAGGGGTGATTCATTATCACGAGCTTTGTGTTCCTTCACTAAGAAATTGCATAAAAATTGACAGTTTTGATGTAACAGAGTGAAACGAAAGGCAGTGTAGAATTATACATATATATATTAGTTATCGTGAGCTCCATGCTCCTTCTTGCAACTTCCTTGAATTTCGTCTTACTTCAAAATATAAGTGAATGATTGAATAGATAATAATGATAATAATAATAATGTCAATCGTAACTTTATAGACTGAGATGGAAGTAAAGTGACGGCAGCAGAAGAATGCATTATAACGCAACAGAAGCAAGCCCAGTGAACCCAGTGTTTTAAATACAATAAGTTTAATGTTAAAGGTTGGGAAGAAATGCAAAATGGTGGCAGCGGTGGACTTAAATATGGGCGTGGCAGGGCTATTTTTTGAGTTTTGGGTAACTATAAAAAGCGAGAATTATTTTGATGCATAGGCCTGAGATGGAAGATTGGATGACGGTAGAAAGTCACCTTAATGATAAGCTTGATGATAACATTAATAATTATTGGTTTCCATGTCATCTCACAAAGTACTTGAAAATTGCAGTATCAATTATAATCTTATTTGAAGGCAAGGTGATGGCAGGAATAAAATGAAATATAAGTCAGACAGAAATAATTTTCATTAGCTAATAAATCTAATGTTATGGACTGTGATAGAAGATGACTTGTCAAAGGTAATCCATACGAGATCCGTGTTGCTTCACTAAGAATTGCAATAATGATATCAACTTCATTGTTATTGACTGAGAAAACGGATAAAGTAATTGCAGCATTAGACTAAAATATGTGGTGAAAGTAAGCCATGTGTGTAGCGCGTGACCTCACCAAAAATTGCAATGAGAATATTAATACTCATTTCCAAATTAAATACAGAAAAGAGAGGCAGTGTTATGACAGCAGCAGACTTCATATGGAAAAAATGCAATAATAATCTTTATGATATAGGCAGATAGAAGGTGACGTGGCAGCATTAACAGAATGAAATATATATGTAGCATAGGTAATCCATATGGGGCCTTTTAATTAACTAAAACTGCAGCTGGGAAATAACTGAGAAATAAGACACCGCAATGTTTGCTTTATACTAATACCTGAATTTTAGATTGAAAACACGGGCGAGGTGATAGCCTTAAATAGATTACACTGAAGATAATATTATGCAAAAAATATAAATACTAATATTGATATTATAATCTAGGAAGTTAGACGGCGTGAAGATATTTCACGAAAATTTTGACTTTAGTGATGATTGTAATACTAATTACGATATTTTTGACTGGGAAGGAAGGTAGCGTAATGGCAGCGATAGACTGAAATATGAGGCAGGGAATTTTGTACAAATTCCGAGCTACGTTACTAATAAATTGCACTAATGTTGATGACAGTAGCAATAAGGATGATTTCTTTACTCCATTAAGTACTGTACATTGTTCCTAGTAATATTATGTTATATAAATCTGGTAGAAGTATAACATATATGGGCACCGTGTTACTTCTATAAATTGTAATATGACTAATACATCTATAGGAATGGAATACGATTATGGAAAGGACATTTCTTTCCTTTTTTTAGTTCTACGTTACTTCACTAAAATAATGTAATGATACTATATTTTTTTTCATTATGAAAATTTTGTAATTTGATATTTTTTAAGACTGCGTGTTGACTTCTGGTCTCTCTCTCTCTCTCTCTCTCTCTCTCTCTCTCTCTCTCTCTCTCTCTCTCTCTCTCTCTCTCTCTCTCTCTCTCTCTCTCTCTTTCTCTCTCTCTCTCTCTCTCTCTCTCTCTCTCTCTCTCTCTCTCTCTCTCTCTCTCTCTCTCTCTCTCTCTCTCTCTCTCTCTCTCTCTCTAAAGTGAAATATAAATTTGATGGAAGTCACAGTTGCGACGTAATATTTACTTAAAAAAAAAAAAAAAAAAAGAATGAAGACAGCAGAGGTATATATACATGTGGTAAAGATAATTTTCGTGAGCTCCGTGTTATTTCACCCTAAAAAAATCATAAGTAATAATTTTGATATTAAAGTCTATGATAAAAGAAGAACGACGTGATGGCAGCACGAGAATGAAATATGAATGTGTTCGAAATATTTTCCACAGAATATCTTTTTTTCGGAAGTAAATGAGAAGGAAGAAGACACGATGACAGCTGCAGAATGAAAAATAATGTGGTAAAGCTATCATTATGAGTTCCAAGTTACTTCACATAAATTAATTCCAGGTGATAATCCCTCTAATAATTCAAACTGTGGAGGAAGATGAAGATGAGATAGTAGTAGCAGACTAGAAAATATTGTAGTGATAATATAAAGCATTTTCAATAGCAGACTGAGGAAAGAAAACGGTGCCATGGGAACGGCAAATGAAAGTGTGAACCTCCGTGTTAAATTACTAAAATTTCACAATAATAATAAAATCCACGTTACAAACTACAAGCAAACACTTCCATGCTTTACACGCGAGCGGAAAATGAAACGAGCTGTTGGCTAAAATATAAATGTGGTGTGAGATAAACCACACGTGAGCTCCGTGTTACGTCACTAAAATGAATGAGTGAAAGATAGAAAAATAAATAAATAAAAACAAATAAGATGGATCATTTTGATTATCACAGGAATGTGTCGTGATGGCACTGACAAAGTACATTTGGCAAGGACTATCCATTTGAGTTCGTAGTTAACGTATTCAGAACATCAGATAACAAACCCACTAGTAATTACTGTATATTTGTCCCAGTGAAGCAACGTCTGTCCGATACAATGGGAAAAGGTCTTTGGATTCACAACACGACTAACATTTCGGTAATACTCGAAGTTCGTCTTTTAAATCACTTGCCATATGCTGAAGTTACCTACATGCGTTCAGATTCCGTAGAAGACTTCAAGTCAAACCAGCTGAAAGTGTAAACGTTACTGACGACAGCATAGGAAATCAACGTTATTATTGATGTAACTCCGTGTCCTTTGTAAAGGGTGGCAACAGTGTATTATGCATCACCATTCGAACATGAGAAGGAATCCATACAAATCATATGAGAAACCCTGCTCCCTCTGCGTCCAGCTGATTATGCCGTATCAACTTCTTCAGCCTTCTGCGATCAGATCTAGGAGCTGTCTGTCAAGATCGTGTTATCAAGTAGTAGTAGGAAAAATAACATGCAGTTCTGTGGCAGCCGAATTATGCTAGGTATTGAGGCTCTTAGCTGCTGCATGTATGAGAAGATGGTTCCTGATATCCATCTGTGAAAACGTCACCTGGCCATTTAGATTGGAAAAAAGGAAAGTAGTGTTGAATGCTGAGAACTCGGTGACGCAAATAATAATGATAATAATAATAATAATAATAATAATAATAAAAATAATAATAATAATAATAATAATAATGATAATATATTTTTTCCTGTTATTGTTGCTACTACAATTGTGGGTGTTATCGTCCAGGGTACTTTTATCATCAGTATCATTATCATCCTAATCCTAGTCATAATTACCAACTATCAGACTCATAATTATCATTATCATGATTTTGCTTATTAACTGCATGATTCTAAAATTCATAACTTGTCATGTCTTATGCTTAACTATCTTTGATCACTAATCATCAGATATAAATAAGAACAAAATACCAATTTTAATAGATAATCATTTCATTATTCATTTCAGATTAACACATATATTCTAACCCTGGTTAACATATGCCATGCAAATCATCAAAAAAATATCATTATCAGTAATTCTTATTCTTATTTTCATTAATATCATTGTTATTCGTGCCTTTTTTATTATTATTACCACTGTTATTATACTTATTGCTGCAATTATTTTTGTTGTTGATATTTTTTCCTACTGCAACTGCCACTGCTGCTGCTCTTGGTACTATTGCTACTACAGTTATTGTTTTTAGCATCATTACTATGATTGTAGTTGTTGTTATTATCATTATCCTTGTCTGTACCAGTATGGTTAATGTTGTTGTTATAATCATTATCATTATTATTGTTTTTATTATTATTATCTTCTTCTTTTAACGGTAGGTTCATGTCTGAGCCGCCGTGGTCACAGCATGATACTTAATTGTAGTTTTCATGTTGTGATGCTCTTGGAGTGAGTACGTGGTAGGGTCCCCAATTCCTTTCCACGGAGAGTGCCGGTGTTACCTGGCAGTACAGGAGCCTCTAAAATTTTATCCAGGAATTTAGGATCTGTTCCCAGAATTAATTTTGAAGGTCTTTC
>NC_051399.1:39419201-39446701 GCF_015228065.2 Penaeus monodon
CTGTGAAAGAAGCCGCACACAAACCACCCGCCCACACACACACACACACACACCACACACACATACACCCCACACCACACACACATACACACACACACCACACCACAAACCACAACACACACACACCACAACACACACCAAACACACACACACACACCACACACACACACACACACACATATAATATATATATATATATATATATATATATAATATATTATTAGATATATATATATCTACATATATATATACATAAATATACATATACATCCATGCATACATATATGTATATATATATGCCTATTTATGTATATATATACATATATATGTGTATATATACATATATATGTATATATATACAAATACATACATATATGTGTGTATTTACATACCTATACATAGAAGCTATATATAGACATATTATATTCGATTATATGATATATAGAGAGATATAGATAGATGATATAGCCTAGATATATAATAGATATATTATACAACGATATCGAGATATAGAATAGATTAGAATAGATATATATTATTATATATATATATATATTATGGATAAGCATGAGTAGATTACATAATATATATATAAGATATAGATAGATAATATATATTATAGATATAATATATAAGAGATATAGATATCATAGACACACACGTGATATTGTATATATACATGCATATATATATAGAGTTATATATAGGATATATATTAATATACTATATTAACTATATCTATTATATATCTATATAAGGAGATATATAGTAGATACACCCGTGTATGTATTATATATAATACATATATATATATATATATATATAGTATATACATATATTAATGATATGATATATAATAGATATATTATATATAGATATATAGGTATGTATTATATATACCTATATATAATACTATATATTATATGGAGAGAATATAGATAGATATATATATATAGATGATGTCTATTTATAATAATATAATAGAGATAGAGAGATGATAGATACTATTATATACATATATATCTAATATTATAATAGCATAGAGATATATATGATATATAGCTATATATATACTATATATATGAGACACCACACGGTGATAGGTCTATATACATGTATATATAGAATATAGATATCTAATATAAGAGAATATATATAGATATATATATATATATAATATATACAGATAGATAGATATAGATATATATATATATAGATAATATATATCAACACCCGTTGTAGGGATGGAGTACTACAGAAATTTGTTAGAGATAATATTATTATATATATATATAGTAAGATATGAATAGAGATATTAGATATAGATATATATAGTAGAAGATAATATAGATATATATAGATATGATGATGTATGTATGGAGATAGCATATACAGATAGAGATTATATGAATTAGAGTATAGAGATCTATAGATATATATATATATATAGTATATATCGATCATTATATATATATATGAGATATATATATATATGTAGGTATGTAGATATATAACATTATATATTATATATATATATATTATTATATTATATATATATAATATATATATATATATAGTATGTATATACGACACATGTGTATGTGCGTATGTATAAAGGAAAAGTAAACGAAAATACCATAATCACCAGCAAGTAAGACAGAAGAAGAGAAAGAACGAAGAGACAGAAAAGGAGAGAGAATAAGAAGGGAAGATATTATGAATACAACTTAAGATGAAAAAGAATCGCATATTATAAGAGAAAAAGTTGCAATAAATCAAGGGAAGTAGAGTATGGAAATGCAAGAGAGGAAAATATAAATATAAAGTCGGGAAGCAGAAAAAAAAAAAAAAAAAAAACATAGAGATTACTGGAGATAAAGTTTGATCTGAATAGTGTAAGATAAGGAGAGGAGGCTTAATTGTAATGTGTCTTCTACAATGACAAGACGATTTTGCTCGTGACATGTTTGCCCTGAAGCTATCTATCTGTTACTCTCTTCTCTCTCTCTACTACTCTCTTCGTCCTCGCCTCTCCTCTCTTCTCCTCTCTCTCCTTCTACTCTCTTCTCTCTCCTCTCTCTCCTCCTCTCCTCCTGTTATCTATCTATCTATATCTCTCTATCTCAGATTTTTATACCCTCTGCTCTTCTCCCTCATCTCTCTAGCTACTCTCTACCTCTCTTCCTCCTCTCCTCTCTCTCTCTCTCTCTATCTCTCTTCTCTCTCCTCTCTCGGTATCTTATCTATCTCTTAATTCTATGCTATCTCATTATCTCTCCTTCTCTCCCCCCCTGTCTCTCTCTCTCTCTCCTCTCCTCTCTATCTCTCTCTCTCTTTATCTATCTATCTATATATCTATCTATGTATACCTGCACACATACATATACTCACACGTTTCACACACACACTTTTAATACTTTAAGCATCAAGCAGACAGCAAATAACTGTATACGATATTAAACGGAATCTAATGAAAATTCGTGATAAACATGAAACGCATGATTGATAGATTTTCTCAAGGATGATAAATGGATGGACGAGATGAAGAAAAATGAAATACATATAAGAAATTTCTAGAACCAAGTATATGAACGAAAGGTAAAGGAAGCGGTGTTGCCAAGGTGACAGGTAAATATTATCATCAAACACGATGAAAATAATGTGAAAAGGACACAGCAAAATGAAAATAAAAGTAAGAAAGAACAAAGGATAAACGCGAGGGGAGAAGTGAATAAATAGAATTGTCAATAGATTTATTTTCATGAGAGGTCGATGGAAAATGGATCTTTGCTTTACCCACAATGCTTTGGCTGCACTGTGGGTAAACATGGCCCTAGTTATCGTAAGGAAGACTCAATGTATGGAAGATGTAGATATATAGTAGTGCATAGCAGACAGGGATCTCTTCTGTCGAAGTAGAGATAGCTGGGAAAGGCGTAGATGGCTCAGGAGCGCATGCGGTGGTCGAGGGTGAGGGCTGAAATAGGGTACATTCGAAATGGCCGAGAAGGTGCGGGTACTCACACACGAGCGAGGGCGGCTTGGCAGAGAGTGGGCGGGTAGGTGGGCGGGAGTGCGGGCGAGCGGTGGGAAGGGAAGAGTGAGGTGGGCGGCACCCTCACGACCAGCCCGCGCCCACCACCACACGTACTTCCTGCCGCAGTCGAGCAGTTCAGTCTTCCCGCGGAGCCTGACGAGGGAACACGTACACGCCGGCCTCCTCGAGCCCTCAGCACTCTGTCCGCCCCTCTCGCTCGCCACCCACACGCCCCTGACACACCAAACGCCCGTACGCCCGTGGTGTGTTGGAGGGTAAGGTGACAATGTAATGTCAGAAATGGTTACTGAGATGATACTGGCAAAACTGATATGCTTTGGACACTGAAAACTAACACATTGCTATACGATGTGACTGATACAAAGAGAGGGGGGGAGGAGGGGGAAGAATCAAGGCCAAATAAAAACCCCAAAGTGTGAATACAAAATACAAAAAAAAAAAAAATTGTTTGCGCTACATCCACCTACCATCTATCACAGGAAAGAGTAGATATTCCACCAAAAAAAAAAGAGTTTAACAATATAAAAGAGCCCAGAATATAACCTCAAACCTATCCTAAGGAACACACGTTAAAGGACCGACCATAAGGACCCCCAACAGGTGAGTCATCCCTTAGTTCCTAGGCGAGTGTACGCACCATATTCCCTACGCACCGCTCCCTCCCTCGCACACACACACACACACGCTCACACGCGCACACACACACTCTCCTTCCCTTCTTCACTACACGAGTGAAATTGCGGCTCTCAAAACCTCTTCTTTTCTCTCCTTCGTTTTCTTTGGCGATGTTATTTTTGTGTATTTGTTTACATCTGCAGCATGCCTCGTCTTTGTACCACTATTCGTGTGTACCAACCGGATAGTATTGATGTTATAACTATTTGTTCCCAGTTGAAATCACCGAGGTTGTTGATCAAAGGAGGGAGGAAGAGGGGGAGGGGATCGAGAGGGTGAGAGGGGGAGGCGGAGTAGGCAGAAAAAGAAACGCTGCGTTGTTAGTATACTCGGGTTGGAGGAGAGGCGAGGAGGAGGAGAGAGAGCGAGACGAGCGAGAGGGAGCTGAGCGAGAGCGAGAGCGACGGGCTGAGGGCCGCCGCGCCGAGGGAGAGAGGGCGCGAGGGTCGCCGAGGGGGAGAGAGGAAGGATTAGTCGTCGTGAGGAATTGAATGGGAAAATTGAGCCACACTTAATGATGGGAAAAGAGAACTCCTTTGGCGAGATTTCCAGGCGATTAAAGAACGTGAAATCGCTGTTTACATTGTCATTCGTGACATTTTCGGGAAGCCGTTGATGATGATGAATGGAAGGAGACGAATGATGGGAGAAGGACTCGTATAAATGATTTTTTTGTATTATTATTTTGTTTACCGATAATGCTTCAGTTATTTCTCTCTCTGGATCATAATCATATATCTTTTCAAACTGTAAGCATGCAATTTGTGAGCCAATGGATATATATATATATATATATATATATATATATATATATATCTATATCTATATATAATATATATATATATATGTGTGTGGTGTGTGTGTGTGTTGTGTGTGTGTGTGTAGTGTGTGTGTCTCCTTGTGTGTGTGTGTGTGTTGTGTGTGTGTTGTGGCGTGTGTGTGTGTGTGTGTTGTGTGTATACATGTGTGTTGATATGGTATATATTTATATATATAATATATATTATCTAATATATATATATATACATATATATATATATATTATATATATTATACTCGGAACTCTGTTTTTAAGGTTTTTTAAAAGAGAATAGTGAATAAGTCTTGGGAGGACTGAAAACGAATGGAGAAAAAAACTGGTTTCTTACGCTTTTCGACAGAAATACAAAGTTTGTTACATTAGATACACAGCGTTAAGAAAAAAAGAAATACATGGCAAATATAAAAATATAAACAAAAGACAACGAACAAACTTTTTCTTTTTCATTTTTCTTTTACAAACGCTGCTCAGAAGAAAAGTAAAAAGAGTATTAAGAAACAACACAATTTTCTTTTTAAAAATACTTTCTAGATAAATACCCCTTTGGACTAGCCACAAGTCTCCCAGGAATGACCTTATGTTAATGAACAGTTAAAAGGGAAACAAGAGAGAGAGAGAGAGAGGAGGGAAGAGAGGAGGAGACGAGAGAGAGAACGAGAGGATAGAGACGGAGACGGAGGAGGGACGAGAGATCAGAGAGTGAGAGAGAGACGCTAGACCGAGAGTGGGGCGGAGAGACCAAGAGAGAGAGAGCGAGGACTGAGATGGAGAGAGAGACTGAACGATGAGAGGATGAGAGAGAAGGAGGAGACTGAGAGAAGAGAGAGAGGAAAGGAGAGACAGAGGGAGATATGATGGAGAAAGAGAGAGGGAGAGCGGGAGATGGAGAGTAGATGGAGGAGAGAGAGATTGGAAGAGAGGAGAGAGAGGAGAGACGAGAAGAGGGAGAGAGGAGAGAGATGAGAGAGAAGGGAGGGGGAGAGGAGAGGATGAAGAGAGTGATGAGGAGAGAGATGCGAGATTGGAGAGGCGAGAGATGAGAGGGAGAGAGTAGAGACGAGTGGAGGAGACAGAGCCAGTAAGGAGGGATAGGAGAGAGAGCAGAGGAGAAGACCGAGTGTGAGAGGGAGAGGAGAGAGAGAGACGAGGAGAGATAGAGAGAGATGACGAGAGAGAGATAAAACAGAGAAACAGAGACCAGGAGAGAGAGATGGATGAAGGAAAGGAAAGAGACGAAGAAAGAGGAGGAGAGAGAGAGAGATGGAGTGACCGAGAGCGAGAGAGGAGAGAAGAGTGAGGGAGAGAGATGAGCGGGAGACGAGGAGAGAGTAAGAGAGAGAGAGGACGAGAATTCTAGGAGGAGAGGAGAAGAGAGAGGAGAGGAACGTGAGGAAGCGGAAGAGTGACAGAGTTCGAGAGCGAGAGATGAGGAAAGAGAGTGAGATGCGAGAGGGGGAGGAGAGACCAAGGGGGGGAGGAGCGAGAAGAGAGAGACTGATGAGAGGAAGGGAGAGAGGAGCTGGCAGAGGAGGGAGGAGAACGAAGGAGAGAGAGAGGGTCGCTGACGAGTCGATGAATGCAGAAGGAGAGAGCAGACGACGAGAGCGAGAGGAGAGAGAGAGAGAGAAACAGATACAGAGAGAGAGAGATAGAGAAAGAGAAGAAAGAGATGAGAGGAGACGCAGAGACGGGAGAGAGAGACGGAGAGAGAGGAGGGGCGAGAGAGAGAGGAGAGAGGAGAAGAGGAGACGAGGGAGAAGCGGAGCGGATGGTGACGGATTGGAGGAATAGGAGGAAAGCAGCGATGAAATGGGAGGTGAAGGTCAGAGAAGACGAGATGTGATTGAGGAGGAGGAGAGAGCAAGAGGATAGAGAGTGATGCTGCCCGGAAGAGAGAGAGGGACGAAGGAGACGAGGAGACTGCGGAGAAAACGACGAGAAACGATAAGAGAGGAGGAAGACGGGAGAGAGATAGATGGAGAGACGAGAGGAGACGAGATGAGAGAGACTGAGGAGCAGGGAGAGAGAGAGACGAGAGGAGAATGACTTGATGAGAGAGAGACGAGACTGTGAGAGAGAGAGAGAGAGAGGAGAAACAGAGGACAGAGAAGAGAGATGGAGAAAGAGAGGAGAGAGAGAGGATGATGAGGAGTGGCGAGAGAGAGAGACGAGAGAGAGATAAGAGAGGATGAGACGGAGAGCGAGAGTAAGAGAGAGAGACTACGAGAGGATCGAGGAGGAGCGACGAGAGTCGGGAGAGGGGAGAGCAGGGAGTGCCCGGTAGGTTGGGGAATGTGAGCAAGTTTTGCGAGAGAGGGAGTGAGTTGGAGGAGAGATGGAGATGTTAGAGAGAGAGCTGAGGAGGAGAGAAGAATAGAGAGCGAGACGGAAGACGGAGGAGAAAAACAGAAACAGAGGAGAAGAGATGAGAAAGAGAGAGAGGAGAGGAGAGAGAGAGAGAGCGATGCGACGAGAGAGAGGAGTGAGGGGGAGAAGTCGGAGACTGAGAGCGCATGAGGGCGGATCGAGAGGAGAGAGACGGAGAAATGAGAGAGGTGACAGAGAGACCCGAGGATTTGAGAGAGAGGGATGACGAGGAGATGGAGGGAGAGATGTTGGGGGAGGAATGAGAGGGAGGGATAGCGATGAGATGGGAGAGAGATGAAGATGAGAGAGAAGGGACGAGAGGGAGAGGAGAGATGTAGGAGGAAGAGTAGAGAGAGACAGAGCGATCATGGGAAAAATGTATAGGGGGCGGAAAGGTATGTGAGTTGCATCATGTTACGTAGGAAATAAGTACGGGGGAAAGGGGGACGAGGGTTGGGAGGGGATAGGAGGGAGAAGGGTTGGAGGGGGGGCGAAAGGAGGGGAGAGGTGTGGGGGGCGAAGGATCAGAAGGAGGGGAGAGAGGGTGGGGGGGCGGGATGGGCGAACGAGACGCAAGGGAGGGCTGAAAGAGGGTGGGGGGCCGAAGCGAATAAAGGACGAAGGAGGGGGAGGGTGGGGGGGGCGGCAAATTGGGGGGGAGAAGGATAGGGGAGAGTGGTGGGAGGGGAAGGAGGGGAGAGTGGTGTGGAGCGGGGAAGGTAGGGAGAGAGAGGGGTGGGGGGCGGGGCGAAGGACGGGGAGAGGGTGGGGGGAGCGAAGGAGGGGGAGAGGGTGGGAGGGCCGAAGGAGGGAGGAGAGCGGTGGGGGGCGCGAAGGAGTGGAGTGGAGGTGGGAGGGGAAGGGAAGGGAGAGGGATGGGAGAGGGAAGGAGGGCGAAGAGGGTGGGAGGGGGAAGGAGGAGCGAAGGGTGGGAGGAGGGGGAAAGGAGGGGAGGGAGGAGCAGGGGAGTGAAGATACAGAAGGGGAGGGGTGTCGGGATAGGAAGAGGAGTCAGTGTGCGGCAGAGTGTTGTGGGTGGGGAAAAGGGGGGGGCGGGGGGAGGGGGGGGGGGGAGGGGGAAAGGGGGGAAGGGGACTAGTGAGCGGGGGGGGGGGGGGAGGGGGTAGGAAGCGGGGAAGGGGAGAGAGGGGGAAGGTGAGAGGAGGAGTTGAGGGGACAGGAGAAGGGAGGAAGGCAAAGGAAGGAGGGGAGGAACGGGAAATGAGGGCAAGGGAGGGAAGGAGGAAGGGTAAGGAGAAGGGAAGGAGGGAGAGAGGGAGGGGCAGGGAGGGAAGAGTCACAAGGGAAGGAGAGAGGGAGGGATGGGCGGGAGTAGTGACTAGGGACGGGAGGAGGGAGGGTTACGGGAGGGAGAGAGTAGAGCGCTGGTATCTCAAATACCGGGCCCATACCCACAGGTCTCACCGAGCGTGTGAAGGAGGCTTTGGGCGCCCCCTCCCCTCCACTCCCCCCCGACCCCAACAATCCCCCAACCCCCTGACCTCTCCTTCCCCCCAGTATCACCCCCTTCCGCCCCCCCGCCCCCCCTTTCTCCCTCCCCCCCTCCCCCGTCTTACTGCTGTTTCTCAAGCACCGCATTTTGTCTCGAGAGGGGAGGGGGGGGGGGATTGAGGGGAGGAGGAGATAGAGAGGATAATAATTACTATAGGAAGAGAGAAGAGGAGAACATGGGGATAAAAAAGAAGAAGAGAAGAATAAAGAAAGAAAGAGAAAGAAGAGAGGAACAGAGGGAAGAGAGTTAAGAGGAGGAAAAAAGGAGAGTGGGGGGGAGGGGGGTAGAAAAATTCTTCTTGTAATTTCATCTTTAAAAAAAAGGTTCTTCCCGTGAGAGAATGTAATGTCGAATGTCACTGATAAGTCACTAACACAAGGGAAAAAAATATTTATAACTAACATAGCGAATAAAATAGAAAAAAAATTGAAAATAATAAAACTGTTGTGATAATGAAAATAATGACATAATTCTATAAACGATAATGAAGATCATTTGCATAGTAATGATGATAAAAGGAATAATCGTATCAACGCGACAACCCGGAAGTTCAATAAAGAAACCCCAGGCAAGTATTAAATATAAGCAGATAAGATCTAAAATGATATCAGAGGTCACAGCTAGGTCTCTCTCGCTCTCTCCCGTATCGCCGTCTTCGCGAACACAGGAGCAACTACGCTCCCTCTACGAGCTCGCTAGATCGAGACAGAAGAAGAGAAGAGAGAGAGAGAGACAAGAGCGAGTGAGAGAAGAGACGGAAGAGAGAGGAGAGATGCTAGAGATATCTCTTCTCATCTCTCGCGAGTCGAAGCGCGCGATCTCGCGCGCCTCCGCTCTCGCGCGCTATCACTAGCGCTCTCGCTCGAGATCGATATAATATCGATAGATATGAGGAGAGCGCGCTATAGAGAGTGTAGTCGCGCTCTCTATCTATTCTCTCTCTCTCTATGCACAGCTGTCGCTCGCGATACACGCGACGCGGGCGCTGTATCTGAGAGAGAGAGTAGTCTATCGCGAGACGATCATGGTCTATCGCTCTCTAGCGCAGCTCGTGCTCGCTCAGAGCACGCTGTGTCTCCCTCTAGATGCTAGCTCTATCTCCTGTCGTCGATCTCGAGATAGTATTACGAAAAGAGTGCAGAGTAGAGAGAACGCAGATCCTATCGCTCCTAGCGCTCTAGCGATCGTCCTTCTCTCTTTCTCGCTCTCCCTCTCCTCTCTCGCTCTCTCGCGATCTGTCGCGATCTAGTCTATGCTCTCTCTCGTCGCTCGTATAGTATCTATCTCTCTTCATCTCTCTATCTCTATCTCTCCTCTACTCCTCTTCTCTTGCTTATCAGCTAGCTATCCTCTCTCTCTTCTCTCTCGCTCGCTCATTCTCGCTACTCTCTCGCGCGCGTACTCGCGGAGCATAGCTCTAAGCTATCTAGAGCCGACTATGCATATAGATAGCTACTATCTCTAGTAGCTATCTAGATCTCATCTCTATCTCTCTCGCATCTAGCTCGCTCGTTCTCGCTCTCTCTTCCTCGCTCTCAGCTCTCTCTCTCGCTCTCTCTCTCCTATCCTCGAGAGCTCAGAGGAGAGAGAGACGATGAGTAATACGAGAGAGAGCAGCGCGAGCTAGATAGAGAGCATAGCTCATAGTGATCAGCTCTAGCTCTCTCTCTCTGCTCAGCGTACTCTCGCTCCTGCTCTCTCTCTCTCCTCTCTCTCTCTTACTCTCTCTCTCTCTCTCTCTCTCTCTCTCTCTCTCTCTCTCTCTTCTCTCATCTTATGCTCTTCCGTTCTCTCGCTTCCTCTCTCTCTCTCTCGCTCTCTCCCTCTCGCTCTCTCGCTCTCCCTCTCTCTCTCTTTCTCTCTCTCTCTCTCTCTCCCTCTCTCACCCGCCCCGTTACCCTCGCCTTGCACACGAACTCCCGAGCTCACCCTCTGCCCAAAAGAGGAGGCGTTGGGGGCAAAGGGTGGGCGGGTGAGCTTGCTTGCATGCTTGCGGGATGAAGGAGGACGGAGGGATGGCAGGCGTGCTTGAGGATTTTAGCTGGGGATGCGTGTGTGGTCTTGTGCTATTTCTGCGTGGTGTGTTTCGAGGATTTTCGGGGTTATATTATGTGTGGTTATGAGGTGGATCGTGTTGAAAGGGAGAGCGTTGAGTATGGTGGCGGTGGTGGTGGTGGTAGGGTGGGGGGGGGGGTTATGGGCGTGAGAGCTGTGTATGGTCTCGAGGTGGGTTAAGTTTGAATGATTTTTGAGAATGGCGTTTGGTGTGCTAGTGTCTTCTCGCATTCTTGTTATGTGTGGTTCTACGTCTCTTCCTCCTCCTCCTCCGTCTTATTCGTGTTCCTTTTCCCCTTGTTATTCTCCTTCTCCTTCTTCATCGTCATCACGACATCTTCGTCTTCTTCTTCTTCTTCTTCTTCTTCCTCTCCTCCTCGTCCTCCTTCTTCGTCATCATCTTCATCTTCCTCCTCCTCTTTTTTCTGTATCCTCTCCTTCTCCTTCTTCATCTTCCTCCTCCTCTTTTTTCTGTATCCTCTCCTTCTCCTTCTTCATCTTCCTCCTCCTCTTTTTTCTATATCCTCTCCTTCTCCTTCTTCATTTTCATCTTCTCCCTTTTTTTTCTCTCTCTCTTTCTTTAGCATCGACAACGACGAGTTTTAGTCCAGAATTTCCATGTTTGGCTCCTAAACGCACCGCACCCAAGCTACTGGTTGATCGGAGGTACAAAGCGCTTGGCTGAGATACCTTCTTTTTTATGCAAAGAGCGAGGGGTTTGGGGGCTTTATCTTATAACTGTTATTATTATTTTTCATTTTGCTACTGTTACTTGTGCTGTTATATATATATTTTTTACAAGATGTGTATATTGTTTGAGATCGTATAGATAGTATTCATATCAGCATTGGTATCTGTAGTAATTATAGCATCATTATCTTCTCCATCATCCTCATTATCATTATCATTATAATAATGATATTCCTCCTCCTCCTCCTCCTCCTCCTTCTTCCTCCTCCCTTCCTTCCTTCCTATTCTTCCGCCTCCTCCTCTTCCTCTTCCTCTTCCTCAATCCTTCTCCTCCACCTCCTCCACCTCCTCCTCCTCCTCCACCACCACCATCTCCTCCTCTTTCTCCTCCTCCTCCTCCCCCATTTCTCTCCTCTTGCGCCGATCTTGAGAGCCACGTGCTCGACAGGTCGCCAGGCCCTGGGGGGAAGGAGGGAGGGAGGTGCGGGGGAGGGAGGGAGGTGTGGGGGAGGGGTGTGGGGGGGAGGTGCGGGGGAAGGAGGGAGGTGCAGGGGAAGGGTGGGGTGGGGTGAGGGGGAGAGGTGCGGGGGAGGGAGAGAGGTGCAGGGGAAGGGTGGGGAGGGAGGGAGGTGCAGGGGAGGGGTGGGGGGTGGGGAGGGGGATTAAGAGGAACGGGTGTCACCTTCTTCACCTACTACACCTGCTGACCTTCACCGCGGGTGACATCCCCCCCCCCTCCCTACTCCCCTCCCCTTCCTCCTCTTCCCTATATTTTCTCTCCTTCCCCGTTTTGGGCTTTTTCCCTGTTCAGTATCCACCCATTCATCCATCTATTTATTCATCCATCTATCTGTATGTCTATCTATCTATCTATCTATCTATCTATCTATCTATCTATCTATCTATCCATCCATCCATCTATTCATCCATCCATCCATCCATCCGTTCATCTATCTATCTATCTATCTATCTATTTATGTTTCCCCAATCCTTGAATTTGTTTTGGTTTGTCTGTTTCTATAAAAAAAGAAAAAAAGAAAGAAAAAATATACACAGAAGTATATCCTTCATACACTAAATATACAGATCAGGATTCTAGAACAAAAACCATATGAACAAATTATTCAGTGTAATACACATCATGTTATAAAACGTGAAACATACGTATTTACACATAAATCGTTCGATGATATACATATATTACCTTTTTTATATCAAATAACAATCATTTCGCCGTACGCGTCCCCCCCCTCACCCCCCCTCACCCCACCCCCCATCCGAGCATGTCTTCAAGCATGTCTTTTTTATCGACCTTCCAGAGGGGTTCCTCGGGCGAGTAGGTATGGGACTTTTCCTGTTTTGTTTTTTATTATTATTATTATTATTATTATTATTATTATTATTATTATTATTATTATTATTATTATTGTTATTATTATTGTTGTTATTATCACTTTATGTCTGGCTGTATGTTTCTATTTTTTTTCTGACTCTCTGTTTTCATGTCTGTCTCTCTTTCTATGTCTGATTCTCTCTCTCTCTCTCTCTCTCTCTCTCTCTCTCTCTCTCTCTCTCTCTCTCTCTCTCTCTCTCTCTCTCTCTCTCTCTCTCTCTTAACTCTTTCCTTCCTTCCATTTCCTCCTTCCTTCTTCCCTTCGCCTCTCCCACCTTCCCTCTTTTACCTCCCCCCCCCCCTCCTCCATCATTCACAGTCAGTCACCACTCCTTTAACCGCACGCGAAACGCCCCCCCCCCTTCCCTCCCGATAATGCTATGCACTGAAGTCACTGTTATATGTCCTGAAAGTCCCAAGATCATTCATCCTTCTTGACATAGATTATATGGATCGCATGACTGGCCAACACCGCGAAGACTGGCCTGTTGTTATCTGAAAGGCAAGGCGGTTCTCTCCGCCAAGTAAAAAATGGCCTTTGGTCAACGCTCGTTAAGTCAAGCTCCGTTTTTTCTTTTTTCATCATTGTAATATCTCTCTGGCCGGTACACTGAGGATAAGATAAAGAAATACTTCATCAGAGGAAAATTAACAAGAAGATCGTGTGTAAATTTAGGATCGCATTTAGGATGTGTGTGTGTGTGTGTGTGTGTGTGTGTGTGTGTGTGTATTTATATATGTATATATACATATATGTGTGTGTGTGTGTGTGTGTGTGTGTGTGTGTGTGTGTGTGTCTGTGTGTGTGTGTGTGTGTGTGTTTGTGTTCAGAATATACACATATACTATGCCTCTGTGCTATACACCATACTACATACCTTTTTAATTAACCCATCTGTCTTTCTCTGTCTCAGTTTCACCCTCTCTCCTCCTCCTCCTCTCCACCCAGTCCCTCCTTATCCAAAACAGCGCCAACGAACACCACCGATAAAGCACGAGAGGAAGCAACGAGCGAATCCGAGCAGGGGCAGAAGACCGCGAGGCCCAGACGAGGCCGCAGTTGCAAGTTGCAAGTCCCGTGCAGCTCGTCTCCTTGCAAATGTCACTTGACGCCGAGATGAAGATGGGGATGCTGCGCCGGGAAATCTTGCGAGAGGCTCTCCTGTGGCTCGGGATGCCGCTCGGGCGTCGATGGGTCCTTCTGTGTGTACTCGGGGAACGTCCTTCTGTGTCTATATTGTTTTCTCCTTTTTTTAATTTCTTTTCTTTTCCTATCTTTTACCTCTTCTCCTTCTTCTTCTGCTCTCTCTCTCTCTCTCTCTCTCTCTCTCTCTCTCTCTCTCTCTCTCTCTCTCTCTCTCTCTCTCTCTCTCTCTCTCTCTCTCTCTCTCTCTCTCAATCTACCTATCTATCTATCTCTCTCTTTCTCTTCAGTCCACGTATCTTCTCATCACTTATCTCATTCTCCTTGCATTCGCTCCCAAGAAGGCAAGCAGAAGCAATAGCGAATAATAAGTGCACGAATAGAAGAGTCTCCCCCTGAGGTGTTTCGAGGTCATTGGGTACGTCGGGATCCAAAGCAGAGAATGAGAGAGAGAGAGAGAGAGAAAGAGATAAGGAGAATGTGAAAGTAAATTGGAAAAACATGCGATCTCCTGGGGAAATGGGAGAGGGAGGGAAGAGAAGGGCGAATTAGAGAAATAAAAGAAAAAACAGAACAGAGAAAAAGAGGCAAACGCAACTACAGAAATATGTATGCAGATGTAAACAAAACATTTACATTAGAGAGAAAAAAATGTACAGAGAGACTGAAAGAGAAGAAAAGAATAAAAGAGAGAGAAAGGGAAGGGGAGATATAGAGAGGCATAAGTGGGAAGAGAGCCAGAGAGAGGGAAAGAGAAGAAGAGAAAGAGAGAGAGAGAGAGAGAGAGAGGAGAGAGAGGAGAGGAAGAAGAGAGAGAGAGGAGAGAAAGAAGAGGAGAGAGGGGAAGGAGGAGGAAAGGGAAGGAGGAGGGGAGGGAGAGAGAGGAGGAGGGAGAGAGAGAAAGAAGGAGAGAGAGAAAGAGGGAGAGGGAGGGAGAGAGAGGAGGAGGGAGAGAGAAGGAGAAGTAGGGAGAGAGAGAAAGAGGGAGAGAGAGGGAGAGGGAGGCGCGAGGAGGCCGCGGAGGGCGGTCGCGTCTACGGCGAGACGCGACCGCCTCCCTCGACAGGTGCTTTGTCTGCCCAGATCCTCTCCATCCATCTTCGAACCCCCTTCTCCCCCCTCCCCCTCTTCCTCTATCCATCTCCCCCTCCCCGCGTCTGCCCCTTTCTCCCTCTACCCCTCCCCTTCTCCCCTTCTCTACTTCCTCTACCCTTCCTTTCGTCTTCTCCCCTCTCCGCTTCTCTCTCTCCCTCCTTATTCCCTCTTCCCCTTCTTCCTCTTTTTATCTCCACTTCTCTACTCTTTATCTCCCGCTTTCTCCCTCTACCCCCCCTCCTCTCCCCTTCTCCTCCTCCGGCTTCCCCTCTCCATCCATCCCCTTCCCCTTCCCCCTTTCCCCCTTCCCCTCCCCCTTGCCTTCCCACCTTTACCCCTCTTCTAACCCCCCCCCCAGCTTACCTCCCCCCATGCCCGGCCACCCCCCACCCCCTAAGCCTCCATGCGTTATCTACAGCTTCTTGATTGAACGTATAAATCTTTGTGTGCGTAAATGAATGGACAGGTGAATGTTTAAGCAAGTATGTGTGTACGCGTATACACACATATACACGCACGTCTCACACACATTATGAGTGTGTGTGTGTGTGTGTGTGTGTGTGTGTGTTGTGTGTGTGTGTGTGTATGTGTGTGTGTGTGTGTGTGTGTGTGCTTGCGTGTGTACAATAGATACATGTACCTCTCTGTTTGCATGTATAAATGCATATAAATGTTTATTTATGACTTGAACCTACACACATATTTTCGCATAGAGAGACCCGGCCCCTCAACGTGATACAAGACGGCACAACATTGCATCAACGCCTGCTTGTTGCTTTCCCTTCTGCGATTCCCCTTTGCCCTTCCATATTGAGTACACGTCTGGGTATCAGCTTTCCACCTCCTTGTGCTCTCCCTGCCAAGCATCCTTCTCTCCTGCGTCTCTCATCTCCTTAGCCCTAGTTTCATGCTATGTACATATCGGCTCCCTGTGTGGTAATATCCTTCGCTCCATAATCTCTCTTTTCGTGTTCTCTCTCTCTCTCTCTATTCTCTCTCTCTCTCTCTCTCTCTCTCTCTCTCTCTCTCTCTCTTCTCTTGTTCTCTCTCTCTCTCTCTCTCTCTCTTCTCTCTCTCTCTCGTCTTTGTAGCCTCTTTATCCTTGTTCTTTATAAGTCCCATCTACTATAAAGAAAAATTATTCTTCAGTATCATTATTAATAAATATTATCAAAGGAAAAGCCGAGTGTATCCTTTCTTCAACTTAATTTCTTCTCTCTGCCTCTTCCTCTTCCTCTTCTTTCCTCCTCCTTTTAACGCCATCCCCCTCCTCCACCCCCACCCCCCCTCAGCTCCTTCAGCTCACATCCATAATGCTGTCAGTACATACTCCTTTTTTTCTCTCCCCCTCCCCCCCTAAGTGGATCCACGAGTCCACACGTGGCTAGACAGATAGAGTGCGAGTGGCTGGTCGCTCCACATTCCCTCGTGAGGTGGAAGAAGAAGGTGCGGCCCGACCGACCGCCCTTGCAGGTGTCGAGAAATGGGTGATTTTTAGGCGCACAGATCAACGGACGGGTCTGGTACATGTTGCGAGGGTTTGCAAGGTGAGAGGGCGACGTGCATGTCCGTTATTCATATGGCCATCCGTTCATTTACTAAGTTAGGACGATCCTTTGCCGATGGACGTGGAGGAAGAAATTCTTCGGGAAAGGAATGGCATGGGGAGGAGGGAAAATGAATGCGATTCGACCCAGATTGTCTCTGGTTGTTACACTTTCGATGACCGGGAATCTTCGGTGAAGTATGAACGTGCTCCGTAGACCCGGGTTAGTAGGGTACTTCGAGTGGAGCTTCGACCCTATGGCCAGGTGTGGGATGGCACGTTCTTCTTGGCGCCCATCTGGAATCGACCTTTGTCACGACCTCTTGGTACTCTCAAACCCCAATAGTACGAACTTCACCTCAAATGTTTCATTTCCTTCTTCGTTTCCCTGGATTTAAACGCTTCAGAGCATTTATTTCAGACCCTCGATTTAGTAAAGTTTCGGACCTTCAAGTATCTCGAATAATTAGCTCGAAATAATTCGTGAAGACTTGTTTAAAGTTCGCTGTAACGCCGACCTCAGCATGCCTTTGGTTCATCTTCAGTATGTTATATTTTCGGTTGTTCAGTGATCTAGGGTTTCCTATCTCCGCTGCCGGGGAATAAAGTGACACTCATGGCCCGAAAATTGCCAGTCAGTCCACCTGTCTCGCGGCCGCAATTCGAAACAAAGATCGCTATTTATGAGTCGTCGAGGAGATGGAACTGCGCAAACTCGCATATTCAGACGCATTCAGACCCACACGCACACACGCACACACACACACACCATACACACACACACACACACACAAAACTAAATATAAATATATATATATATATATATATATATATATATATATATATATATATATATACATACATATATATTGCTAGCAACGTAAAGTGCAGGCAAACGTGAAATGGAAATGTCATTGCCATCACTACTGCAGTAGTTTCTTATGCAGATTCCTTGCGCACGATCTATACCCCCCCTCCCCCCCCTCCTTCTGCCGACCTAAGGCACCACACATGACCCTCTCGTGGCTTCCCCCCCCCCCACCCCTTCGCCCCTTCCTCTTCCCTCTTTGGCATGCCCATGGAACCCCTACTCACCCTCTTGACATATCCAATACAACACATTTCCTTCCCACTCCTCTCTTTAGTCTCTTCTCCGTTTATTCTTCTCCTTTTTTTATTTTTATTCTCACTCAATTCCCTTCTCCGTACATTCTTGCCTCACAACCCTTCTAGCCCCAGGCAGCGTCCTCCCACAACCCCACCTTCCTTCCTAAACATCCTTGCTCCTTCTTCCTTCTCCTTCTTCCTCTTCGTTCTCCTTCTTCCTTCTTCTTCTTCTTCTTCTTCTTCTTCTTCTTCTTCTTCCTCTTCTCCTTCTTATTTCTTCTTTTTCTCCTTCTCCTTCTTCTTCTTCTCCTCCTCCTCCCCCTCCTCCTCCCTCCCCTCCTCCCCCATCCTCCCCTCCTCCTCCTCCTCCTCCTCCTCCTCCTATCTTCTTCCTCCTCCACCTCCTCCTCCCCCTCCCCTCCTCCTCCCCCTCCTCCTCCTCCTCCACCCTCCCCCTCCCCCATCCTCCTCCCTCCCCTCCTCCCCCATCCTCCTCCTCCCCATCCTCCCCTTTTTTCCCCCGAGCTGCTCGATCAGCCTCACTGACTCCATCAGCTGACCTCGGCCTAGACAATACAATCATTAACAGCGTCTTCCTCAGACCAGAATCATATTAAAAGTATATATACGCTTAAGAAAGGAAAATATCAGCCAAGAATAAGGGTGTGTGTGTGTGTGTGTTTGTGTGTGTGTTTGTGTGTGTGTGTGTGTGTGTGTGTGTGAGTGTGTGTGTGTGTGTGTGTGTGTGTGTGTGTGTGTGTGTGTGTGTGTGTGTGTGTGTGTGTGTGTGGGTGTGCGTGTGCACGTGTACGCATGTGTGTATCTGGGTATTTGCACATCATCTTTTGTGAGATGTATACATTTATTTATGACTGTGTAAACCTCGGTCACCTTAGGCTTTAAAAAATGTTAAAATTTCATGAACTGCTCTCGCATTCCATCCAGAACCCCCCCCCCCCCACAAGACACGTACCTCGGGCCAAGCAGCGTAACACTTGGGCCGCCGCGAAGAGGCTGGCAAGGAGAGAAGAGAGAGTGGAAGGAATAATAGGAATAATGGTCGGAGGGAGAAGAGAGGGAAAAAATAAGCACTGAAATGTAAAAAAAAAAAATAATAATAAAAATGAATATCATTCAAAAAAAATATATAAAGACAATGGCAAGGAAAAGAACTGTTATGTAATCAACAAATGTGAGAGGTAAACGTTCGTAATAAAAAAAAAAAGTAACAAGAAAAGAAAATACGGGAGAGAAGAAAAAAGAAATACGATACAGAAACGAATAAGAAAAAACTTCCGTGAATGACCTAAGTCGAACCTATTAGCCTGACCTAATATGGCAGCGAGTAGACGAAAGCACCTGCGTTAACGGTGAAGGGACGTAGCGGAAAAAGCGCTAGGTGAAGACGTAGCTTAAAAGCGCTAGGTGAAGACGTAGCGGAAAAGCGCTAGGTGAAGGCGTAGCGGAAAAGCGGTAGGTGAAGACGTAGCTTAAAAGCGCTAGGTGAAGACGTAGCTGAAAAGCGCTAGGTGAAGGCGTAGCGAAAAAGCGCTAGGTGAAGACGTAGCGGAAAAGCGGTAGGTGAAGACGTAGCGGAAAAGCGCTAGGTGAAGACGTAGCATAAAAGCGCTAGGTGAAGACGTAGCGGAAAAGCGCTTAGTGAGGACTAGCAAGTCGAGCGAAATAAACGCTGGGTGGGCGTGGCCGAGAGATTGAAATGTGAGAATGGGCGGAGCTGCGGAAACCATATTACGTAGCTATATATAGAATATTGAGAAAGAGTGAATATGATTATAAGGACTGAGAAGAATGAAGTGCGTAAAGTCGAAAAGCAGTAAGGGCTGAAAATAGAATATGACCTTCGGGCCAGCTCTTGGGCGAATGTGGGAGGAGCTACAGAAAGGTCAGGGAAATACTGTACTTAAAAAGACCGAAATACCAGTGAGAAAGCATTAATGGCCAAAAAAAAAAAAAATGTATAGGTATAAGTTAAAGCGCAAAAGTAGCGTAATTGGTAAATGTCTTGAAAAAAAAAGACATTGGAATTTGTCTTCATTGGTATGTGTGCATTTTACAGAGCGGAGAATGTGCTCTTAATTCTAGTGAAAAGGCACGCGAGGGGAAAGTCAAGCGAGATATCATGTTAGCAAAAATTACCTTAAAATGCTAACAAACAGTTCGCGGTCCACGATTGCTTTGAACTAATTAAGGACACTATAATTGCGTCGTTTTTTTTTTTATAAGCATCAGTATACCATGAAGTGCAGCAATAAAGCTTCAATGAAGACAGGTTTAATCCTCGGAATATCATAGAAAACGTAAAGGGAATTTCGAGCTTACACCTGCATGTCTTGTTTTTGCTTACGCTTGCCGCTCGCCATTTGCTTAATTGTGCGCCTTATTTCGTGTGTGAATTTAAGGTTATCGACCTAATGTTTTAGACGAAATACATATTTTCAACGGATGAAAACGATACGGGGAAAATATGCAAATAACATTGGTGGGGGAATATACGTCACGAAATGATATCAGAATAACAGAGAAAATATGAGATAATTTGGAGTTGTGTGCTTTTTTTTCTTTCTTTTTTTTAGCGACATCTATCGTCCGCGCTTGTCAACGGGTCCGCAGATTCAGGGCCGATCATGCATGCACGATCATGCTTCAAGACATTTTCCCGAGAGACAATCGTCATGATCAAGACAACGAGAACTTCTTCCATGATTCACGATTTTTTTTTTCTTTTTGAATTATGGTATCAAAGAAAATTACATTTAAAAAAAATCTATCCCTTAATCCTCTCCTTCTATTTCGAATATATAACTTACTTTTTTATTATTCCCTCGTTATTATATATTTTTTTTTTCATTTACTTCAGGAAAATATAAAAATACAACAAAGTAGTATTTTTATTTTCCTTATCCATTATCGATTCTATATATATTTTCCTTCGTAGTTCGAGCTCCTTTTGGAATCACGGATCATAGCCCTATGCATGATAATTAATCTCCTTGCTTTCAGATGCTTTTCCCATGCATCTCTCGTCATGCAAATGAAATGAATAATCAAAGCAAAACAAAAAACCAAACCCCACAATCCTTTTAGCATCAGCCCATGTTTAAGATCCATGAACGCGCATGACCTCATGAAAATTTGCATGAGAAGTTAGGCCTAGAAGAGATTTTTCTTAAGACAGACTGGGGTAAGGTCAGCTGAGGTCATGCAGAGGTCAGATGATGAGCTTACCAACAAGGGGATAATCAGGAGCTCGTGCATGACCGGTCAGGCACTGGAACTTGGATACGCTGTTCACTGTTGTTTATTGACCTGCAATTTGGCGGCTGATTAATGATAATCTTCAACATTACCATTTTTTTCCCTGGAGAAAGAGGGGGGGGGTGCGAACATCGGTGTGCATGAACTCTCTCGACTGCTGTTTGTTTGTTTGTTTGTTTAGATCATGCATAAGAAATTATCATGAAGAAAGGCTATATGTGACTGATTTTTTTTTTTTTTTTTGTAATAATGATCAGATAACAGCAATGGTGATAATGATGATAATGATAATGATACCAATACTTCTACTGCTGTAACTGTTTCTACTACTAGTGATAATAATGATGATAATAATGGTTATAATAGTGATAATAATGACGATGATAGTGATGATGATAATAAATATTAATAAAAATGATAATTGTAATAAAAATAATAATGATGATAGTAATAATGATAATAATAATTAATTATTATTATAAAAATAATTAATGATAATATGATAGTAATAATAATACTGATAATGTAATAATAATAATAATAATAATAATAATCATAATAATAATAATAATAATAATAATAATAATAGTAATAATAGTAATAATAGTATTAATGATGATAATGATAATAATAATAATAATGGTAATAGTGATGATAATGATGATAATGACAACAACACCGATAATTATAATAGTACTACTAATAATAGCAATTAAGAAAGATAATAATGATAATCATAACAATGATTACAATGGTAATAATAATAAAGACGAAACTTATGATAATGATAATCAAGTCAATAGTAATGAGAATATTTTGATCTCTTATGCTCTTTGACTATAAACAGAGTGTACCATAACTTTTTTTTTTTTTTCCTTTTCTGGTCATGACTCAACTTCAAAGGAGTTGTGCATGACGGGCCAGCAGGGTGTGGATTCATGCAACACATACACGCGGTATAGAAAGTCTTTCTTTTTGTTTGCATGTTTGTATATTTGTATGTTTGTATATTGCCTTGTCTGCCTGGCTGACTCTCTCTCTCTCTCTTTCTGTCTGTCTCTATCTATCTGTCTGTCTATCTATCTTTCGATCTGTCTATATATCTCTTTCTCTTTCTTTGTCTCTTTCTCTGTCTCTGCCTCCCTCTCTCGTTCTCTCTCTCTCTTTCTGTGTGTCTCTGTTTGTTTGTCTGTCTGTCTGTCTATCTGTCTGTCTGCCTGTCTGTCTGTCTATCTGTCTGTTTGTCTCTGTCTCTGCTTCTACCTCTGTCTCTCTGTCTGTTTTCTCTCTCTCTCTCTCTCTCTCTCTCTCTCTCTCTCTCTCTCTCTCTCTCTCTCTCTCTCTCTCTCTCTCTCTCTCTCCCTCTCTCTCTCCCTTTCTCTTTCTCCCTCTCTTTCTTCCCCTAAAAAGTTTGCAAAGAAGACTTTCTGGCCCAGAGAACATCAGCTCAGGCAGCGTGGTGCATGAAGTTTCTTGCCATGCACTACCACAGCCATGAGCTACCCTAATGATGTAGCGGCCATGCACGACTCTGTGCGTTCTCATGACTTTTTGGAGACGGTTAGAAAGAGTTGGGGTGGAGATGGGGTGATTGGGGTGGAGATGGGGTGATTGGGGGGAGGGGGGCGAAGGAGGAGGAGGAGAGGGTAATGGGGGGGTGAAAGAGACAAGGGGTTAAGGGGGATGGGTGACAGGGATGGGGGGGGGGGCATAGTGACGGAGGGTGACGGGTGAAGGGGTGAAGAATAGAGGGAGGGGGGGGGGAGGAAGGGGGGAGGGGAGAAAAGATGTTTTTTTCGCTATATGATTTTTTTTTTCTATAATTTGTCTGTTTTATCTTTCTTTTGCATCTGTGTTATCAAACCACATAGAAAAAAAAATAGTTTTTATCTTCTATATTATAATACGTACTTGTCACTCGGCAATATTATTTCATCATTAATATCAGAGCTGCCATCATCACGCCCATTCATCATTTGCTACTATCACCATCATCAACATTATTATCACAATCTGTCTTTTCTTGGCGTGATGACCACCGCTAGCAAGCCCCCCCCCCCCACCTCACCCCTCACCCCCACCCCCTTCAATTCCTCAGCCTTCCCCCCCCCCTCTCCCTTATCTGCGCCCTAAGACACTCTCTCTTACTCTTCCTCCTCTTCTTCCTTCTCCTTATTCTAATTTTCCTTCTCCTTCTCCTTCTACTTCTCCTTTTTTCTCCTTTTCCTCTTTCTTCTCCTACTCCTCTTCGATTATTAATTTCCCTCTTCTCTCCCTCCCTATTCCTTTCCCTTCTCTTCTCTTGCCTCCTCTTCGTCAGCTTGTCATCATCATTCTCTCTTCTCTTTCCCATCCTTTCTCTTCCTCTCATTCAATCTTCTCCTCCACTTTCTCTCTTTCCGTGTCTTCTTCTAATGCTTCCTCTCCATTCCCTTTCTTGTCCTCTTTTCGCCTTCCTGTCTTCCATTCTCTCTCTCTCTCTCTCTCTCTCTCTCTCTCTCTCTCTCTCTCTCTCTCTCTCTCTCTCTCTCTCTCTCTCTCTCTCTCTCTCCCTCTCTCTCTTTCTCTCCCTTTTTCTCTCTTCACTTTCATCTTCCTCCTCCTCTATTCTCCTCTCCCCTCCTCCCTCCCTCTCCCCTTTCCTCTCCTTCCCTTCTTGCTCCCTCCCTTCCTCCCCCCTCCCCTCTCCCGCCTCCCCCTCCCCCTCTCTTCATAAACCCTTCAGGCGAGATGATAAGATGCTCCTCCCCCAACTCCTTACCCCTTACCCCTTACCCCTTCCCACCCCCTTTCATCACAATTCCTTTATCTCCTTCCTTCGCCCTCTTCTTGATTTGTTTTCTTTATTTTTATCTTTTTCCACTTTCTCCTATCTCTTTTTTTATCTTTTTCCCCCTCACTTTTTTTTCACCTCCTTTTTTCTTTTTCATCACCTTCCTCTACACTTTTTCTCCTTCCCCCCTCCTCCCCTCCTCCTTCTCTTCTTCTCCTCTTCCTCCCTTTCCTTCTCTCCTCCTCCCCTAATCTTATTCTCCTTCTCCCTCCTCCTCTCTTCTCTTCTCCTCTTCTCCCCTTTCCTTCTCTCCTCGCTAATCAGGCTTCATCGTCAGCATTAGAGCTAATCTTCTTTCTCAAGTGGATATTTGTCTTAGCGCTGGCGTTTAGTCTGTGTGGATTAAGTCTTTTTTTAATGTTAATTCGGATATCTCTCGCTTAATTGTTCTTTTTTTTAAATTCTTATTCTTATTCTTATTCTTATTCTTATTATTATTATTATTATTTTTTTTAATCTTCAGTTTAATTTTTTGTTGTTTTTTGTTGGTGTTGTTTTTTTCGTAATTTCGTTTTCGCTGTTATTTCTTTCTCTTTTTTTCTATATCATATGGTTCGTAGGATGGAAATGGAGGAGACTGCAATTGCAAGCAAAACAAGAAAAAATCAAATTGCAGTTGCATTAATTCTTTTGTTGTGTTGCAAGTATGTAAAACGCTCGACTGAACTTTTTTTTTTCTTTTAATTGATTTGTATATATCATCTGAATTATGTGAGTCAAGTTAGTAAGTTAATGAACAGATATTTACGTGTTTATGCATTTATTTTTTTCCTTTTTTTATGTTTTTTTTATATGCGTTTTTTATATACGTTTTTATGCACGTTTTTTATGTACGTTTTTTTATGTACGTTTTTTTTATATGTGAGTGCCTGAACCGTGACAGTATAAGCATAACAACATTAGTATAACTCGTGTGTTTATGTAATTTTTTGTTATTGTTTTCGTTCATTAACCAGCCCTGACGCAGATATCGGGAAGTGTGAGTGTCATGGGATCAATTTTTATTTTTATTTTTTGTCTTTGTGTCTTTGTTTTCCTGTTTCTCTTTGTCATTTGTGTTTGTTTCTGATTTTTTTTTCTCTCATTCTCTCATTTTCTCTTTCTCTTCTTCTTCTCTCTCTATCTCTCTCTCTCTCTCTCTCTCTCTCTCTCTCTGTCTGTCTGTCTGTCTGTCTCTCTCTCTCTCTCTCTCTCTCTCTCTCTCTTCTCTTCTCGTCTCTGTCTCTCTCTCTCTCTCTCTCTCTCTCTCTCTCTCTCTCTCTCTCTCTCTCTCTCTCTCTCTTCTTTTCTCTCTCTCTAATGATAATGATGATAAAAAATAGAAATAGAAATAATAATGATAATGATGATGATAATGATGAAAATAGTAACAATGATGGTAATAATGATAATAATAATAATAATAATAATAATAATAATAATAATAATAATAATAATAAAAAAAAAAAATAATAATAATAATAAGAAGAAGAAGAAGAAGGAGCAGTCGTCAGAGTATGCAAGTTGCAGAGTTGCAGAGCCCAAGAGGTCATGACTTGACCAAACTCGCCCCGGTTCTTATTCATGATCGCACGAGATTCCCCGACGCGAATCACCAGTGTGCGTGTGTCTGTTTTTGCGTTTGTTTGTGCACGGGGGGTTGCTTGTGAGTCTGTTTTGCGTCTGTTTATGCGTGGGTGGTTGTTTGTGAGTTTGTTTACGTGTGTGTGGGTGGTTGTGTGTATGTGAGTGTGTGAGTGAGTGTGTGTGTGTGTGTGTGTGTGTGTGTGTGTGTGTGTGTGTGTGTGTGTGTGTGTGTGTGTGTGTGTGTGTGTGTGTGTGTGTGTGTGTGTGTGTGTGTGTGTGTCTTTGATCGTGTCTGAGTGAATGTGTTTCGGTGTTCATGAACACTATGAGTTATTATTATATATTCAACAAGAATAACACCTCAGTAATGAGTGTTTTCCGTACCATACCATACCATAAACACAAGGTAATCACATAAACAAATGCAATTCATTTATATGCGTAGAATAACACGAGATATTATAACATTGTTAGTCAGAGTGCATTTACAACAGCCCGTTTCTGCATCCCCCAACCCCTCTACCTCTCACTCTCCCTTCCCATTCCTCATTCCTTCTCCCTCTCCCTTGCCATTCCCTTCTCTTACCTTCTCCCCTCCCTCCCCTTCCCTTCGTCCCGTCCCTTCCTCTCTCTCTCTCTCTCTCTCTCTCTCTCTCTCTCTCTCTCTCTCTCTCTCTCTCTCTCTCTCTCTCTCTCTCTCTCTCTCTCTCTCTCTCTCTCTTTCTCTTTCACTCCCCTTCCTTCTTACTTCCCTTTCTTACTCTCACTTCCTACCCTCTCCCAGTCTCCGTTTCCCTCTCTCTTCCCACTTCCCTTCCCTTTCTCCCTCTCATAGTATACTCTTCTCTCCAAACCATATATAGTATAGTATAAATAGTGGTAGCAGTGACAGAAGTGTTAGTGTTAGAAGAAGCCAGTAGCACCAGCTTTAGCAGTAACAGAAATACAGTATTAAAAGAAACAGTTATATAAACAATTCTAGTAAAATAATCATGGTCTGCCAACTCCGTCATGCATGGCCCACATGGCGAGGGATGGAACGCTTATCAACCGCCGATCAACGACAGTATTACGTTGATTATTACTTTGTCGACGCTGGTATGAAGCATGACTGATCAATCAATAAACGTTAATAAGTTATTCGAAGAACTTTCCAATGACCTCCGAATACCTTGTGGTGTTATAGATTGAACAACTGAACATGTTCGGACTTCGGTTCCCAGGCCATATCATGCATGGTCCAGGTGCGCGTCGTGTTTTTGTTAGCGTATTGGAGTGTACATGATTTTGTGTATGTGTGTTGGAGTTTGCGTGTGTGTGTATGTGTGTGTCACAGAGTGAATGAGAGAGAGAAGAGAGAGAGAGAGTGAGAGAGAGAGAGAGAGAGAGAGAGAGAGAGAGAGAGAGAGAGAGAGAGAGAGAGAGAGAGAGAGAGAGAGAGAGAGAGAGAGAGAGAGAGAGAGTATGTGCATGTGCGTGTGCGTTCTGGGGTTTACGTGAGTGTCTGTCTCTGTTTGTATATGTGTGTTTATTTAAAGGAGAACACTGGGTCACACAGAGACGAGAGAGGGTCATGACCCTCTGACCTTGAGAACTTAGAACCGATTGACCTCATGATAGGTGGGCTTTCTGTTTGTTCATGCACAGACACGTCAAAGGCCGGCATGCACGCGGTCTTGAGTCACCTTGGCGAGAACTTGACTCAGACATGTTTTAGGAAACTTCCCCGCATGTACGTACACACACGCACACATAAGCACACACACACACACACACACACACACACACACACACACACACACACACACACACACACACACACACACACACACACACACACGCATATATTACTATATATTTTACAATTTATTTGTTTATCAGTGAATGTCTCTCTGTATTTTTTTCCGGTCTTCGTATACATTACGTATTCGTTACTATTTTGCCTCTGCAAGTGTCTTCGTGCATTTAAGTTTTCCTGCGTGCACGTTTAGAGAAATCAATTAATAATGACATTAAAATAATAATAATAAACATCTTCCCCAGTGTGTTCGAATGCGTGCAATAGAAGTCTTCAAGTCCGAACAAGTTCTACCTCACAGATCAAGTGTTAACACCCTCCTCCACCACCTCCTCACCCCCCCCTCCCCCTTCCCCCCCTCCCCCCTACCTCCCCCACCCAAAGAGCGGATCTCCGACCCTCACAACGGACCCGGCAGCCATTTCAGTTGTCGTTTGAGCGGAATTTAAAGATATTGTGGTCGGAAGGAGAGTAGGGGGGGATGGGGGGAGGGAGGGAGGGGGATGGAGGAGAAGAGGACCGACGGAGAGGAGAGGAGGGGAGGGGAGGGGAGGGGAGAGGGGA
>NC_051399.1:39456701-39469201 GCF_015228065.2 Penaeus monodon
ATCTATCTGTCTATTTCTCTCTCTCTCTCTCTCTCTCTCTCCTCTCTCTCTCTCTCTCTCTCTCTCTCTCTCTCTCTCTCTCTCTCTCTCTCCTCTCTCTCTCTCTCTCTCTCTCTCGCCCTCCCTCCCTCTCTCCATCTCTCCCTATCCCTCTCTTCCACCCTTCCTTCCTTCCCTCTCTCCCTCCTTCTCCCCCCCTCCTCTTCCCTCCTTCTAAAAAAAAGGGGGGGGGAGCCACTGGGAGGGACCGTCAAGCGAGGTTAACATAAAAAAAAGAATGAAGAGAAAGTGAGAAAATGGATGATTTCAAGAACAGGATGACAGTGATATCAAGAGTAAGAGGAGGGAAGTGAGAGAGAAAGAAAAAGAAGGAAAGACGGAGGAGGATAAGGAGAGAGTTAGAAGGAGGGAAAAAAGAAAGAGCGATAGGGAGATAGATAGAGAGAGAGAGGGAGAGGAAGAGAGGGATAGAGAGAGAAGGAGAGGAAGAGAGGGATAGAGAGAGAGATAGGAAGAGAGGGAGAGAAATAGACAAACTGACAGGGAAAGGAAGTACGAAGAGAAATAATAAACGGATAGACAAAAGAAAAAAAAATAAGGGAAGCACTAAATACAACAACAAAACAAAAAAAGAAAGAATGAAAAACAAATAAATAAATAAAAAGAACGAAAAAACTAAAAGGCAAACTCAAAATAAAATGACCACAGGATGACAACAATACACGCAACACTTCAGCTGCTTGGAAACGAAATTAACATTAAAGTTCTTCAGAAGCCGACTCTCACATTCTGTAAAATCCTCAAAGGCTTATTTTCATTTCTTGTTTTAAGTCTTTCTTTCATTTCCTCTCCCGCTCTCTCTTTCTCTCATTCTCTCTCTCTCTTTCTCTCTCTCTCATTCTCTCTCTCTCTCTCTCTCTCTCTCTCTCTCTCTCTCTCTCTCTCTCTTTCTCTCTCTGTCTTTTATTTTTTTCTTTCTTGTTCTTTCTCTGTTTCACTATTCTTCCTTGTTCTTACATTTTTCTATTCTTTCTAGCTCTCTCTCTATCTCTCTCATTTCATTCATTCTTTCTCGTTCCCTTTCTCTTTCTCTATTCTTTTTCTGTTCGTTCTCTCTCTTTCTCTCCCCCCTTTCCGTTCTCTCTCCTTTCCACCATTCTTTCTCTTTCTCTCTTCCTTCTCTCCCTGCCTTCCTTTCACACTCCATAAATCTCCCTGCTTCCTCATCTACCACTTAACCCCAAACCCCAAAGAGACGAATGAAAGAGAAGCATTTAAGTGATAAAAGGGGGGATGAAAGAGCACCCGATGGAAGAGCAAGCAGGGGAGGTCGAGAGCAGGATGTGAGACACTTATAAATCAGAGTAAGTGGTATTCACACTTACTAACGTGGAGCTTTCCTGGGGTGTGTTCGTGTGTATCGTTCTGATTCTCTCCGTCTCTCTCTCTCTCGGTCTCTGTCGCTGTCTCTGTCTCTGTCTCTGTATCTGTCTCTCTCGCTCGCTCGCTCTGTCTCTGTGTCTCTCTGTCTTTGTCTCTGTCTCCGTCTCTGTTTGTCTTTGTCTCTCTCTCTCTCTCTCTCTCTCTCTCTCTCTCTCTCTCTCTCTCTCTCTCTCTCTCTCTCTCTCTCTCTCTCCTCTCTCTCTCAATCGTCCAAGAGAAACTAACAGCGATCGATAACCTTTACCTTCATTCACTTCCACTTCCCTTCCAATTTTTCGCCTCCTCGTCGACTGCTAGACGTAGAACAGGCGAGAGAAAATAATAAAAAAAAAAACATAAGTACCCGTAATCTTGGCACTCTGAGAAGCACGCGTCGTGGGCGTCAGAAAACGAAGAATAAAAGTCGTATTGGGTCGAAAAAACAGACTCTTTCACTCAACCTATCATTTGCATATTCAGTTTTGCTAGTTTTATCTTGCATATGATTTTTTGTCTACGGGATTTGAGAGTCAGCAGTGTTGTGTGTGTGTGTGTGTGTGTGTGTGTGTGTGTGTGTGTGTATTAATGTATATATACACAAGCATCACCTGTACCAAGTCTGTTTACAATTATTCACGAATTCACGATATATACACGTCACTGTATACACAACCCGCTGAAGCATTGGTGAAAGTTGCAGCTCTTTCGAAATGTGGTAATCAGAGTGCATTAGCGTGTGCAGCGTGAGTGTCTGACCCCCTAGCGTGTCAGATTGACCTGCTGAGAGCGAGAGAGAGAGAGAGAGAGAGAGAAAGAGAGAGAGAGAAGAGAGAGAGAGAGAGAAGAGAGAGAGAGAGAGAGAGAGAGAGAGAGAGAGAGAGGAGAGAGAGAGAAGAGAAGACAGACAGACAGACAGAGAGAAGAGAAGATAAGAGAGAAAAAAACAAGAGAAGAGAAGAGAAAAGAGAGAGAAAAAAACAAGAGAAGAGAAGAAAGAGAGAGAGAGAGAGAGAGAGAGAGAGAGAGAGAGGGAGAGAGCGAGAGAGAGCGAGAGAGAGACTTTCTTACCGCAATACAGTTAACAAGCAACCCGGGCCGACGAGGTTAACTGCTCAATTTAGTCAGAGACTCAGACGATTCAGAAGAGGTTAAAGAAGAGGGCGAAAGGGAGTAAAAACTTGTTCGTTTAAAGAAAATTCGGTAGAAGTCGAGAGGCAGGAGACCCGAGCATCTCAGTCTCACATTAATTGGACGATAAACTATGTTAAATGCGGGTTTGAGTGACATTCTCTTCCTGGGCCAGTGAGGGAGGAGGGGAGGGGGAAAGGGAGGGGAGGGGGAAAGGAAGGGAGGGGAGGGAGGGGAGGGGGAAAGGGAGGGGAGGGGGAAAGGGAGGGGAGGGGAGGGAGGAGGGAGACGGAGAAAGGGAGATGGGAAAAGGGAGGGGAGGGGAGGAGGAAGGATGGGAGAGGGAGAGGGGGGATGTGGGAAAGGAGAGATAAGGGGAGAAGGAAGGTGGAAGGTGGATAGGAAAGGGAGAGGGGAAGCTGGGAAAAAGGAGGAGAAGGCAGGGGGGAAGGAGGGAAGGTGGACGGGAAAGGGAGAGAGGGAGAGGAGGGAGGAGGGAGGAAGAAGAGATTTTGCCCCTAAGGGAATAATCATCATTAAACCGTCCCTGATCTTGAACTGATAACTTTTGGTAATACAAAAGTTGAAAAAAGTTGAAAATCAAGGTTTTGTTTCCTCATGTTAACAGGGAACTAAACAAAGAGATAAAAGTTTTACTGAAGAGTTGTAGATTTAGATTCCATTGATAAAATCGTGTACGAAATGATAATGATAATGATAATGATTATTATTATTATTATTGTAATGATGATGAGGATGAAAATAATTATAATAATGGTAGTAATAATAATAATAATAATAATAATAATAATAATAATAATAATAATAATAATAATAATAATAATAATAATAATAATAATAATGGTGATAATACTCACGATTATATTAAAATAGTAATAATAATGATAATTACAATAACAACAACAATGATAATGATAATAATGATAATAATAGTAACAATAGCAATAATGACAATAATAGGAAAATCGACGCGACGAAAGATGTCTATGAGAAAACCAAAAAATCCAGATCCCAGAGTCACTACATTATAGCATGACGTCATAGCATATTCGAACGCAGATAAGCCAAAAATTTGAACATCGTGCGTTCGCTTAAAAAAAAAAAAAAAAAAAAAAAAAAAATGTCAGAAGGAAAATAGAAGAAGGAGTAAGGAAAATGAGAAGAAAGAAGGAAAAGAAGTAAGAAGAAAAAAATATACAGAAAGATATAAAATATAAATATAAAAATGAAATATAAAATATCACCTTTAAGAAATATATCGGAAGGAAAAGAAAATAGAAAGAGAAGAAGTGAGGAAGAAGAGAAAGAAGGAAGAAAAGAAAACAAGAGAAAAAAAAGGGAAGAAGCAAAAACATAATGAAAGATGAAGAAAGAAAAGAGAAAAGAACCGCAAATAAAGGAGAGAAGAAGAGAGGGAATAAAAGCAGAAAAGCGAAGAGCGAGGAAGAAGCAGCGAGATAGGAGGGAGGGGGCGAGGGGGGGGGAGCGGGAGCCAATAGTAATGGCAATGACGCAACTGGTATTCGCAAAGTCCCGGATGGGTAGTTGAGCGCGGGGCCGGTGACCGAGGGAGGACGCTGGGGAAAGGAAGGAGGGAGAGAGGGAGAGAGGGAGGGAGGGAGAAGGGGAGGGAGGGAGAGAGGGAGGGAGGGAGGGAGAGGGAGAGAGGGGGGAGGGAGGGAAAGAGGGGGGAGGGAGGGTGGGAGAGGGAGGGAGGGAGAGAGGGAGAGGGAGGGAGGGAGAGAGAGAGAGAGAGAGAGAGAAAGGTTGAGAGAGAAGGAGGGAGACAGAGAGCCAGAGATAGAGACAGAGACAGAGAGAGAAAGAAAGTTTTGCGGGAGCCGAGGGAGGGTAGTAGGGAAAAACAGAAAGGAGGTGAAGACAGAGAAGGAGAGAGAGAGTAAGAGAGAGGGGGAAACCGGCATAGAGAGAAGAGAAAATAGGCGAATAAAGAAACAGCGGAATTAAGGAAACGTCTTTTGCACGGCTAAAATAACAGTGTATTAGTGGACCTCGAGTTTCTTAGACAGGCCAGGATTTTATTATGCGGTTGAGGGGAAAGGGCGCTAACCATTTTCCTCTTGACCTCTTCTCCCCTTCCTTCCTCCCTTCCCCCTCGTTCCTCCCTTCCCCCTCGTTCCTCCCTTCCCCCTCCTTCATCTCTTCTTCTACTACCCTCTCCCCTGTCTACTTTCATCTTCCTCTTCTTTTCTCCCTCCCCCCCCTTCGTCCAACCCTCCCTTTTCTCCTCCCTACCCACCCCTTCCTCCCCTTTCCCTCCCCTCTCCTTCCCCCTCCCCTCCATCCCCTCCCTTTTCCCCCTCCCTCCCCTTTCCCTCTCCCCTCCCTTCCTCCCCCTCCCCTCCCCCCTCCCCTTCCTCCCCCTCCCCTTTCCCCCTCCCCTTCCTCTCCCTCCCCTTTCCCCCTCCCCTTCCTCCCCCTCCCCTTCCTCCCCCTCCCCCCCCCCCCTCCCCTTCCTCCCCCTCCCCTTTCCCCCTCCCCTTCCTCTCCCTCCCCTTTTCCCCTCCCCTTCCTCTCCCTCCCCCCCCCCCTCCTCCCCAGGGCAATTGAAGCGAACGGAAGTTGTGATGAAAGTTTATTTACTTTTAATGTTGTTCTCTGTTCTCGCCTCGACATTCGGGCTATTTGGATGCTATTAGACTTCGGCCGTGATGATAAAATAAATAGGGGGTCGCGTTTTAGCATGAGCGAGGATGATGATCGTGATGAAGGGAGTAAAGAAACAATCAGGCGAAGTGAAATTATGGTGATTCTGGATAAAGCTGGGGTTCACTGTGCATCGTGTCTTTCTCATTTCACTGTCGTCATTCTGTTCCTCATTAACATATGATTTATGATAAACGCATAATCGTATCATCGCCACCAGAGCCATCATCATCGTCGTCACATCATCACATCTCCCTCACGTCATCATCATCATCATCATGATCATAATCTCTCCTCTCCTCTTCCCTTTCCCCCTCCCCTTTGTCTTCTTCTCCTCCCCACCCTCCCTTTTCCTTACCCCTCCTCTTTCTCTACTCCTCCTCCCCACCCTCCCCTTCCTCCTCTTCCCCCCCTTTCCATCATCATCATCATCTTAATCCTCATCTTATTCATCATCGTTATCCACCCATCCGCCGCCTATTTTGCGGGCTGACAAAAACACCTTTCAGTACTTCAGAAAATTTCTCCCGAGTGTGACAGGGTTTCAGCTTCATCTTCGACATGAATTCCGGACTTCATGAACCAGCTGGGGCGTCGGGGAGGGAGGGGGAGGGGGCCGAGAGGGGAGAGGGGAAAGGGAAAGGGGAAAGGGGAGAGGGGGAGAGGGGAGAGGGGGGAGGGGGGGGGCCTCAGAGTTGAGGGTCTCAGCTGGTGTCATACTATCGTTGCTTACAGAGGAAAGGGGAGAGGGGAAGGAGGAGGAAGAGGAGGAAGAGGGGAAGGAGGAGGAAGAGGAGGAAGAGGGGAAGGAGGAGGAAGAGGGTGAGCTTGAGAAAATAAAGATGAGAGATGGTCGATTTTTTTTTTTTTTTTTTTTTTTTTTTTGAGGAAGGAGAAGAGGGGAGAGAAATAGGAGGAATAAGAGGACGAGGAGGAGGAGGAATAGGAGGAGGAGGAAGAAGAAGAAGGAGGAGGAAGAGGGGGAGCAGGTGGAAGAAGAAGAGCAGGAAGATGAATAGAAGGTGGAGCAGAATGAGAGAGAAAAGGGAGAGAAAGCAAAAATGGGAATGGAAGTAGAAGAGGAGGAAAGATGAAAAGGAGGTGGGAGGAGGAGGAAAAGAAGATGATGAAGGGAAAAAATAAAATGAAAACGAAAAGAAATGCAAAAGGAGGGTGGGAAGGAGAAAGTATAGAATCACGAGGAGGAACGTAGTAAAAGAAAACGAAAATAAGCACAGTGAGGAGACCAGGAAGGAAAAAGGAATAGGAAGAGGAAGAGAAATTAGGCGTGAAAGGAAAGCGATGACAGCGATGGGAAAATTGTCTTGGAAAAACGAAAAATACGTATACGTAGAGAGAAGAGAGAAGAGAGAAGGAGAGAGAGAGAGAGAGAGCGAGAGAGAGAGAGAGAGAGAGAGAGAGAGAGAGAGAGAGAGAGAGAGAGAGAGAGAGAGAGAGAGAGAGAGAGAGAGAGAGAGAGAGAGAGAGAGAGAGAGAGAGAGAGAGAGAGAAAGAGAAGGGGGGAGGGAAGAGAGAGGGTGGTGGTCAGAAAAGCGAGTCAGACCAAGATCATTTTCTCATTGACTGATTAACCAAATACAGACTGCCTGACACACACACACACACACACACACACACACACACACACACAACACACACACACACACACACACACACACACACACACACACACACACACACACACACACACACACACACACACACACACACATCGATCCAGAGCCACCATGAGAACCCATGACTGATATGCAAAAAGGGGGATAAAAATCACTATCTAAAGGTCACTGAACTTCAGAGGACCTCTGAAGTTCACTCCCCTTACGTGTATGAATTGATGAAAAGCCATTCATTCCGCTACGAAGAAGTTGTTTGTCGTCAACATGCAACGGCAGAGTGCAAATGATCTGTAGATAGCATGTGTTCGGTTTTGCGTCTCCGCTGATTAATTTCTTTGTGACCTTTGTGATGTATATTTATACTTGTTATTAATTAACTGATAATTGGACACACAAATACATTCATGCGGTCAGTTTTGTGTGTGTGTATGTGTGTGTGTGTGTGTGTGTGTGTGCGTGTGTGTGTGTGTGTGTGTTGTGTGTGTGTGTGTGTGTGTGTGTGTGTGTGTGTGTGTGTGTGTGTGTGTGTGTGTGTGTGTGTGTACATGTCTATATGTATCGTATGTTTGTGTATGCGTATATCCTGTAAACACAGAAACACAATATATATCATAAAAAAAGACACACAACATACATACAAACAACAACACCCAAAAATGCTCATATACACCAACACATCCCAGTCAATAGTGTATGCGCATGGCTGTATTTGCGTGTATATATGTGTGTGCTATGATGCAATGTGGTGGCTGGTTGGCCGGGTGAACGCAACAGGGTGAGTGAACCCTCATAATTGCCACACTTGGACTGTAGCGGAAGGGGAAGGGGAGAGGCAGGGGAAGGGAGGGGGAAGGAAGGGAAATGGGGTGAGGAAGGGGAAAGGAAGGAGGAGAGGAGAGACAGGAGGAAAGGATGGGATAGAGGGAGGAAGAGGAAAGGGGAAGGGTAATGGCAAGGCGAGGGGGATGGAGTGAGGAAGGGAAAAAAGAGGGAAGGGGGGATGTGAGGAGAGGGTTAGGGAGAGGGAAGGGGAAAGGAAAGAGTAAGTGTAAGGAAGGGGTAGGGGAAAGAATTAGACAGGAACGAGAGAAGGCGGAAACGCAAAGGGGAAGGGGAAGGGAGGAGGAGAGGGGTGAAAGGACAAGGGAGAGAAAGGGAAAGGGGTTAAGGGGAGAGGGAAGAGATTGGGAAAACTAGAGTTAGGGAAGGGAACGGGGAGGAGGAGGAGGAGGAGGAGGAGGAGGACGAGGAACACGTGACGTATTGACGAAGGGGAGATCGAAGGGGAGGGGAAGAGGAAGGGGAGGAGTGGAGAGGGGAGACGGTGGGCGGTGAGGAGGGAGGGGAGGGGGTCTTGGAAGAAGGGGGGGGAAGGGGGTAGGGGTCCCAATTAATGACCTTCTTGCTTTCTCTGTGATGTTTTTGAGCCTGAGAAAATACTGAGTAGAAGATGAGGTTGAACTTTGCATTGAGAAGTAAAGAAATTTGAGCTTTACGATATGCTTGTAGAGGGATGATTTCCAAAATAGTCTTATACAAAAATGCTAACCAAAATTACATATCACTATCACATGATGAAAGACAGGATTAACAAAGACAAAAATGTAATTATCAATACATCTGTCCATATATGTAGATAGTGAAACATTAACGACCTTTTTAAGAAGATGAATACCCACTACTATGAAAGGATATAATGCAAAGCTATATAGAAGTGACACAGCTTTGTGGTAGAAAGCTGACTTTGCAATTGCAAGGTCTCGGGCCCGCCCCCGGCCATGCCCCCAGTCTACTCAGCTGTGAGTGAGTACCGGCGTCAGCTGGGGTCAAAGTCGCAGCGGAAATAAACTGGTTGGTGTCCCTTTCGTCTTTCGTGAGGGACCAACTTTGACTTTTGATGTCTGTCTGTATTGACCTACCAATCTACAATATCGATCTGTCTCTTAATTATATCTACCAGTCAATCAGTCTATCTATCAATTTCCTATTTGACTACTATCTTATCATCCATTTTCTTCAAACAAGTTTACTGAGAAGAAGAAGAAGAAGAAAAAAACATACGCGTAATATCAATTTTTCTTGCATTACATGAGGCGATAGAAATGTAAACAAACGTGTCTTATTTATTTGTTTGTTTGCGTGTATTTGAATTATTTCACTGGTTTGATCGTACTGTCTTTAGCATCGTATCGACTAATCGAGAGTAAATCATATTAACCAAATGCAAATAGAAACGAACACAAATAATGAATGAACACAAATCAAGCAGCATGTAACTCTCAGGAAGCAAAAGCCTCTAAAATATATTGTCAAAATACCCCCCTCCCCCCCAAAATAAAAATTCTCAAATTTGGACGCCAAGGGGACACAGAAGTCTTGACATAGACAGTGTCACAGACGGTCAGCAGCAACAGAGGGACAGACAGAGACACGCCCACCTCATGTGTTCTGTGATTACGTTCTTTTGTTGCCTCATTATTAGTGGAGACTGAAGACATGAGAAGATGGAGGGGGGGTGGGGTGGAGGGGGTGGGGTGGAGGGGGTGGGATGGAGGGGGGTGGGGTGGGGGTGGGGTGAAGGGGCAAGTTTTCGGTACAGAAAGGTGGAATATCTTTTTCTTTTTCTTTTCTCTCTCTCTCTCTCTCTCTCTCTCTCTCTCTCTCTCTCTCTCTCTCTCTCTCTCTCTCTCTCTCTCTCTCTCTCTCTCTCTCTCTCTCTCTCTCTTTCATTGTTCTCTGCCTCGCATCCCATGAATAAGTTTCTGTCACGAGATGGTCCATTAAAACTTGCGATATATTTTACTCTGTTTTGACCTTAATATATTCTGGTCATATGGACCATATGAGGTTTAAGGTTACCAACTGAATTATTTTTGTATTGTTAAGGCGAGAGGAACAGAGAGAGGAAGGGAGAAAGAGAGAGAGAGAGAGAGAGAGAGAGAGAGAGAGAGAGAGAGAGAGAGAGAGAGAGAGAGAGAGAGAGAGAGAGAGAGATAAAGAAGAAGAGGTGGGAGGCAGAGGGAGAGAGAAAGTACGAGAATGAGAGAGGAAAAAAATAACTATGATTCCAATCTAGAGCCAAGCTTTCCCACAAGAGAAAAAGAAGAAGAAGAAGAAGAAGAAGAAGAAGAAGAAGAAAAGAGAGGAGGAACCAGAAATGAAGATGAGGTAAAGCAAATCCAAAAAAAAATAATGTAGATTACTTTTAGAAAAATGGGGGAAAAAAAGACAAAATGCAAAAGAAGTACGCATAGGACCGAAAAAAAAATGTTGCTCTCCTGTTGCAAGTCATTTCTGGTTTCTGGTTTCACGATTAATTACTCACCAAATTGCATTGCTAATGGTGGAATTGGAAACCGGCATTTTGGGCGCAACAATTATTATTCTTTCTGCTCTCTCTCTCTCTCTCTCTCTCTCTCTCTCTCTCTCTCTCTCTCTCTCTCTCTCTCTCTCTCTCTCTCTCTCTCTCTCTCTCTCTTTTTTTCTCTCTCTCTATCTATCTATCTATCTATCTGTCTATCTGTCTGTCTATCCATCTATCCATCTCTATCTATCTGTCTGTCTATCTATCCATCTATCTTCCATTTTCCCTCTTCCCTGAATTCTAAACCATTCGGTCATACGCTGAATACGCACTTCTCCCCCTCCCCCCACCCCCTCCCCCCACCCCCTCCCCCTTCTGAATTAGTCATCGCCTGGTTTCTCTATGATATTACACCCCCAACCCCCCCCCTACTCCACCCTTCTCTATTCCCCCACCCCCTACGTCCCTTTTATCGCCCCCTCTAACCCCCCTCCCCCCCTCTCAATCCGTCTATTCCCCTCAAATCTACGCCACGCCCACCTCTGCCCCAACCCCCACCCTCCTCCCTTACCCTCTTCCTCCTCCTCTCTCTCTCTCTCTCTCTCTCTCTCTCTCTCTCTCTCTCTCTCTCTCTCTCTCTCTCTCTCATCACCCCCTCCTTTACTCTCACCTCAATCGCTTACCAATTCCCCCTACCCCCCTTCCCCTCTATCCCCCAACTTCCCCACCACCACCCCAACTTCCCTCTTACCCCCCACCCCAAACCCCTTAACCCCCTTTCCTTCAACCCCAACTTCCCCCCTACCCCAACTTCCCCTCCACACCCCCACAACTTCCCTTTCACCCCCCTACCCCCAAACCCCCTAACCCCCCACCCACCCACCCCCGTCTCCCTACCTGGGCCACGCCACACTATTGATCCCCCACCCCAACCCCCCTCCACTCCCCCCCCCCGCCCCCGCCCCGCCCCGTCCCCCTCCCTCCCCACACTATTGCGTCCCCTCCAGGAAGTCCCAAGGAATCGGCCGAGGGTCAGAACCATCTTCGCAGACGCGGCGATGACTGTACGCGTTTTCCTCGGGACGAAATGGCCATTCTTTTCCACGGTACCTTTTGACTCACTGATTAATTGCGCAAATTGGGGAGAAATGATGAGAATGTTTCAAATTATTATTATCATTTATTTCTTTTTTATTCTGTTTTTTTTTTTTTTTTTTTTTTTTTCCTTTCTTTCTTTTTTTCTGTTTTGTCTTTTTCCTTTTTTTTCTATTTTATGTCTTTTTTATTTTTTTTTTTTCTATGCCTTCTTCCTTTTCTTTCTTTCTTTCTTTTTTTTTTCTTGTCCTTTCTATTCTTTCGCTTGGAGAGGAGATGGGTGAAAGATGAGGGGCGATAATGATAATGATAGAAAAATAATGGAAATTAAATGGGGAGAGAGTTATTGCAAATTATTATTTTATTTTTGTCTGAGAAGATTAGTGTTGCTCTGATCGAGATCTCTTTTTTTGTCTCTCTCTCATTCTCTCTTTCTCTCCTTTTCTCTCTTTTCTTCCATCCTTCTCTTCCTCCTTCTTTCCTTCCTTCCTCTCTCTCTCTCTCTCTCTCTCTCTCTCTCTCTCTCTCTATATATATATATATATATATATATATATATATATATATACCCATCCATCCATCCAGCCAGCCACCTACCCACCTACCCACCCACCCACCAATCCATCCATCCATCCACTCATCCATCCACCCATCCATCCATCCATCCAGCCAGCCAGCCAGCCAGCCAGCCAGCCAGCCAGCCAGCCACCTACCCACCCACCCACCCACCCATCCATCCACCCATCCATCCACCCACCCACCCACCCTCCATCCATCATCCATCCATCCATCCATACATCCACCCATCCACCACCCACCCACCCACCCACCCACCCACCCACCCATCCACCCACCCACCCACCCATCCACCCATCCACATATCTATCTATCTCTATCTCTATCTCGTTCTCAAAAGTATCAAAGCATTCTTTATCAAATCGGCCTTTTAAACGACAATTTCTTATCTCAGTCTGCTAACTAAATCTCAGAAAATGTTATCTGTATTATTGTCAGACACAACATGATAAGATATATGAAGAAGCTATTGATGTTCCTCCTCTGTTTGCGTACGAGATTTTGATGGTGTGTGTGTTTGTGTGTGTGTGTGTGTGTGTGTGTGCATGTGCGTATCTGTGTGTGTGTTGTCTATGCTTGATTGTGGAAGTGTATGTGTGTTTGTTGGTGTGATTGTGCGTAGTAATGTATTTGTTTATGTATTCCTATGT
>NC_051399.1:39481701-39483165 GCF_015228065.2 Penaeus monodon
AAGGGGGAGAGGGAGTGGGGGAAGGAGAGGTATTGAGTGGGAGGTAGGAAAGGGGGAGAGGGAGTGGGAGGAGGAAGAGGGGGAGGAGGACTGGGGGAAGGAGAGGTATTGAGTGGGAGGAGGGGGAAGAGGAGATGGGAGAGGGAGGAAAGAGAGGGTGAGAGGAGGGAGGGGAGGGGGGGGAAGAAGAGGCATTGAGTGGGAGGAGTGGGGGGGAGAGGTATTGAGGTAATGAGTAGGAGGAGGGAAGGAAGAGTAGATGGGGAAGGAGAGGTATTGAGTGGGAGGAGTGTTTATTTTGTGTTTTCTTTTCTTTTTTTCCTCTCTCTCTCTCTTTTTTCCCTCCCTTTCTCTCTTTTTTCTCCCTCTTCTCCCCCCCCTTTTTTTTAAATTTCCTTTGTTTTTAAAATTTTTTTTTTTTTTTCCCCTTCTTTCTTCTTCGGCTTTCTCTCCCTTCTCCTTCCGTTTTTCTTCCCTCCTTTTTCCTCCTCATAATCTTCTTTTCAAAAAGCTCTTTTCCCCCCCCCCCTTCTTCTTCTTTTTTCTCTCTCCCTCTCTCTCCCCTTCCCTCTTCCTCCCCTTCTCTCTCCCCTTTTTTTCCCCCTTCCCCTCTCTCTTTTCCTCCCTCCCTTTCCCTCCCCCCCCTTTCCCCCCTCCCCCACCCCCCCCTACCCTCCCACCTCCCCCCCCCCCCTCCCCCCCCCCCCCCCCCCCCCCCCCCCCCCCCCCCCTCCCTCCCTCCCCCCCCCCCCCCACCCCGCCTCCCCCCTCCCCCCCCCCACAAGGGGCCCCTTTTTCCAAGCCCCGGTTGCCTTAAAAACCCCCGGCGGTTTAAATCCCGTCCCCCCTTTTTATTTCCCTTTTTTTCGGGAGATTTCGGGCGCCTGGATGATTACGGGCGAAGAGGCTCTGTTTGTCCTCCGCTGTCGACGTCGCTGTGGGGACCTCTGCCTCGCTCCGCTCGCTCGCGCTAATCCTCCGCGTCCGCTGGCGTGGCTGGGGCTCGAGTCGCCGTCTCGGTTTTTGCAGTTTGGGAGTGAATAAAGGACTATTTTATTTCGCTTTTTTTTTATTGATTGATTGATTTATTTGTTTTTCATCGGTACCTCCTACTCTGCGTGCCTGTGGCTTGTATATATGTTCATTATTTTCCCAAACGTCCGAGGAAGCTCCGCGAACGGGGAGTGTCCGCCCACGCCGCCATCGATCATCTCTGTCGCCCTACAGTAAGTCGACCGAGGGAACGTCGCCTCATAAAGCTGCCGTCGGCCGTGGGCGTACGGCGCGGCGGGCGGGACCGCGCGTGTTCGTCGTGTAAATGTTGATAGGGCGTGAGGATGGGCGCGCAGGATGGAGGGGCGAGGGACGAAGATGGAGAGAGAGGGACAGACGCACACGATAACTCAAGGCTCGGGGGAGAGACGGGAGATTTTTTTGGGGTTTGGGCTGACTTGGCGTTCGATC
>NC_051399.1:39483265-39485765 GCF_015228065.2 Penaeus monodon
TATATATATATATATATTATATATAATATAATCTACTTAATATATATATATATATATATATATTATATATATATATATGCATCCCTTTATCTATCTTTTAATATATCTCTCTATCTATCTAACTATCTATCTCTCTACCTCTCCATCTATATATCTATCTCCATTTATACATCTCCCTCACCCTCTCTCCTCTCTCTCTCTCTCTCTCTCTCTCTCTCTCTCTCTCTCTCTCTCTCTCTCTCTCTCTCTCTCCTCTCCTCTCTTCTTTTTATCTCTTACGGTAACTTTTAAAAAAACTTGAGCGAGTGTTCAGGTCATCCACCCAAGCGATGTGTATATGTAAGTATGTATATGAGAATTCACTGGCGTGTGTTTGTGTGTAAGAGAGAGAGAGAGAGAGAGAGAGAGAGAGAGAGAGAGAGAGAGAGAGAAGAGAGAGAGAGAAGAGAGAGAGAGAAGAGAGAGGAGAGAGAGAGAGAGAGAGAGAGAGAGAGAGAGAGAGAGAGAGAGAGAGAGAGAGAGAGAGAGAGAGAGAGAGAGAGAGAGAGAGAGAGAGAGAGAGAGAGAGAGAGAGATAATATGCTCGAGTGCATGTGTGTGTGTCGGAATATATTTCAGCGTATGTGTGTATGTGCCAGAATATGTTTAGGTGTATTGTGTGTGTGTGTGTGTGTGTGTGTGTGTGTGTGTGTGTGTGTGTGTGTGTGTGTGTGTGTTTGTGTGTGTGTGTGTGTCTGAATGCCTATCCATGACTACGAGTACATAAAGACGTATTTAAACCAACTTATATACCCAACCCTCTTGCAAAGACACCCACGACTCCTCCCCTTCTCTTCCCCCTCTCTTCCCCAACCACCGCCACCTTCACTCCCCATGCCAAGCACCCCAACCATTCTCGCCCCCTCGTGCCCCTCCTCTCCACCCACGCCCGCGCCCATGCCCTGGCCGCCCTGCCGAGCGAGCGTTCCCAGGGGCGCGGCACTAGTGACCGCAGGAGGGTCTCGGGGCCTGCAGGGTAAGCAGTTCCGGTCGCCACCCAGTATGTCTTGTTCCCGGGTGATTCGCGTTTACCTCAGTGGTTAACCAATGGTAGATCTGTTGCATCGGAGGCGCCTTCCCATGAGGGTCAAGTTGCTCCAGGCTGCCACTGCCACCGCAGCGCTGTCACTGGAGCCACGCTCACCTGGCCGGCGATGCGGCTCTTGCGGCCTCTCGCGCCGGGCTCTTGCTCTTGCCGCCCCTCCCGCCGGGGCTCTTGCTGACCCCATGCGACCCGGCTCTTGCTCTTCAACTTCTGCTCCGCTCCCGATGGGGTTACCTGCTGCTCCCCTCCGGACGGGACTCCTCATCCACTCCTGATGGGGCCGTCACGGCGCCCCTCTTGCAGTTGTTCTTGCAGTTCCCCTCCTGCAGAAGCAGTTGCTGGTCCTCTTGCGAAATTCTCCTCTGGGGGGACTTCTTCGCAGTCTCCTCCTGATAGCCTCCTGATATTGCCATTGCGCTGCGCCTTGCTTGCCGCCCGTCTCGTTGTCAAAAGCTCCTAATGCGCTGCTGATAATGCTGTTCTTTTTCTTCCTCTGTCTTGCCTTGCCCCGCCGCGGCACTCGTGCTGAGGTTCATCTCATGCCGACGCTAGCTAACTTGTCTTGTTATTTGCTTCGTTAGCATTGTGCTGTCGATTATGCGGTTGATTCCTCTTGTAGTTTGATTTATGCCGTCGTCCATTTCATTGTTGTTGTAGCACTGACTTTGTTCCTGCTGTTGCAATCAACCTCACTGCTGCTGTAGCCATCGCCTTTTTTTTTTCTTTTTTTTTTTTGTTAATCTCGTTCATTATTTCACGTGTCGTTTATTATGATTATGTGGCCAATCTAATCTACGTAATCTTAATCGAACTTAAGACTTACATAAGTTGAATTGAGGTGATCGGACTGATATCATTTGAACTAATCTGCTGAACTAATACTGGTATACCTATTATCCTTAATTGCTTCTTCTATCTATCTCTGACTGTCTCTTCTTTCTATTTCTAATTATCTCTTCTATGCTTCTGTGATAAGCAAACGTGGAAACATGAGAACTATTTGATAAATAAGACAATAACGAAAATAAACAATAATTACAAACCCGGTTATCTTCACAGTCTCCTGTTACCTGGCACATTAAGCAATCAAAATGTAAAATAAGAAGAAAAAATCGACCCTAAATACAAGAAATTGAATACGAGCTGAGGGAAAAGAAAAGAAGCAAGTATACACCACAGTGAGAAAGTTATCAGAGAACTATTGCAACCACAATCACACCAAACAACTACCAGGCAGGTCAATGTGGGGGTACGTGGTAGGAGGGGGGAGGGGGTGGAGGAGCAAGGGGTGCAGAGGGGGAGGAGGGTAGGGGAGGGAATGAGGTGGTGGAAGGGGAAGAGGGAAAAGGCTGGTAAAGGGTGGAATGGGGATGAAAGGGGAAACGGGAGAGGGTGGAAGAGGAAGGAAGGGTGGAG
>NC_051399.1:39490765-39493265 GCF_015228065.2 Penaeus monodon
TCCCCACCACCTCCTCTCTTCCCCCTTTACCCCTTCCTCCTTCTTCCGACCCTTCTCCTACCCCATTCCTCCATCCCCTCCTCCCCCATTCCGCTTCCCCCACCAGCTCCCTCCCCCCACCCATCTCGCGGGTCTTGTGAGTCATGTTATATCCCAACGAGGTATCTTCAAGTCCCATTCCTCGAGGAAAACACGATAGAGAAACGACCATAAATCCATGACTATATAACGGGTTTGTGATATTGGATAATGCAATAAGAGAAAAAAACAAAACAAAACAAGAAAACTGGTACTATGTATGATACTGGACAACATAAAAGACAGACAGAAAAAAAAAAAACAATAGAAAAAGAAAAAAGAAAAAAAAAGAAAAACAACATATTGATTGGGTGTTCCTTTTTTTACGGACAGCCATTGTAATGCGTTTTAACACAGAGGGCGTCGCAGGGGCCATACCATGGAAGGAAACGCTTTCGGAACAGTTGGCTTTCTCGACTTATGCGAACGAGCCAGATGCAGACTCTCGAAGGCGCTGTCGTTCGTGTATTCGCGCTCTTGATGTGGTACGAAATGGGACACACAAGGCTTTTACCGTTATCTCGCAGTTCAATAAAGATTTGATAATGGTATTAAGGTCCCATTAACGTGAAGGTACCTCGGGTGTGTTTTACACATGGTACTTCAGAGGCTAGATATGTTGCATGTGGGCTACTGTACTTGTTGAAGGCGATATTTATGGGACTTTGATGGACTTGCGAAAGCGGTATCAATTTTCTGGAACTTTTTACACTGTGTTTTTTACGACAGCTGTTTATATGCTATTTTGAGGGAAGTGTGTTTACTTTCGCAAGAGTCAGAGGTTACCGAAAGTCGTTTGCGAGGAAATTATGGCGTTTCACACTTTTTGCTTTGCTTATTTTAGAAAATCCGTATAAAGTCAATATATATTGCAAGACTCAACAGGGAAACTTGGAAGTAATGTACTTCTTAGTCTACAACAGGAAGCTGCTCCGCTGGGTGGCAGTAGCGCCATTTACCTCGGCGGTTGTAGAGCCGCTTCGCAAGATTGGCGATGGCAAAGAGCACTGCCTTTGCGGCGACGGGTTCCTCAACTGCGGGGTGTAGACGAGGGAATTCACACACGCTCTATGTAATCTTGCGAGTGTGTAATATTCATTCTGTAATGGCTAACGGTTGACGGTGTTATGCGGAATCCAAAGCGCATTCTGAGAGACGATTTTGAGGGCCGGGCTTCCAGTTCTCGAATGAGGTTGCGTTTTTGCAGCGGCGTGTCGTGCGGGAGACTATATTTTACCGTCAACTGCTACACGCAGGTACTGTTTCTTCCTGACCAGCGTTGCGTTGTGGGGACTCCGGCTCGGCGCTGACAACCCGCGTTCGCTGGCCAAGGAATTCCCTCCCTCGATCCCTCCGTGGCTCGCTGGGACTATGCACGTACCCGGTTATAGCCTCGCATAAAAAGGACATTATTGGCCATAAATAGATCCGCGATGGTCACCGGGGTGAAGGAAGCTCTCGGGTGTGGTGGAGGAGCCCGCTATAGGAAGGTGGCCGCTTGTGGTGGGGGGTCTTACCCTAACATGCGGGAAAGTCAGGGAGCGTAGCCCGGCGCGGTTGCTACACATCGCCAGGCTTTCGAGGCTAAATCCTCCTTCGACGCCTTCTAAGAGAGTTTTCACGGCCGGCCGTTGCTGCCGTCGAGTTGAGGGGAAGACGGAGGAGCTGCTGCAAAAGACGTAGTCGAAGGAAAACGCACGAGGATGAAGAAATGGAAGGAGATAAAATTGGGCGCTCGATATGGCAGGACCTCGCCGCATACTTCCGTTGTGACAGTGTTGGCGGCGCGTGTTTGTTGCTTTGTGCTGTTTCTCTGCCATTGTCACGACGCGACAAGAGGCCGTCGCGTCGGATGATGTTGACTGACGTGCTGTCACCCATTGTCATACAGATTTCGGGCTTGGTAAGGAGACCCCATTACCTGAGACTCGTGTCGGTTTGTATCGAGTTTGTAACTCTTCGAAGGAATCTACAATACCAACATTCCTCCCTGCTTTTCAGAGATTCTTTCGATTTAAGATTTCTGAAAGCGAATAACTCTAGTGTATGTCCATTTACGTATTCTTAGGTACGTAAATACGCCAGACACGACGGCTGGGATGAAAATCGAGCTAGTATTGCTGGAGTAACCGACGTAAAACACTTACAAATATCACTGCTTTATCATGGCCATCTTTTTTTTTCACTGCAGACCCAGATAAGAATTTCTCGATATTGTTAATTTCTCACTCGTTCCAACTCGCTGGAGGAAAAGGTCGCTTGGAAGAAAAGTCTTGCGATACTTATGAAGAATTCGCCGGACAGAAGTTCCTAGAACCCGAAAAAAATACAAAAAGACTTCACTCAAAAAGATGTGGTTCTCTGGTGTTCCTCTTTTGCGTAACAGGCGGAGGGAGAGACAACACACACGAGTTTCCTTAAA
>NC_051399.1:39520765-39525765 GCF_015228065.2 Penaeus monodon
ATAGGTAACCAGAAAGAGAGAGAGAGGGAGAGAGAGAGAGAGAGAGAGAGAGAGAGAGAGAGAATGTGTATATATATATTGTGTATATATATATTTATGTATGTATGTATGTATTTATGTATGTATATATGTATGTATATATGTATGTTTGTATGTATGTATGTATGTATGTATGTATGTATGTATGTATGTATGTATGTATGCATTTATGTATGAATATGTATGTATGTATACAAATATATGAATATAGATATGAATATATATATATATATATATATATATATATATATATAATATATATATATATATAATAATATATATTGTGGTGTGGTGTGTGTGTGTGTGTGTGTGTGTGTGTGTGTGTGTGTGTGTGTGTGTGTGTGTGTTGTGTGTGTGTGTGTGTGTGTGTGTGTGTGTGTTGTGTTTCCCCGTTTTTCCACCGTTATTATCATTTACCTTCAAGGCTTTCTTAGTTTTTCCTCTCCCTCTCTTTCTACTTATAGATTTCCTGCTAAGTCCTCCATCCACATTCACAATTACATTTTGCAATCTTCCTCTTTCTAATTATCGCACATTCTTCCACTCCCCCAATCATCCAGCAACAATAACACCTCTGAAGTTCTTTTTGTTTACCTCTGTGACCTTCTTTCATCTCGGAGCTATTTCCTTCTAATTCATCCGCTTCCTCCTCCTTCTCCTCTTCTTCTTCTTCTTCTTCTTCTTCTTCTTCTTCTTCTTCTTTTCTTCTTCTTCTTCCTCTTCCTTCCCCTCTTCTTCCTCCTCCTCCTCCTCCTCCTCCGCCTCCTCTTCTTCCTCCTCTTCTTCCTCCTCCTCCTCCTCTTCGTTTCTCCTCATCATCATCATCATCATCTTCTTCCTCTTCTTCTTCTTCTTCTTCTTCTTCTTCTTCTTCTTCTTCTTCTTCTTCCTCCTCTTCTTTTTCCTCCTCCTCCTCTTCCTCTTTCCGATGTTTCTTTTGCTTTTTCTCCTCCTCTTTCTCTTCCTTCTTTCTCTTTTGGATCTTTCTTATGTTATTCATCCTCCTCTTCCGTATCTTTCTCTTCCTTCTCTTTCTCCGTCGGATCTTTTCCTCCCTTTCCTCTTTCTCTCTCGGATCTTTCTCCTCCTCTTTCTCCTTTTTCATCCTTCTCGTTCTCTCCTTATCCTTTTATTAGTATATCTTCTGTTCTCGAATTTTCTTCTTTATCTGCATCTCCGTTCCCCATTTTTTTATTTTTTTCCCTCTTTCCTCTTTCTCTGCTCCTATCTCCTCACTTCCTCTTCCTCAACCTCCTCCCCTTCCCATTTTCTTCTTCCCCCTCCCCCTCCTCCCCTCCTCCCATTCTTCCCTCTCCTTCCCTCCTCTCCCTCCCCCTCCTCCCCTTCCCCCTCCTCCCCTTCCCCCTCCTTCCCTTCCCCCTCCTCCTCCCCTTCCCCACCTCCCCCACCTCCCCCTCCTCCCCCTTTCCCCCTCCTTCTCCCCTTCCCCCTCTCCCTTCCCCCTCCTCCCCCTCTTCTCTCATCATCGCACCTCAGGCAACATGGAATGAATGGCGCCGTGGATAGCGTCTCTGGAACTTTATTGTTTCGATTCCCAGATTTCCGCAAGGTTGAATTTCCTTATTCTTATTATTATGTTTTCGTTCATATATATATATTTTCCTTAATCGATGACGATGCGAGAGATTCTGCATCTGATCTCTTTCTATCTTGGTTTCATTTCCTTGTTTGTTTGTTGTTGTTTTTTTTTTTGCGCAATTAGAACTGTCTTTGTTTTCAAATAACGCGTTTGTAAGTGCGTGAGGTTCCGTGCGGGGGCTCTATTATTGCCGAGAAAGTGGCGACTTGGCAACTCGCAGAGGTCATGGCCGCGTGCCAATTCTAATGGAAGGTATTTGACTATTTCTCAAAGTATCGCGATCCATACCTTTATGCGAGATAGCTTATCAGGGATGCTAACTTCATCTCGTCTATCTTGGGTTGGATGCTGATTGGAGATTTCGACGAGGCATAAGATAGGAAGAGGAGAGACCGCGTAATAACAACAACAAAGCGGCAACGTTTCTTTGTGTGTCTTTCTACTTCTTGGTGCGTTTGGTTGTTTGTTTGTTTCTCCCTTTTAATTCTCTTGTTTTTTTCTTCCTCATTCCCGTCTATGAGCCTCTCTCTCTCTTCTCTCTCTCTCTCTCTCTCTCTCTCTCTCTCTCTCTCTCTCTCTCTCTCTCTCTCTCTCTCTCTATCTATCTATCTATCTATCTATCTATCTATCTATCTATCTCCCTCCCTCCCTCCCTCCCTCCCTTCCTCCCTCCCTCTCTCCCTCCCTCCCTCTCTCTCTCTCTCCATCTCTCTCTCCTCTCTCTCTCTCTCTCTCTCTCTGATCATCCATACAAATCCCAATCTACCCATGTATTTTTTTCCTCCATCTATATAACCCATCTTTTCCCTTCTCCTCCTCCCGATCCCTTACAACCAATCTTCCTCCATTCACTGTCTTCGGAATCCGCCTCCCTGCCTGACTCACTCCTCACACTCGCCTCACTTTCGCCTCACATTAGCCTCACACTCGCCTCACACTCGCTCCACGCCCTCTGACGTCACCTCACACTCGCCTCACACTCGCCTCACACTCGCCTCACACTCGCCTCACACTCGCCTCACACTCGCCTCACACTCGCCTCACACTCGCCTCACACTCGCCTCACACTCGCCTCACACTCGCCTCACACTCGCCTCACATTCGCCTCACACTCGCCTCACATTCGCCTCACACTCGCCTCACATTCGCCTCACACTCGCCTCACTTTCGCCTCACACTCGCCTCACATTCGCCTCACGCCCCCTGACGTCACCTCGTCTCCCTCAGCGCCTTCCGCGGGAGAAGTAGACCGGAAATGAACGAGTCACAAGATGCCAATGAGCAGACATCAGGAACCCGTTTCTCTTTCTCTTTGATTAGCTTTTTATGTGAATTAATTTCTAATTTTATATTAGATTGTATATACATAAATAAATGTTTTTATGATTATGTAAATGCATTGATACACACACATACATGTTTGTGTGTACACACACACACGTGTGTGTGTGTGTGTGTGTGTGTGTGTGTGTGTGTTTATATATATATATATATATAAAATATATATATAATATATATAATATATATAATATATATATATATATAGTAATATATATATGTATATATATATATATATATATAATATGTGTGTGTGTGTGTGTGTGTGTGTGTGTGTGTGTGTGTATCCACATAGGAAGGTGTATGCGTATTCCAAGCACTATGCGTGCATGCCCGTGTATGTGCTCGACCATGCCTTCTTCTTCTTTAAGATGTTCGAAGCTTCCCTGGCGAGAGACGCGCATGCGCAGACGGCGAAATGATGCTTAAGCGTCCTGCAAGATGCTGCGTGAGAGAGCTAGTTAGTAAGTCCCGTTATTTGGCAGGAAGTGGAGTCTCTCGTCCGTGCCATTGGTTATTACGAAGGAGAGAGAGAGAGAGAGAGAGAGAGAGAGAGAGAGAGAGAGAGAGAGAGAGAGAGAGAGAGAGAGAGAGAGAGAGAGAGAGAGAGAGAGAGAGAGAGAGAGAGAGAGAGAGAGAGAGACAGACAGACAGACAGAGATCAGATGACGCACGTATTGAAGAGAGAGAAGAAGAAAACGAAAAAAAAAAGAACAAAGAAGAAAAATGAGACGAAGCAGAAAAAGAAGAAAAAAAAGACAAAAGAAAAAAGAAAAAAAAAAAAGTAAAAAAAAAAGCAAATCCCTCCACCTGAATTTCTGTAAATATTTATTCCTTTTTTTTTAATAAAATGAATAAAAGAACGAAAGAATGAACAATAAACGAGAAATACCCAAAAGAAGAGAGAGAGAGAAAGTCCCACATCCCAGCTTTTCCCGAGTTAACCAGCTGAGCCGGAAGAGGTTGGGTCACAGCTGATAAAAAAAAAAAAAAATGCGGTCGATAATTCATTCACTTTTTTCTTAATATCATTTACAGGTTTTATTCCTGTTTTTTTTTTGTTGTTGTTGTTGTTTTTTGTTCGTGTGTTTGTTTGTGTATGTGTTTGTGTTTGTTTTGTATGTGTTTGTGAGTGTGTGTGTGTGTGTGTGTGTGTGTGTGTGTGTGTGTGTGTGTGTGTGTGTGTGTGTGTGTGTGTGTGTGGATTTTATGTTTATTGTTATCAGCGTTATAAGTGATTCGTGTTATTATTAGTGTGTGAATATAATTAATAGCAAGAATGATACTTGCAGTTATAACATGTTATATGTGATAATGGTGATAAAGATAGATTATCTTTTCACAATCATTAATATATAACGGAACGATTCAACACCAGATAGATAGATAGATAGAGAAAGAGAGAGAGAGAGACAGAGACAGAGAGAGACAGAGAGAGAGAGAGAGGAGAGAGAGAGAGAGAGAGAGAGAGAGAAAGAAAAAGTGAGAGAGAGAGATAGAAGAAAGAGAGAGAGAGAGAGAGAGAGAGAGAGAGAGAGAGAGAGAGAGAGAGAGAAGCAGATAAAAAAAAAACGGGCAAATAAAGATATAAATCTAAGGAACAAAGAAAAAAAAGAAAAACAAAATAAATAAAGTAAATAAGGAAGACAGGGAGAAGAAAGGAAGAAGAAGAGCATCTTAGAATTAGTCAGGTAACCAAGAAATTTCCTCTTGTGTTGCTACGAACCAGGGAGCCCCCCACCCCTCCCCATGACCTCACCACACCCCCAAACACTCCCTTCCCCTCCCCCTCCCCTTCCTTCCCAAACTCCCCCTCTCTCCCCACCCCCACTCGCTCTCACTTCCTCCCTTCCCCCCACCCGCTCCCCCTTCCTCCCTTCCCCCGCCCCCTCCCCTATCTTCACCCTTCTCTGCCCTATCCACCACCACCCCTTTTCCATACCTTCACGTCCCCTCTCCCATTCCTCTCCCTATCCACCCCCCACCCCCACTCCCCCTACTCCACCTTCCTCCCCCCCTCCCC
>NC_051399.1:39535765-39540765 GCF_015228065.2 Penaeus monodon
ATATATATATATATTTATATATATATATATATTTACACACACACACACACAGATACATGCACCCATCCATAAACACATCCATCCGGCCACGGAAGTTACAGTCCATAAAATTTATTCAGTTGTACTTCACTTTCGTCGAGACATTACAGTTTCACCCTCCAGTTATAACAGGGATTGTTTCCTTCCTCCTGTGTCCCTTCTCTTGTCGTGTCCCTTCATCTATCTGCGTATCGATTTATCTTTCAGTCTGTCTATCTAGTCATCTATCTGTGTTTCTCTGTTCTACTTTCCTCCTCCTTCCTTCTCCTTCTCGTTTTCCTCCTCCTCTTCCTCTCCCTCCTCTCCTCCTCTTCCTTCTCGCCCTCTTTTTCCTCCTGCTCCTCCCCCTCCTATTCCTCCTCGCCCTCTTTTTCCTCCTCCTACTAATCCTCTTCCTCCTAGCCCTCCTTTTCCTCCTCCTACTCCTTCCTCTTACTCCTCCTTTTCCTCATCCTTTTCCTCATCCTCATCCTCCTCATCCTTCTTCCCTACCTCCTCCTCCTCCTCCTTCTCCTCCTTCTCGTCCTCCTCCTCACCGTCCTGTCTTCCTGCACGATATTCATAGAGCAAGGGTTTATTTATGTCTTCCTTTCGTCCAGCGAGATTTTTAGTAGTTACGGATTTCCGCCTCGAGCACTTCGGTCCTGCTCGTGTTTACGCTGATTTCCCCTCCTCTCCCTCTCCTCCCCTTTTTGTGTGTGCGTGTGCGTGCGGGGGTGCGGGGGGGGGGGTGCGTGTGTGTGCGTGTGTGTGTGTGTGTGTGTGTGTGTGTGTGTGTGTGTGTGTGTGTGTGTGTGTGTGTGTGTGTGTGTGTGTGTGTGTGTGTGTGTGAGTGTGTGTGTGTGTGCGTGTGTGTGTGTGTGTGTTGTGTTGCCTTCTTCATGCGGCTCGTTCTTCTCCATCGCAACCTCTCGCCCCCCCCCACCTAACCCATCACCAGCCATAAAGAACACCCACCCCACCACTCCACCCTCACTGTCTCCAACCCCCCCCCCCTCCCGCCTACTATAGTCGACTTCGCAATCAAGATTTCCACGAACGGCCTCCCTCCCCCTCCCCCATACCAACCCCCCCATATCCCAACCCATACCCACACTTCTTTATCATGGACTCCCCTGTCTAAACCTCCATCCCCCTTCCCTTTCCTTCTTTATCCCTTTATCCTCTCCCTCCCTCATCTTACCTCCCTTTCACCCCTCCCCCCCCCTTTCCCTCTTTCCCTCTACCTTCCCTCCGAGAATCTACCTCACCTTTGTGTTCTTAAGACGCTCCCGAGGGACCTTCTTTTCGTCGAAGGGAAAGGACGTGGGGTCTCCTCAGCCTCTACCAAGATTCTTAATCAAGTCAGCGTTACATTCATTATTCTTGTTAACACTGTTTTTGCTGTTTTGTTGCTTTTGTTGTCACTACTATTATTTCTTCATTTCTTCATCATTATCATGAACATAATAATGATCATTATCATCATTATTATTATCATTGTTATCATCATTATCATTATTGTTATTTTATTATTATTGCTATTATTCCTAATATTATTATTGTTTTGTTGTTGTTGTTATCATTATTTTATTTTTATAATATTTTTTTTTTATTATCGTTATTAATTTCATTTCTAGTAATAGTAGTGGAATCATTTTCATTATCATCATTATTGTTGTTGTTGTTGTCATTTTATTTGTTGGTCTTATTTTGTTTTTGTCGTTATCAAAAGTATTAGTAGTAGCAGTAGTAGTAATAGTAATAGTAATAATAAAAATAGTAGTAATAGTAGTAATAATAATAGTAGTAATAGTAGTAGTAATAGTAGTAGTAGTAGTAGTAGTAGTAGTTGTTGTTGTTGTTGTTGTTGTTGTACTATTAGTGTAGTAGTAGTAGTAATAGTAATAGAAGTAGTAATAGTAGTAGTAGTAAGTACTACCTCGGAGTGCATATTAGGTTGGTTCTTTTGACTGCAAATGAATAAATATCTTCTTCCTCTGCTCTTAATCCTTGTATCCTTCCTGTTAGCAAAAACATTTCCTACTACACTGCATTTATATTCAGTCTCTGTAGTCTTTCTGCACTAGTCAATACTCATACGAAACACTTGGGGTTGTTTTAAAGTGATTCATTCATGTCCATTCCTCTCATTGTGTCTACACGCCTGTGCATGTACATCGATATGTTCGGTCCATGTACACACTCCAAAAAAAAATGTACACCGATATATTTGATCCATGTATACACACAAAAAGAAATGTACATGTACGTTGATATGTTCGATCAATGTATACACACAAAAAAAAATACACGTACACTGATATTTAGTCAGTTAAATTATTCCGTACTTGGCGTCAACCACTCTGTAATTACAGGCTGTACCAGCTTCGAAACCTCGACCGAAGCTTGGGTTGTTGGCTTGTCTCACGCGAAAGCCCTCTGAAGCCCTCTTTGTCATGAGGGAATATTATTAATCGTTCTTCGGTCATTTCGTAAACCGTTTTTCTTGAAAAATGGATCCGACTTTATTTTCCCGCCAGTTTAGCCTCGGGGGAGGAGGTCAGGTGTTGCCGGTTATCTTGAATTATGGGTTGTTGTAGTTATGCTCGGATCCTTGGCTTGAGTTCGCCCCTGCGCTCTCCGTTTCGCTTTTGTTTTTTCGTTTTTTTTCCCTTCTGCTTTTTGCCTCTTCCTTTTTTTTCGTTTTTTTTTTTTTCTTCTTTTTTTCTTTCTCTACCTTTTTTTTTGTCTTCTTTTTCTTTCTTTTGTTGCGTCACCTGTTTTTGCTTTTTTTCTCTCTCTCTCTTTCTTTTTGTTTTTGCTTCTTTTGTTCTTGTTCGTTTCTTTTATATAATATGTAAGTTTTTTGCTCCTCTCCTTTTCTTTCCTTTTCCCTCCTGTTTCTCTTCTTTTTGCTTAATTTGAAATTCTTCCTATGCCTTTTGCTTCTAAAATTGTTTTTTTTTCTTATTCTTCTCAGCCATCTTGCTTACCATTTGCACATATAAAAGCGAAAAAAATAAAAGAATAAAAAAATTAAGAAAAATTACACCCGCAGAAAGTAATACTGACATAAGGACCAAAATAAGATACAAATTCTTTCTACATTAAAGATACAGGATTCTTGCGCAAAGACCCATGCAGTGTAGGTGTGGAGGGGAGGGGGAGGGAGGGGATGGAGGTCGAGACAGAGGGAGAGGGAGGAGAAAGAGGAGGAGGAGGAGGAGGGGGGAGGAGGAGGAGGTGAAGGAGGAGAAGAGGAGGGCGAGGAGGAGGAGGAGGAGGAGAAGGAGGAAGAAGAAGAGGAGAAGGAGGAGAAGGAGAAAGAGGAGGAGGACGACGACGGGAAAGATGGGGAAAAAGACGGAGACGAAAAAAAAGAAGGAGGATACGAGGTAAAAGAAACAGAAGGAAGAAAGTAATGAGAATAAAAAAAACGCAAAAAAACGAGAGAAAAGACGAGAAAAAACGAGACAGAGAAGCGAGAGGAGGCGAAGGAGATGGAGGAAAGATTCGGGCGCAGGATGCCTACCCTGACACCCCCCCTCCCCTCCCTCCCCTCCCCGCCTCCTCCCTTGTGTGTGCCAATACCCCCCACCCCCCACCCCCCCTTTCCTGGAAGTCGGAGGTTGCGTAGGCCCGGGGAAGGGGAGTGGAGGCAGGGGGGGGGGGGGAGGGGGACGCCTGCGGCTTGCGGGGGGGGGGGGGGGTGACGCCTTCATCTTTGCTTGTTCGTTTTTACTTCTTCTTCCTTCTTCTTCCTTTTCAGTTTTGTTTTCTCCTTTTCCTTCCTTTCTTTAATTCATATTGTAATTTCTATTTCTTTTTCTTTTTTTAAGTTACATACCTATCCCTCCACTCCGTAGTAAAAAAAAAAAAAAAAAGTACCTTGGTTTTAGTCCCGTTTAACAGAAAAGATAATTATTTCTTGCACGAAAGTTTACGAAATGTATAAAAGTTCTTTCTCTTTCTGTCTGATTCTCTCTTTCGGAATGTCTCTTGCTTTTTGTGCTTCGTTAATTCTCACTTTGTATCTGGTTTTCTCTTTCTTTACTTTGGGACTGTCTCTCTCTCTCTCTCTCTCTCTCTCTCTCTCTCTCCTCTCTCTCTCTCTCTCTCTCCCCCCTCTCTCATCTCTCTTCCCCCCTCTCTCTCTCTCTCTCTCTCTCTCTCTTCTCTCTCTCTCTCTCTCTCTCTCTCTCATCTCTCTCCTCTTCTCTCTCTCTTCTCTCCTCTCTCCTCTCCTCTCTCTCCCCTCTCTCTCTCTCTCTCTCCTCTCTTTCTCTCTCTCTCTCTCTCTCTCTTCCTCTCTCTCTCTCTCTCTCTCTCTCCTCTCTCTCTCTCTCTCTCTCTCTCTCTCTCTCTCTCTCTCTCTCTCTCACTCGGCTCGCTCGCTTTCGCTCTCTCACTCTCTCTATCTTTCTAATTTCCACTCTCTCCCTCGCTCTCGCTCTCTCTCACTCTTTCTCCCTTTCTAATTCCTACATACTCTCTCTCTCTCTCTCTCTCTCTCTCTCTCTCTCTCTCTCTCTCTCTCTCTCACCCTTTTCAATCCCCTCTCTTTCTCTCACTGTTTCTCCTTCCATACCTCTTTCTCCCTCTCTTTCTCCCATCCTCTCTCTCATCTCGCCTTGCAACACGGACGCGGTGCCTAACAAGCGTGTCATTAATGCAATCGCCGCGAGGGCAAACGCATCAGGTACTTTGCGGTCGCGGCGCTGTCACGGTCGCAGGGACGCGTCGCGGGAGGCTGTCGCAGGTGCGGTTGGCTCTCCGCCCGACCCGCGATGCCTCGTTGGCTCTGGTCTCGGTCTCGGGTCTCAGTCTCGGTCTGGGTCTCGGTCTGGGGTCTCGGTTTCGGTCTTGGGTCTTGGGTCTCGGTCTTGGGTCTCGGTCTTGGGTCTCGGTCTCTATGTCGGTCTCGGTCTCGGTGTCTCGTCTAGTTCTCCGAATGCCTCGTTAGCCCTGTTGTCGGTCTG
>NC_051399.1:39553265-39557988 GCF_015228065.2 Penaeus monodon
AATGGAACCTCGGGTCGGGTCTTTAATGAGCACAGGTCATTAAAATAAGATTAAGACGCTCGGACGAGGAGTTTAGATGAGTTTTTCTTTCTTTCATTCTTTCCTTCTTTCTTCCTTTCTGGTGCCACAAAAACAGTCAAAATTTAAAAGGTGGAGAAATAAGAGGACCCAAGTAGCTCTGGAATTCGCGAGTCCCAGGAGGTGCGTGAGATGACCTAGAAGAGGCGGGAGGAAGGCGGGGGTCCCGCCCGCGCCGCTCGCCCGCCTTGGGACGCCGGGGCATTCCCGCCGGGGTCGCGAGGGCGGGCCGGGTGGGGGGGGAGGGGGGGCTTGCTTGCTCCTCTCAACTCTTATTTTGATCTTCGTTTCCCTGGGGACTGTTATCCTTACGGCTGATGACATTTCTTTACAGTTATTTATTGTTTGTGCTGTTGATTGGTTGGCTTCCATATTTCTCTCAGACCTTAATTCCTCGACCTGGTTTTACTCCTTTTTTTTCCACTTCCACCACTTCATCCTTCCTCCAATCACCTCCTCCTTTACTCTTCCACCTCGTCTTTCATTCTTCCACCACCACCCTCCTCTCTTCGTTCTTCCAACACTGCTTCCTCCTCTCGTCCACCACTTCCTCTCTTCAACCCTTCTCTCTTTCCTTCCACGTTTGCTCATCCTCCTCTTCCTCCTCCTCTTCCTCCTACCTTCTTCCTCTCCTCCTCCTCCTCCTCCTCTCCTCCTCTTCCTCCTCCTTCTCTTCCTCCTACCTTCCTCCTCTCCTCCTCCTCCTCCTCCTCCTCCTCCTCCTCCTCCTCCTCCTCCTCCTCCTCCTCCTCCTCTTCCTCCACCTCATCAACCCCCTGTTTCTCATCCTCCAGCGAAGGCAAACAAGGCAATGCGTGTGATTACCATGTGAAGAAAACGAGGAGGGGGAGAGGGAGTGGGAGTTGGGATGGGGGAAGTGGGAGAGAGGAAGAAGAGATGACGGGGGAGAAGGAGAGGGAATGAGAGGAAGGGGAAGACGGAGAAGGGAGAAGAGGGAGAGACAGAGGGAGTGGGGGTGGGGAAGGGGGAAGAGAGAGAGAGGAAGTTGCAATGAGAGAAGGGAGAGGGAAGAGGGAGAGAGGGATGAGCTTGTGAGAGGAAGATGCATCAAATATCAAGCTAACAGTTCATAGTGTTCATTGCAAAATCCTTGCAGAAGGTCCGGATTTTTTTTTCTCCATTTTATCAGCATTACTGCTTTAGTCATTATTATTACCTTTGCGGATGTTACCTTTTTGGGATTTTTATCATTATTGTTGTTATTCCTTTCGGTATTATTGTTTGTGTTACTATTATCATCTTCATTATTTTTATGTTGTTGCTGTTGTTATTTTACTATTATTATCATCCTTATCACTACCATTATTTCTGTTGTTATTAGTATTGTCATTATCATTGTTGTCATGATTATATTCACATCATCATTGTTTTAATAGAAATTATTATTACAAATATTTTTATTATTGTTGTTGTTGTCATCATTATTATGTTACTGTTTTATTGTTGTTATTAGTTATATATATTTTTTAATTATTATTATTACTACTTACTACTGCTATTATTATTATTATTATTATTATTATTATTATTATTATTATTATTATTATTATTATTATCATTAATATTATTACTATCATCATCATTACTATTAGTAGAATTAGCATTAGTAGTGTTATCATTATTTTTATCATTATCATTATTATTGTTGTTGCTGCTGTTACGTTGATCATGTTTATTTTTATTATTATCATCATCATCACTATCGTCATCATTATCGTCATCATCACCATCAGTATCATTATTACTTTTATGATTTCCACAGCCATTACCACTATCACTGTCATCATTATCACTGCTTTCACTGCCATTACCATTAGCACTTACGTTAATGCACCCATTAATCTCTTTATCGTAATACAATCTTTTGCTAACGTATTTTCTTTTCTCTCTCTCTCCGTAGGTATGTACACTTTGTAATGTCCTAAAAATACAAGATCAAGGTAAGTTATTTTTGTTTAAAATGCATTGATTTATTTATCATTTGTTCATCAGCCAAAATATCTATTAATATTATATTAATATATATATATATATATTTTTCATTTATTTACTTATTTTAATGCCGGATATAGTCTGTGTACTGTCTCACCTTATAGTACATCAAGTAGTATACCTACATATTAATCTGTTATTCGGTGTGTTTACATCTAGTTCCATATTATAAAAGGCTAAATAATAGCTTTTTACCGCATCCTATTTAGATATTAAATCATCGACTCGACACCACCCTCCCTGTTTCGCTAGTGATAGATTCAACGGCGATAGTATGCGTTGCAACTCTTTCTCTATCGGGTGTACTGTGTAGCATGATGCCCAGATAGTTCGGTGGCTGGCTGGTACGTCGGCCAACCACAGGTGTGCTGCAAACCTGATGATTATGTGAACTCACTGTACCGTAGCGGAGGTGGCGAGCGACCAAAATTGACCTGGCGTTCTCTCTTTTGCTCTCTCTCCTTGTGTATTCTCTCTCTTTTCTCTCTCTCTCTCTCTCTCTCTCTCTCTCTCTCTCTCTCTCTCTCTCTCTCTCTCTGTCAGTCTCTCTCTCGTTTTTTCTCTCTCCTTTCTGTCGCTTCTCCTTTTCCACCTTTCCTTAAAGTTTCCTCCTTCTCTCCCTCATGTTTTCTTCCTACCCTTATCTGTCCCGTTCTTCTTCCCATTCCCTCTCCCTCTTCCCTCACTCATTCCCTCCCTCCTCATGCCTCCCTCCTTCCCTCCCTCATGTTTCCCCCCTCCCTCATCTGTCCCTCTCTCCTTCCTATTCCCCTATCTCTCCCTCTTAGCCTCCCCCCTCCCATCTCTACAGCTAATGACCCCCAGCGAGAGAACTCCGGAGTGTCTGCTACCCCCCCCCCCCTTCGCTGATGTAGGTGGCGGGCTGATTTTGCGATAAGTCCGTTCTTCTTTATGGCCCTGTGCTAGGGACTTCGTGTATTGTATTTGCGTACTGTATTTGTATTGTATGAATCGCTGGCCCCTAATCACTGGTGTGGTCAGGGTTGGTATTGTTAGCGGCTGAGGTTGCAGTTGCAGAAGGTGGGGAAAGTCTTATGGCTTGAAAGCGGGAATGTGTGTATAGTATTTTACGTATTGTGCGAGTGTATTGTGTGAAGCGTTGGTTCCTACTGTATGAATCATTGGCTTTTCTAATCACTACTGTAGATGAGAGAAATTTTATCCACGGGAATTCGAGCATTGCACGCATAATGTATAAGTGCATCGTATTTGTGTTGCATCACTGCTGTAGAGGGGAGAAATCTTACTCCTTATAGATGGGACTTTGTGCAATGTATCTGCGCCTTGTGTTATATCGATCTCTGGCTCCCGACCACTGCTGCAGAAGGGAGAAATCTTGCTGCTGTTGGTGTGCTCGCAGTTGCTATTTGCATAGGCGAATCCCGGTGTTGCGTTAGCTGGCATGATTGATGCATCAGGTACTGTGATTGTAGCTGCCACAGGGTAAACACAGGATCAGGTTGCATCCTCTCTTTCCTCTGTAGCACTGGTTCCCCTCCCCCCCCATCCCTTCTCGGTCCGTCTGTTCGGGTCTGCCACTTTCTGCTTCCCTGTGCTTGTGTGTGTTTCTTGTTCATTCTGGCTTTCCTTCTTTTTTTCCTTATTTGTTTTCTTTCTTCCTTCTCTTTTTTTCATTCTGGCATTCTTAATTTCTCTTTCTCTTCCTCTTTCTCTTATTTTTAGTCTCCATTTCTGTCTCTCTCTATCTATCTATCTATTTATCTACCTACCTCCATGCCTCCATATCTATCTATCTATCTACCTACCTCCATGCCTCCCCCCATCCTTCTCTCCCTCCCTCCCTCCTCCCTCCCTCCCTCCCTCCCTCCCTCCCTCCCTCCCTTCCACCCTCCCCCCCCCCCTCTCTCACCCTGGAACGAAATCCAGCTGGCATCTCGGAGGCACAAAAGCAGGCTGTCTCGCGCCACAATCCAATCCCTTTAGCGCCATCCTTTTTATGTCGATTTCACCCTCGCTTATCGCTTAATAAACCTGGATCATCAAAGAGCTTGTCTAGAACTTTATTGAATATTAGAACCTTCTTACTTCACTCCCCCTCTCTTTCCTCTCCTTCTCTATCGCTATCTCGCATTCTTCTTTCACCTCTCTTTCTCCTCCTCTCCCCGTATTCTCCTCTCTTTTTCTTCCCACTTTCCCCCACTTCTCTCTCCTCTCCGTCTCTCTCTCGTCTCTCTCTCTCTCTCATCTCTGCTCTCTCTCTCTCTCTATCTCTCTCTCTCTCGCTCTCTTTCTGTCTCTCTCTCTCTCTCTCTCTCTCTCTCTCTCTCTCTCTCTCTCTCTCTCTCTCTCTCTCTCTCTCTCTCTCCGTCTCTTCTCACCTTCTCTTCCACTCCCTGTTTTTCAACCTTTTTCTCCCCCTCTTTCTCAGCCTCATCATACCTCACTCACTCCACCTTTTCCCCAATGTACTTTCTCCTCCCCCCCTCTCCTTTTCTCCTCTCCTTCCCCGTTTCCTCTCCCTCATCACCCCCACTCACACTTCCTTCCCCCTCCATCTTTCTCCCCCTCTCCTTCCCCGTTTCCTCTCCCTCATCACCCCCACCCACACTCACAGTATATGCTATATCCCAATCCTAAATATATGCCAAAC
>NC_051399.1:39558088-39560588 GCF_015228065.2 Penaeus monodon
CTTTTTTTAGAAGGGAAATTTTCTCCTATTTTTTTCCCCTTCTTTCCCTCCCTTTTCACCCTTTGCCTCTTCTTTTATTTCCTGTTTTTCCTTTTTCTCCTCTTTTTTTTCCTCCCCCCTCCTCCTCCTCCTCCTTCCTCCTTTCCTCTTTTTCCTCCTCTCCTCCCCCCCCCTCCTTTCCCCTCCCCCCCCCCCTTTTCTTCCCTTCCTCCTCATCCTTCCCCTTTTCCCCCTCCTCCTTTTCCTCTCCCCTTCCCTCCTCATCCTTCCTCCTCCTCCTCCTCCCCCTCCTCTTCCTCCTCCTCCTCCTCCTCCCTCTTATGCACTCATCTACGACCCTCGCTGACCTCCCGTGACCTTCTTGCAAGATAGGGTCATCCGGAGGAAGTCTGTAATAACACTGAAGCGTCTCTTGTAATTGTGCTGCATTTGGGGAGAGATTCATCGCCTGGAGGTGAGGAGGAGAGGTGGAGGGAGGAGGAGGGAGGGGGGGAGGGGAGGAGAGGGGAGGTGAGGAGGAGGAAGGGGAAGGTGGGGAGGAGGGGAAAAAGGTGGGGTGAGGAGGAGGAGAGGTGGAGGTGGGGGAGGAGGAGAGGGGGGGAGGGGAGGAGGAGGAGAGGGGGAGGTGAGGAGGAGCAGAGGTGGAGGTGAGGAGGAGGAGAGGTGGAGGTGAGGAGGGAGGGGGGGGTGGAGGAGGAGGAGGGTGGGTGGGAGGGGGAGGGGGGGGGAAAAAAAAAAAAGAGAGGAAAAAAGGGGGAAAGGAGAAGAAGGGTGGAAAAAAAAGAGAGGTTTTTAAAAAAAAAAAAGGTAGAGGGGGGTTAAAAATTGAGAAAGAGGAGAGGGGGGGTAAAAGGGGAGAGGGGAGTAGGTAGGGGGAAAATGGAATAGGGGAAAAAAAGAAGGAAAAGAAGAAGAAAGGGAAAAAAAAGGAAAAAAGGGGAAGGAAAGAAGGGAAAAAAAAGAGAAAAAGGAAAAAAAAAAAAAAGAAGAAAAAAAAAAAAAAAAAAAAAAAAAAAAAAAAAAAAAAAAAAAAAAAAAAAAAAAAAGATATGTGCTTCGGAGGAAAAAAAGCGAAAAAAATACATTTTTAAAGGAATGAAGATATTTGGGGGAGGAAGGAGGGGGGGGGAAAAATTTTTTTCTTTTGGGGTTGGGTTTTTTTTTTTTTTTTTTTTGGGGGGCTGTTTTTTTTTTTTTTTTTTTTTTTTTTTTTTTTTTTTTTTTTTTTCCCGTTCCCCTTTTTTCTTTTTTTTTTCTCTTTTCCATTTTTGTCTTTTTTAAAATGAGAAATCGGTAACGGGACAGATGGTAGGGTGTAAAATTAAAATAGTTTTTTTTTTTTAAAAATTTAAATTTTTAAAAATTTATTTTCTTGTGTAAAAATAAGGATGTGCCCTTAAATTTTTTTTTTTTTTTTCTTCCGTTTTCATTTTGGGGGGGGCCCTTTTTCCTTTCCCTTTCCTTATTCCATCGCTCCACCTTATTTCTTTTTTCTTTTCTCTTTCCTTCCCCCTTTATTTTCTTTTTTTATTTTTTTCCTTTTTCCCCTTTCCCTTTTTTTTTTTCCGAACCCCGGTTCCTTCCATTTCTTTTCCTCTTCCATTTTCTTTTCTCTTTTCTTTCTCCTCCCTTTTTTCCCTCCCCCCTCATTCTCCTCTTCCCTCCTCCCTCTCCTCCCTTCCCTCTTCCCTTTTTCTCCCTCCCCACCCCCCCTCTCCCCCCCTCCCTCTCCCTCTCCCTTTCCTCCTCCCTCTCCCTATCCCCCTTTCCCCTATCTCCTCCCCTCCCCCCCTTCACTCCCCTATTCCCCTCCCTCTCCCCTCCCCTCCCCTCCCCCCCCCTCCCTCTCCCTATGCCCCGTGAGTTCCCTTGGAAATTCTCTCTCGTTTAACAGATAATCAACAGATAATCATTTTCGTGACAGTGCTGAGTGATACGAACGGTATTGTAATTTCAGTTAACATAATCACAAGTCTATTTTTCACCCTATTTCTTCTTTAGTATTATTATTTACTATTTCTTATTCTATTTTTTTATTCTTTTTTATTATCATTTACTATTCTCACTCTATTTCTTTTTTTTATTACTATATCCTAGAGCGAAAGCGTAAGTGATTCCTAGAACTTCATGATAGTGGTGATGATGGTGATGGTGGTGATGATGATGATGATGGTGATGGTGGTGATGTTGATGATGGTGATGATGATGATGGTGATGATGTGATGATGATGATGATGATGATGATGATGATGATGATGGTGATGGTGGTGGTGATGATGGTGGTGGTGATGATGGTGATGATGATGATGGTGATGTTGATGATGTTGATGGTGATGATGGTGATGGTGGTGGTGATGATGGTGATGATGATGGTGATGATGATGGTGATGGTGGTGGTGATGGTGATGGTGATGATGCTGATAATGATGACGATGATGATCATAAGGAGAATAGTGATGATTTATGTGGTGATGGTGATGATGGAAGGCGCCAAGAGGTC
>NC_051399.1:39570588-39573088 GCF_015228065.2 Penaeus monodon
ATATATACGTACATATATATATATACATATATATATAATATATATATATATATATATATATATATATATATATATATATATATGCATATCCTTTCTTGTGTGTGTGTGTGTGTTTTTTAATAACCTTGTTTTTTTTTACACCGTTACAGACAACTATAATTACCTATAAGTTTCAATTGACTTGTTGTGCAAGATTCTTTTATTTTTATTTTTTCTTTTTTTATATTTATTTTTGTTCTATATGATGTAACATTTTAAATATTCGTTATTTTTTTTCTATAATCCGTTTTATTTTTTTTTAATTTTATTGTTATTATTATGTATCAGTTTTTCTTCTTTCTGTTCCTCTTTTTCTTTCTTTTGGATTTACTTATTTTTTATTTTCGTTTTTTTTTTTTATTTGTTTTTGTTGCATTTTATTCTTCTTTTATGTTCCCAGGGATTTTGTCTATTGATATTTTGTCCTTATTCTCTTTCTTTCTATCTTTCTTTCTCTCTTTCTTTCTTTCTTTTTCTTTGTTTTTTTTATTATTCATTCTTCGTTCTTCTTTCTTTTTTTCTTTCTTCTTCTTCTATCTCTCTCTTCTCCTTTCTTTCTTTTTTCTCTCTCTCTCTCTCTCTCTTCTCTCTCTCTCTCTCTTTCTCTCTCTCTCTTCTCTTCTCTCTCTCTCTCTCTCTCTCTCTCCTCTCTCTCTCTCTCTCTCTCTCTCTCTCTCCTCTCTTTCTCTCCTCTCTTCTCTCTCTCTCTCTCTCTTCTCTCTTCTCTCTCTCTCTCTCTCTCTCTCTCTCTCTCTCTCTTCTCTCCCTCCCCTCCCTCCCTCCCTCCCTCCCTCCCTCCGTCCCTCCATCCCTCCTTTCCTCCCTCCCTCCTTCTCTTCCACACTCCCTTCCTCCCTCCCTCCCTCCCTATCTACATATCTCCTCCTTTGCGTCTGCTTGTCTCCCAGCCTCAGTCTCTTTTATCTTTCCATCCCTCTCCCCCTATCTATCTCCATTTATCTTTCTCTCCCTCTTTACTAGCGCTTCCTCGAAAAATGATCGCGCAATTTTTTTTTTTTTTTTCTTCTTCGTCTTCGTCCGATAATTTTTTTGACCTCCACTTCTCTTATAGTATTTTATAGCAAGTAATGATATTGCGATTTCGTCTTTATCATCGAGTCATCACTATTCTTGCATCTGACGTCCCTTTACTTCATTACATCTTCATTTTTTTTTTACCTCTTTTCATTTCGTCCTGTAGTAGTTATTATATTTTTTATAATATTATTTCATTGTTATTTCGTCTCGTAGTTCGTATTATTTCTATTTTCCGTTTTCTTTTTTTCTCTCTCTCTCTTTTACGTTTTTCAAAGCTTAGGTTTTTATTCGTTTATCTCATCTCGCAGTAGTTATTGTACGTTTTATTCTTTTTTTTCTATCTCTCTCTCTTGTTTCGCAAAAAATTTTTTTTTATATTGTATATTCCTTTTTTCCTGTTTCATTCCCGCTTCTATGATGAGAAAAAAAAATCTAAATTTTTTTTTTTATTCCCAATACATCTTTCTTCTTTCTCTTCTTCTTTTCTTCTCCCGCCGCTTCTCCTCTTCGCCCTTTCACCCTTGCATCAGGAATAACATGTCAGGCTTTCAGGCTGTCATGTCAGCGTAGTCCTTGTCAACTATATATGGCAGTGACTGTGCTCGTCCGCTTTAATTTCTCAACTCTCTTTTTTGTGCTTGCCTCTCTTTCTCTCTCTTTCTGCCTGTCTCTCTTTCTCTTTCTCTCGGCCTGTCTCTCTTTCTCTCTCTCTCTTTTTAGTTTGTGTTGGCTCCGTGAGGTTCTGTCTTTAAATTTCTCTTTCTCATTTTTTTTTTTTTCGTTTCTCCACTTTCTTTCTCTCTCTCTCTCTATCTATCTATCTATCTATCTTTCTCTCTCTCTCTCTCTCTCTCTCTCTCTCTCTCTCTCTCCTCTCTCTCTCTCTCTCTCTCTCTCTCTCTCTGTACCTTATCAGTTCTCGCCCCCTTTTCCCCTACTTTCTCCGTCCATCCCCTTCTCCCCCCTGCCTTCCACGCGCCTCACCTCCTTGATCTTAAGCCATCGAGAATGTAACCTGGAAGTAAGCGTCGCATCCTACCCTTTCTAGGGACAGCCCTTACTGCACCTTGTCACTACATCGGGGTCATGCAGTATCCCATTCAATTGGAGGTAAATGTTACCTGATTATTGCAAGTGGTCCAGCTGGTGTGGCCTCGCGTCCCCTCTCCCGCCTCCCCCTGGGGCATCCTCTCGCTCTCCCGGGGCCCTTCCCCTTCCTTGGGGCCCCCTCTCCTTCCCCTGGGGAAGCCCCCTCCTCCGGGATACCCCTCCCGTTCCGGAGTCCCTTCTCTATCCCTTCATCCCCTTTGCCCTTCCTTGGGACGCATTGCCTGCCATCACTGCCCTTCTCCACCGTCTTTCTCTTTTTCATAAAATTTATCGTCTTTTTGTCTCCCAAATATGCATTTTTTTAAATCGATTT
>NC_051399.1:39580588-39588088 GCF_015228065.2 Penaeus monodon
AACGTAATTTTTGATTGGTCTTCCTGCGCGCGTTGGAGGAGGTGGTGGAGGTGGTGATGGAGAAGGTGGAGGAGGTGGTAGAGGGTGGAGGAGGTGGTGGAGGGTGGAGAAGGTGGAGGTGGTGGTGATGGAGGTGTGGTGGAGGGTGGAGAAGGTGGAGGTGGTAGAAGGTGGATGAGGTGGTGGAGGGTGGATGAGGTGGTAGAGGGTGGAGGAGGTGGTGTAGGTGGAAATGGGGATGAAGGGTGGAGGAGGTAGTGGAGGTGGAGGAGGAAGGAGGGGGAGGAGAAGAAGAAGAAGAAGAAAGGGGACGAGTTAGAAGTGGAATAAAGGTGGAGGAAGAGGAGGAGGAGGAAGAGAAGAAGGCAAAAGAGGAAGTGGTGGGTGGTGTTTAGAGAGGAAGAGGAGAAGGACGTGAAGGAGAGAGGAAAGGGAGACTTAAGGAAGGGGGAGGAAAAGAAGTAGGAGTAGGAAGGGGGGGAGGGGGGGAGGAAGAGGGGGAAGAGTATTAGAAAAGGGTGAGCGTAGCGGAGGAGGGAGGAGGAAAAGCGGTTGAGGAGGAGACGAAAGAAGAAGGAGGAGGCGAAAGAAGGAGAAAGAGGCGAAAGTAGGAGGAGGAGGAGGAGGAAGAAGAGGAGGAGGAGGAGGAGGAGGCAAAAGAAGGAGAAGGAGGAGAGGAGGAGAAGGAGAAAGAGGCGAAAGAAGAAGGAGGAGGGAAAAAGGGAAGAAAGACAAAGGGAAAGCAAAAAGGGGAGGGGAACAGGGAAAAGAAAAAGGGGGAGGGGCGCTTCTCGGAAAAAAGGCCCGAAAAATTGAAGGAAAAAAACCCGAACAGTCCACAAGGGCCAGAAGCTATGCCCCTCGGCTCGGGGTCGCCCCGGGGCCCCCCGCCGGGGGGCCCCGGTTTCCCGCGAAGGAAAGGGGACGGGGCCCCCGGGAGTTCAGACCAACGCAAGGGGGGAGGAGGGGGAGGGAAAAAGGGGTTGGGGGAGGAGGGGGGGGGAAAAAGGGGGAAGGGGGGGGGGGAAGGGGGATGGGGAGGGGGGAGAGGGGGGGGGAGGGGGAAAGGGGGGGGAGGAGGGGGGAAAGGGGGAAAAAGGGGGGAGGGGGGGGGGGGATGTTTAGGGGTTTGGGGGGGGAAAAGGGGGGGGAAAAGGGGAGGGGGGATGGGAAAAGGGGAAAAGCGCAAAATAAGGGGATAAAAAGAAAAAGGGAAGGGGGGGCGGAGCGGGGGAAAAAGCGGGAAAGGAGGGGGGGGGGAAAAAAAGGGGGGATTAAAGGGGACTAAAAAGAAAAAAAAAGGGGAAACCGGTGGAAGATCCCCCTTGGGGGGAAAGGTCCAAAACGGGGAGGGGGGTCAAAAAGGGGATAAAAAAAAGGGAGAGAAAAGGGGGGAAAAAGGCGGAGGGGAGATTAAGAGGAGAAGGGGTTGGGGAAGGGGGATTGGGGTTTTGGAAAAAAAACCAAAAAACCGGAAGGGAAAAAGGAAAAGGGGAAAAAAAAAAAAAAGGGGTTGGGGGGGAGGGAGGGGGGGGAGGGGAAGGGGGCGGGTTTTTGGGGGGGCGGGGGGAAGGGGGAAAGGGGTTTTTTTTTTTTTTTTTTTTGGGGGCCCCGGGGGGGGTTGGGGGGGGGGGGTTTGGGGGGGGGGGGGGTTGGGGGGGGGGGGGGGGGCGGGGTTGGGGGGGGGTTTGGGGGGGCGCGGGGGGGGGGGGGTGGGGGGGGCGGGGGTGCTGGGGGCCGGGGAAAAGGGTGGGGGGGTGGGGGCCCGGGAGGGTTGGGGGAGAAGGAAGGGGGGGAAAGGGAAAAAACGGAGGATAGGAGGAGGGGAGATAAAGGGCGGGGGGGAAGGAAGGCCTTATAATGTAGATATTCCCTACCAAAAATCCGAGATCTACACTGCAGACAGCGTTGTTTTAGAGAGGGAGGAACGGAGGGGGAGGGAGGGGGAGGGGGGGGGGAAAGGGAAAGGGAGGGGGGGGGGGGTCTCTGCCTCTCTCTATGCTCCATACCAAATGATTTTAACATGGCTTGGGGTATCTAACATATGGATCGTCCCTCCTTTGCAAGTTGCATGTTGCACAATGACACGGCCTGTTTGGATGCACTTCCTTTTGAGGGACGCTGGGATTTTTTTTTTTTTTTTTTTTTTTTTTTTTTTTTGAGGGAGGGGGGTTTTTGTGAAAGGGCGGGGGGGGGGGGGGGGCACAAAGGGGTCATTATTTGGGCTGATGGCCTTATCCCTTCCCCTTCCCCTCTCTCCCTCCTTTTCTCCCCCTCTCCCCTCCCCCCCCTTTTCTCTCTCCTCTTTTCTCTCTCTCCTCCCCTCCCTCTCTCCTCTCCCTCTCTGGTCCTCTCTCCTCTCTCCTCACTCTCTTTCTCCCCTCCCCCCCTCTCTTTCTCTCCCCCCCTTCTCCCCCTCCTCCCCCTCTCCCTCCCCCTCTCCCCCCCATTTCCCCTCCCTCCCCCCCTTCCCTCCCTCTCTTCTCTCTGTCCCTCTCTCCCACCCTTCCCCCCCCCAAACCTCCCCCCACCCCCTCCCCCACCCTTTCTCCCCCCTTCCCCTTTCCTTTTTTCCCCCCCCCCCCCCGGTCACCCTTTTCCTCCCCTCGTCCCCCCTCTTTCCTCCCCTCTCGATTGCATTTTAAAATTTAAACCCATTTTCCTCGATGGGATTAAACCCTGATCTCTCTGTGTTCGGAAAAAGGGCCATAGGGATGATAACGAAGGAAGGAAATGGAAGGAAAAAAAGAAAGGAAAAGAGAAAGTGAAGATCAAGTAATGAGGGAGAAGGAGGATGAAACAGATCGCAAAGTCGGAAAGGAAGAGGAGGAGAAAGAAGAGAAAAGGACGCAAGCTGATAAAAGAAAGAGAAAAGAGAGAGAGAGAGAGGGGGGGGAGGGAAAGGGCGAGGCAGGAGAGGAAAAGGGAAGAGGGAGAACGAACGAAGGGAAAGAGAAGACCCTAATGCACTAGTTATTTCAGGCAGCCATTAAAAAATTATTACGTCCAGAGCGTTCACTGCAGGATTCGATAGTTTGGCCTCTAAGTACGATATTCGACGCTGCTGTTGCGATGGCCCGGCAAGTCCGCCCCAGGGCACGATAGGCTGGGTGCCAGATGAACGATGATGAAGGAGAATTATTTTCTTTAGAGAGGGCGAGAGGGTATTTGTATTTTTGTTTGATCTGCTGTGCTTAGCTCTGGGGTTTTGTGTCCCTGTGATATATATATATACATATATATATATATATATATATATATATATATATATATATATATAATTGTTTTGTGTGTGGGGTGTGTGTGTGTGTGGTGGGTGTTGTGTTGTTTTGTGTGTGTGTGTGTGTGTGTGTTTGTGTGTGTGTTTTATATACTATATATTATATTAATATTATATATATATATTAAAATATATATATTATATATATATATATATAAAAAGATAGATAGTTAAAAAAGATAGATAATAGATAAAATAAAATAGATAGATAGATAGATGGGATAATAGTAGATATAGGGATCCCATATTATAGTGGGATTAATGCTTGTATTATTAATTATAAAATTTTATATATATATTATATTATAATATATATTATATATTTTCATATTTTTATATCTATATATTTATCAAATCTTCTATCTTTTATTATTTTTAAAAATTTATAAATTTTTATATATATATATTATATAAAATTAATATATATATTATATATATATATAAGATATAAAATTAAATATAAAATTTTGAATAAAAATATAGAAAAATGCTTGAAATATAATATATATATATATATTATAATATTATATATATATAAAAATAATATATAGATTTTTTTATAATTTAATATATATTTTATATATATATAATTTTATATAATATAAAATTAAAATATATTTTACAATCATAAATAAAAATTTTTAAAACAAGCATATATATATATATATATATATATATAAAATATTATATATATATTATATATTATATATTAAAATATATTATATTTTAATATAAATATTGTGGGGGTTTGTTTTGTGTGTTTTGGGGTGGTATATTATATATATATAAAATATATATATATATATTTTATATATATATATATATATAAAATATATATATTATATTGTTGTAAAATGTAAAATCCCTATATAAATTTATATAATATATAAAATTATATATATATTTTATATATATAAATATATAATATATATATATATAGTACATATATGTGGGGTGTATACATATAATTTTTTTAATGTATGTATGTAGGGTGTTTGTATTTTTATGTAAAATATATATATTATTATATAAAATTATATAATATAATATATATATAAATATATATTTTAATTATTAAAAAAAAAATATATATATATTATGTTTGGGGTGTGTGGTGTGTGTGTTTGTGTGTGGTGTGTGTGTGTGGGGTTTTGTGAAAACCCCTCGGGGCAGTGCGTGTTATTGAAAGGGCCTACTTTTTTCCATTCATCATCCTGATATCCATTCATTACACAGTCGGTATGTCATTCACCTGTCGAGTAATGTAGAACGTCCACCTGTGAAAAGAACTGTGCTGGCATTTGCACGTCACGTGTGGCTGTGTATGTGAAAGAGGGAAATAGGAGGAGAAATACAGGGAGAAAGCGAGAGGGAGAGAGAAAGTGAGAGGGAGAGAGAGAGAGGAAAAGGGGAAAAAGAGATAAAAAAAAGAGAGAGAGAGAAAAGAGAGAGAGAAGGGGGGGGGGGGGGGGGGGGAATGCATGTGTGTTTTGTGTGTTGGTGCGTGTTTTGCTTTTGTGTATGTGTGTGTGTTTGTGTGTGTGTGTGGCGTGTGTGTATTTTGTGTGTGTGGTGTGTGGGGAGTGTGTGTTTTTGGGTGTTTGTGTGTTGTGTGTGTGTGTGTGTGTGTGTACGTGTGCTCGGATATCTGCGTATGTGTGTCTGCGTGACAAAGCGTGAACACGCAACTGGAGCACCGGAAGTTCTTTTAAAAAAATATGAAAAAGAAAAAAGGGTCGGGGCAAAAAAATTGTTTTTTTTGCCAAACCCGGGAAAATTTTGCGTTTCAAAAACGGGTTTTTAAAAAGTCCCTTTCGAGGGTGGCCCGGGGCCCCCCCTTTTTCCCCCCCACCCCCCTCCCCCCCTCCCCCCCCTAAACCCCCCCCCCCCTTCCCTCTCTCTTTCCCTTCCCGTTTGTCTCCCTCCACCCCTTACCCCTTCCCCCCTTCCCCATCACGGATTTTCCCCCCCCAGGATACGGGATTATCTCCAGGATTTAAGAAGGATTTGAGGGATTTCTGCAACGATGAGCACGGCGGAGAGATTACACTTAAGTGGGGATTACAGGGCACGCACTTACGGCGAGTGTGCGCTCTCCCAGTTGCACGCACGCACGCACTCAGCTTTCGGTCGCCGGCCACCTCTTGCTCATGCAGGCTTGTTTAGGCGTGCTTTAGGTTGTTAAACAAATGTCCTTTTTGGGCACAGTTTATCATATGCATTTCTGTATGTACCGCCAGTGGGCCCCAAAAAACCCCTCAATTTCGTTTGTAGATAATTTTTATGTTTTAAAAAAATACAAACATTGTATGTATTTATGTATAAAGTGTGTCAATTTTTCTTTAACCCACACACACACACACACACACACACACAAAAACCCCACCACACACCCCACACACACACACCAAAAAAATTATTTATATTATAATTTTAAAATATATATTTATATATATATAAATTATATAAAATTTTATATATAATAAAGTGGGGTTGTGTGTGTGTGTGTGTGTGTGTCTTTAAATCGCTACATTTTTACCGTGATCCATAGCCCACTCCCCTCTCGCATAATGAAAAACCCACCAAAAGCCCAACCCATCGCCTGGACCGAAAGTTTAATACCTACCAAGCTAAAATTTCTTAGACGGTTTTTTGAAAATTCCCCTAAACCCCTTGGGATTGGGACCGTGCCCCTAACCGGCCTGATTTAGAGTTGTATTTGGGAATCGGGGGGGGGGTTGTCATTAAAAAACGTTTAGGGCCACGACCCCTTTCAGCTCAGGGGGTAAACACCATGCTCCCTAAATATCCTTTAGGGCCGTTTTTCTCTCCCCCATATAAGCCCGTCCCGGGGGGGGGGGGGGGGGGGGTCCCCCGCTCTTCTCCTGTTCCTTCGCCTTTTCTACTCTGTGTGTGTATGTATATATATATTTTTATAAAAATTTTATATCTATTTTTATATATATATATATAGTAAAATTTTTTAATATATTATATATTATATTATTTATATAAATATTATATATAAATTTTTATATAATATATTATAATTTATATATATATATTCTTATAAAATTGTATATTATTATATTTTAAAGGGGTTTTTTTTTTTGTATATATAATTATTTTATTTATATAAAAATATATAAAATTAAATATATTATAATTTTATTATATCTCTTTTAATTTTATTTTATTATAAAATTTATATATATTTTGTTTTTTTTTTTTTTTTTTTCTTTCTTTTTTTTTGTGGTGTTTTTTTTTATATATATTATAAAAAATAATATTTTTATAATATAATTTTATATAAATATTTTATATATTTTATATATATAAATATATATATAAAAATAAATATTAAAATATTTATATATCTAAACTTTTTATTATTATATTTATATATTTATACATATATAATTATAATAATTATAATATATCATATTATATATTATTATTATAATATAATAATATATATATAATATAAAACATTTTTATCATATTATATATTATTATATTAAATAATTTTTATATATATAAATATTTTTTGTTTTTTTTTTTTTTCCTTCTGCTTTTTTTTTTTTTTTTTTTTTTTTTTGTGGGGTTTGGGTGGAATGGAAAAGGATAAAAAAATTTTGGGTATTTAAAAAGGATAATGATTTTTAAAATTATTATAATTCCTAAAAAAATAAAAATAATGGGGTTTATTTTTATTTATGGTAATAAATTTTTTTTTTAAAACCAATGTTCCATATTATATTCCTTTTTATTTGTTAATTTTTTTTTTTTAAATTTTTTGTTTTTTATTACTTAACGTTTTTTGTTTTCTTGTTTTTTCTTTCATTTCCCTTGGGGGGGGGGGGGGGGGGGGGGGGGGGGGGGGGGGGGGGGGAAAAAAAAAAAAAAAAAAAAAAAAAAAAAAAAAATTTTCCTTTCTTTTCTTCATTTTTTGGATTTTTTTTTGTTTTTTTGGGAAAGGTTTTGTTTTTTGGGGTTTTTTCCCAAAAATTTTTTTTTTTTTTTATTTTCGGGGGTTTTTTTTTTTTTTTTTTAATTTTTTTATCTTTTTTAATTTTTTGGGTTTTTTTTTTTTTTCCTTTTTTACGTGTTTTTAAAAAAATATTTTTATATATATTTTGTGTGTGTGTGTGTGTGTGTTTTGGGTGTGTGGGTGTGGGTGCGTGTGCGTGCGTGTGTGTGTGTGTGTGTGTGTGTTTTTT
>NC_051399.1:39598088-39601842 GCF_015228065.2 Penaeus monodon
ATATATATATATATATATATATATATATCTGTCTGTCTGTCTGTATGCATGTATGTCTATTTATCTATCTATCATTTGATTAATGAATACTTCTCTCTCCCTATATTAAATGACATAAGCATTATATTCTAAAATACTTTAATATTATAAGTCTGCTACACTACACTTTCTTTATTATTTTCTAAGTACTTTTATGCCGTAAGGCCAATGCATTTTTTAATTTTCTGCAATAAATCATTTCTCTCGTTTCCAGGTACGTACACACCACGCCACTTCGCCGAAATCTCCCCACAGTATCCAGACGTTACAGTCGTGAGTACTTTCACTCGTCCACTTGAAGACATGATGTCACGTTTATAGTCATAAGCGACTGGCCATGCTCTCATAAGACTTGATTTTCACATTCCCGGCCTCGAGGGCAGTTCCTCTTAAGGGAATGCGTGATCTTAACTTCAGAATCTCACATGCAGATGCTAGGGGGAAAATCTCGCTGTGTTTAGGGATTTTTTTGGGGGGTGTTCACTTTCGATTTTTTCTTTCTCGCTTCTTAGGGTGTGTATTTTTTCAATTCGATGGTGGGTTTCTTTGTTGAAATTGGGGTAAATTATTTGTTTTTTTTTGCGGATTGGTTGTTTTGCGGTGATACGTTTGTTATATGAGCGAAAACTCATCCCGTCTGCAGGAGAATTTTATCACCAAAAATGACAGAAGGAACATTCGTATAGCGTAAATGCTTCATCAATCCCTCAACTCCTGCTTCGAACGCGAACGAAATAAATAGACAACCAGACACACAAACCAATAAGTAAAAATGAAAGAACAGACAAACAGACGCAGAAAATGGAGCACAAACAGCACAGAACAGAAGGCAAGAACTACCGTACCAGAGCAGGGTCACGTCCGCCCAAGGGTCAACGGGGGTCAAGATGCCTCGTCGCCATAGTAATAATGATCAGCCTCTCTGATTGCGGATTAGTCCAATCTTGATCCACCTGCGCGCTCGTACTAATCACGTGGATGACATCGGTACCTCTAATTACAGGTATTAGGTGCAATAAATAACCTGGGGAATAATTGTATTTGGTTTTATTGTTTTCATAAATCGTGGGTCATTTCACGACAGAGCGACAAAGGATTGAGAGAAATAGATAGACAGAAAGAGGGTGAGGATGAGCGTGAGGGAGAAGGAAGGGAGAGGGAGTGGGAGAGAGGTAGGCGAGGGAAATAAAGAGAAAATGAAAGAGAATTAGAGAGAGAGAGAGAGAGAGAGAGAGAGAGAGAGAGAGAGAGAGAGAGAGAGAGAGAGAGAGAGAGAGAGAGAAGGGAATGATTTGAAAGTTCGAACGAGCAAAAAGTAAAAGAGAGAGACAGAAACGGACTGACAGACAGACAGACAGATAGACAGACATGCAGGTATATAAATGGATAGACACACACACACACACACATATATAAATATATATATATATATATATATATATATATATATATATATATATATATATACATATATATATATATATATATATACATATATATATATATATATATATTTATATATATACACACACACACACACACACACACACACACACACACATATATATATGTATATATATATATATTATATATATATATATATTATATATATATATATATATATTATATATATATATATATATATATATATATATATATTATATTACTATATGTAAGTATATATTATATTATATATATATATTATTATATTATATATATATATATATATCACACACACACCACACACACACACACACACACACACACACACACACACACACACACACACACACACACACACACACATATATATATATATATATATATATATATATATATATATATATATATATATATATATATATATATAGAGAGAGAGAGAGAGAGAGAGAGAGAGAGAGAGAGAGAAAGGGAAAGAAAAATAGATGTATATATTTTAAGTGATACTAACGCTATTACTAACGATAAAGATAAATGGTACCATTGGAATTGACAGTCGTAACTGCAGTAATGTTAATAGGAAAAGCAATGATAATGGTGATCATTCAAATAAAGGTAATGGTGACAAAAAAGAAGAACCGTGAATTAATTTAAAAAAAATAAGGGTCATTGGGGTTTTTCCCAGTGTAAAAAAATTTAAAAGGAAATAGCACCTTTCTTTGGTTTTAATGTCCTTTCTTATGCTCCATCCCTTTATTTCTTTTCGTTTCTTTTAAAACCTTTTTCGGTTTTTGGGGGTTCTAATTTCCCCCTTGTGTCCCTCTTCCCTTTCCTCCTTCTCTTCCCCCTTTCCTTTTCCCCCCCTCTTTTCTTTGGGCCCGCTCTGTTCTCCTTTTCCTCCTCTTTCCTTCCCCTTTTATCTCCTCCTTCTCCCCCTCTTCTGTTCTTCTGCTCTTCATCCTCCTTCTCCTCTTCCTTCTCTTCCCTTTTCTTTTCCCCCCCTCCCTTCCCCCCCCTTTCTTCTCCTCCTTCTCCTCCTTTTCCCTCCTCCTCCTCCCCCCCTCCTCCCCCTCCTCTTCCTTCCTCCTCCTCCTCCTCCTCTTTATCCTGCTTCCTTTTCCCCCCCCCCAATCCCCTCTCTCTCCTCTCTTCCTTCTGTTCTTTTCCCCCCCTCCCTCTCTCCCCTCCTTCTCCTCCTTTTTTTTGCCCTCCTCCTCCCCCTTTCCTTTTCCCTTTCCCCCCTCCTCCTCCTCCTTTTCTGTCTTCTCCTCCTCCCCTCCTCTTCCCCCTCTTCCCTCCTCCCCTCCTTCCCCCTTCCTCCTCCTCCTCCTCCTCCCTCTTCCTCCTCCTCGTCGTCCTTCTCCTCTGCTTTGTTCTTCCTCTTCCCCTTCCTCCTCCTCTCCTCGGTTTTTATGAACAAAGGGGGTCCTTATCAGTGTGAATTGTTTCCCTGCATGAGAAAAAATGGTTGCAAAAACCCCCCATGGCGATCTTTTGGGGTATGGAGTGTCGGGCAAAATACGTTTTTTTTTTTTTTTTTTTTTTTTTTTTTTAAGGAGGGGAGAGGAGGGGGCGACGCGCATGACTGGCCTTAACAGAGTATTTAAATGTACTAGATCTACATGCCTGAACAAAAACGGGTATGGACAGCCTGGAGGTGATGTCATAACGGTGTGACATCTGTTGATCAATCTGTCTGTTCATTTGTCTGTTCATTTTGATTTTCTATATTGACGTTCCTCTTTGGGGTGTTAATGCGATTTTGCGTGTTTAATTACGTAATTGATTTTGATAGATAGATATTTCGTTCACATGCCATCCGATTTCACCGTATCATCAGTACCCGGAGCTTTACTGATACTGAATTATACATCATAATTTTGACTTCCCTTATACATAACTAATTTCAGAATATGCGTAATTACGTAACTGTCCCCAACATAAGAAATAACATATTGTACGGTACATATATTAAAAAATTATATTTTATATTTTATATATATATTTTAAATTATTTTATATATATTATATAAAAATAAATAATTATATTATATAATTATATAAAATATAATATATAATAATATATATATATTTATATTAAAATATTATTTTATTTTAAATATATTTATATAAAAATTTTACCTAACCTACTTATATCCCCCCCCCCCTTTTTTAATTACCCTAAGAAAAAAAAAAGATATATATAAACACATGGTGTATACCTTTTTGGAAAAAAATTGAAAAAATATAAATTAACCCCTCCCAGGGAAAATCG
>NC_051399.1:39601942-39609442 GCF_015228065.2 Penaeus monodon
TATAAAATTATTTTTATATATTATTATTTTTTTTATATAATTTATTTTTTTTATATGTGTACCACCAAACACACACACACACACACACACACAACACACACACACACACACACACACACACACACACACACGTGTGTGTGGGTGTTGTGGGGTGTGTGTGTGTTGGTTTGTGTGTGTGTGTGTGAGTGTGTGTGTGTAATATATGTATATTTATATATCATATATATAGTATATAATATGATATATATATATTTTATATATATATATAAAATATATGTATGTAATATGTATATATGTATAATGTATATATGTATATATGTATATATGTATATATGTATATATATACATATATACATATATATGCATACACCACACACACACACATACGTATATATATATATATATATATATATTATATATATACATATTATATAAATATATATATATATATATATATAAATATATATATATATATATTATATATATATATATATATATTATATAATATATATAATATATGTATATGTGTGTGTGTGTGTGTGTGTGTGTGTGTGTGTGTGTGTGTGTGTGTGTGTGTTGTGTGTGTGGTGTGTGTGTGGTATGTGCATAATATATATATATAATATATATTATATATATATATCTATATATATATTATATATATTATATATATATGTATATTATATATATGTATATATACATAATATATATATATATATTAATATTATATATTAATATATATATATATATATATATTTGTGTGTGTGTGTTTTTTTCATTATATGCAGTAGGCCTGTCTGTGTGCATATTCAGTCTTTCCCTGCGCGTGGATCCGCCTGTTCGCAGCGCACGTGCACTCGTCGGGTCAGCACCTGCCGAGACAAGCAGGTGTGTCTTCGATTCCCAGACAAACAAGAAGGTGAAACTGGAAGGTGAATACACCGAAGACAGCCTATTAAGCGGGTTCCTAATTTAGAATCACCTTCCTCGTTTTAGATATTACTGGAACGAAATTAAACCGTAATAGAATAACTTCTGAAAAGGTAGAAGAGAAATTCGAGGTTATTTTCAACTTTTTTTCTTTTTTTTTTCCTTTTCTTTCTTTTTTTTTCATGGCTTTTAATTCAGTTTAAAAAGCGACCCTTCCTCCCTCCCTTCCTCCCTCCCTCCCTATCCCCACCCACCCCGGGTGAATTAAATCCCCAGGTGAGGGCAGCCACCGGGGAGTGTGTGTTGGCTCAGAGCAGGTGTGAAAACATCGAGGTCGCTCCATGGTTTTGGGAGGGTGTGGGGGGCGAGGGGGTGGGAGGAGGAAGGAGAGAAGGAGAGGTGGAGGGCGAGAGAAAGAGGAAGTGAGAGAAGGTAGAAGGAAAGGGAGAAGGGATGATGGGGGAGATGGAGAATGAGGGAGTGAGGGTAGGAATTGAGGGAAAGGATTTTAGAGGATGGAAGAAGGGAGAGAATACGAGGAAAGGGAGAAGAGGGTGTGAGAAGGAAGAAGGGGCGGAAGGTAGGAGGAAGAAGAGAAGGGGGTGTAAGGTAGGATAAGGGAGAATGACGAGGAGGTAGAGAAAGGGGAAAGAAGGTCGAAAGTGGGAGGGAGAAAGGGAAGTAGGTGGAGGATAGGAAAGAGGATAAAGGAGGGTGGAAGAGAATGAAGATGGACGAAGGGAGGATGAGAAGAGTGAAGGAAATATAAGAATTATGAGGGAAAGTAAGGATGAAAGGGAGTGAATGGAGAGAGGAGGAAGAGACGAATGGATAGAAAGAGAAAGGGAGAGAAAGACGGAAAGGTAGATATGAGAGAGAAAGGAAAAATGAAAGGATGGACAGAGGGAACTCGAGGAAGGGAAGAGGGAGGAGAAAGGAAGGTAATATGAAGGGAAAGGGTTACGAATTGCAGAGGAAATGGCGTGTTTATCCTTCTTTATTCTGGCGGCGTAAGGGTTATATCGTTTTATTACGGTCATTTTCCCTTCGTGTATGTATCCTGCACCCACCCCCCACCCCCCTCTCCCTCCCCCTGGTTTCCTTTCATCCCGCACTTCCCTCCATCCCCCTTCCCCCACCCCCTCTTGCCCCACTTTTCCAGAAACTATTGCTGTTGGAGAGTTACGACAACAAAAGTTGCTATTGTCGCCGTCCGCACCGCTCCCTCCCCTCCTCTCCCCATCCCCGACCTGCTGCCTCCTCCCTCCTCCCTCCTCCCCAACCCACCTGAAGGGCAGCAGTCGACCCGTATGCCTCCATCCCCCTCCCATCCCCCCCAATCCCCCCATCCCCCTCCCTTCTCCTCTAACCCCAACCCTCACCCTCCTTTATGCTGTACAATGTACCGTTTATGACATACAGTAAGTTAGTGGTCCGTACCTTGTCTAGCGGGACCCGTATCGCGTCGTAGCGGTGGTAGCAGGGTGGGGGAGGGAGGGAAGGGGGGGAGCAGTGGCAGTGGGGAAATAAGGAAGGGAGAAGCACAGGTGTTGGGGAGAAGGGGAAAGGGAGATAAAGAAAGGGTAGAGGAGAAACAGGTAGAGGGGGATAAGGGAGAGGAATTGGAGGGGGGGGGAGGGAAGGAAAATGAAGGAGGAGAGAGAGAGAGAGAGAGACAAAGGGGGTTACGGAAAATGGGGAAACAGAGAGGAGGAATGGAGGATGCTGGTAACCCCCCCCCCTTTCCAAAAAAAACGGAAAGCAAAAAACGCAGGTGTGATAAGCTAACAAGACTTCCTCGTCCTCCTGCAGGTGAAAAACACAGACCGTAATCGCAACCCGTCTTCCTCCACCTCCCCCCCTCCCTCTCCATCTTTATTCCATTCTCTCTCTCATTCTCTCTTTTCGACACCTCAAACCACCTGCCGAAGCCTCAGCAGCCGCCAGCCTACCGAGGGCTTTGTTGAAGCAGCTGCAATTGCACACACTCAAGCCCTCTCTTTGCACTCTGACACCCTGGCGCTGTTTACTCTCTCGCTCTCTCGTGTTCCTTTTGCACATTCTTGCGTCGGTTCCCTGGAAGCTTATCGTTCACTGCCATTACCCTGATGATAATGGGGATAAAGATGAGAATGAGAAGGATGATAATGGTAGTAATGATGGTAATGATAATAACAATAATGATAATAATAATAGTAATGATAATAATAATAATAATAATAATAATAATAATAATAATAATAATAATAATAATAACAACAACAATAATAAAAATTATAACAATAATAATAATGATAAAAACAATAATAATAATAATAATGATAATAATAATAATAATCTTTATTATCAGCATCACTATCATCATCATCTTTAGTTTCATTACTCTTACCAGTATCTCCAATCTTTTTAATGATAATTACGAAGATGAAGATGATAGAGAGAATAATAATGATGATAAGCACTGCCAATTGCATGTACAAATTTCAGAACTCACTAGCACTTTGCTTTCTAACTTTGACACATACAACGAGCGTGAAGTTTTTTGTTACTGTAACGATTACGTAAGAAAGATTCTTGTTTCTTCTTCGAGGGAAAAGAAAGAGAAGAAAATATGTAAATTGTTGGAAGGGAATGATGATGATGATTGATAATAATAATAGTAGTAATAATAATGATAGTAGTAGTAGTAGTAGTAGTAGTAGTAGTAGTAGTAGTAGTAGTAGTAGTAGTAGTAGTAGTAGTAGTAATAATAATAATAATAATAATAATAATAATAATAATAATAATAATAATAATAATGATAATAATAATAATGATAATAATAATAATAATAATAATATTAATAAAATAATAATAATAATAATAACAATATAATGAGATGATAGCGATAACGATAACGATAATGATAATGATGACGTTGTAATCAGAATAGCATCAATAATACTGATGATGATATTAAAATTTATAACACCACTGATAAAAACAATAACCAAAGACAAAAAAAAAGAATCATGAGTCATGAAATTCTGTGTCATTATAAAGAAAGTCTTTGATTCTTGCATGAAAAGCTGTTTATGACCTAATTCTTAGAGGAATTGTCACTTGAAATTATTATATGACGTCTATCAAGAAATTTTTGTTAAGAACGTGTGCTTTGGATAAGTTATGAGAGATTAGACTCACATAATGGGGTAAAAGTTAAGGTACAAATATCTGTGTGTGTGTGTGTGTGTGTGTGTGTGTGTGTGTGTGTGTGTGTGTGTGTGTGTGTGTGTGTGTGTGTGTGTGTGTGTGTGTGTGTATGTGTGTGTGTTTGCGTGTGTGCTTATAATGACCACCCATTAGTAACATTACACAGACACATACACAATAAAATCAGTCAGTATGGCTCAAGTTATGCTGCCAATCCAGCACCACGGAGCCAGGACTTAGGCACTCGGATCTAGGCACGCGTCTGCTGCGACATTCATGGCTTCCAGGCGGTTGCTATGGAAGATTAGCAAAAGCCGGGGCGCTTTTGAGAGAAAAGGTAGACGACACACATTTGTACGGTCCTCACGGATACAATATGTGTATTTGTATACAATGGAGGCCGTGTCATTGAGATGGAGTAGATGAGGCTGTTGCTGACCTCAGCACACATACCCAGAGACACGTGCGCACGCGCGGACGCACATACACTTCCTTGTATGCAGATATATATGTTATATATATATATATATATATATATATATATATATATATATATATATATATATATATATATATATAATGTTTTTTTTGTGTGTGTGTATTTATATACATACATACACACACACACACAAACACACACAAACATATATATATATATATATATATATATATATATATATATATATATCAGACTATATCATTATTATATATATCTATATATATTATATATATATATATTATATATATACTATATATAACTAACTATATACTTATATTATATATATATATATATAATATACTATAATATGAATATATATATATGATATATATCATAATATATATATACTATCTTATATTATATTGACATATCAGAGCTGATATCCATCAGTATCCCGTCCTCTCTTCTCAGCTCTGTCTCCGTTTTTTCTTCTCCTCCCTTCCTAACCTCCCTCCCTTCAACCTCCCCTTCCCTCTCCTCTTCCTCCTCCTCCGAACTAAATAAACAAAAGCTTTTATTTCGCCTTGAGGCGGAAGGAAGCGGCGGGAGAGCGGACCGAGGCGGCGCGGATTCCCCTTTCTGGCGATTTGCTTTTGTCTTGCGTTTGTCTTTTCTCTTCGGATTTTATTACTTTCGCCTTCGTTTTATTACTTTTTTATTTTTATTTTTTTTATTTTTTTATTTACTTTGTTTATTTTTATTTTTTTTTTTTATTATCAAAAAGAAATTTTCATTAATAGAAGAAATAGATAGAGGGAGAAATAGAAGACGAAGGAGAAGAAGAAGAAGAAGAAGAAGAAGAAGAAGAAGGAGAAGAAGAAAAAGAAGAAGGAGATGAAGAAGATGAAGAAGAAGGAGGCGAAAACGAATAAGGAGGAAGAGGAGAAGGAGCAAGAAAAATGAAGAGTGAAGATGGGGAAGAGGAGGAGGAGGAGAATAAGGAGAAGGATAAAGAGAGGAAAAAGGAGAAGGAAGAAAAAGGAGCAGGGAAAAGAGGAGATGAAAAAAGAAGAGGGATAAAAAAGAAGAAGAAAAAATGAAAAGAAAAAGAAGAAGAAGAAGAGAGAATAAAGAGAAAGAATAACAAGAACAGGCAAGAGAAAGAGGAGAAGAAAACGAGAGAATAAGAAAGTGTTAGCATTGTTTCGAATATATTTTGGTGTTGTTGTTTTGTTGTGATTCTTCTGCGTCCGTCTTCTGTTCTCTTCTCTTATACCTTTCTTTGTTTTTATCCTGGTTTATTACATAATTTGTTTTTTTTTACTATATTTTGGCTATATTCGGCTCTCTCATTCTCTCTCTCTCTCTCTCTCTCTCTCTCTCTCTCTCTCTCATTCTCTATCTCTCTCATTCTCTCTCTTTCTCATTCCCTCTTTCTCTCTCTCTTCTCTCTCTCTCTTCTTCTCTTCATATTCTTCTCCCCTTTCTTCTTTTTCGTCATGTTTTTTTCTTATTATTATTATCTCCTTCCAATTCTCCCATTCTTATCTCTCTCTCTCTTCGTTTTTTGCTCTATACTCTTACTATTCTTATTATTATCACTAATATCAATTATTACTCTCTATTTTATTCTCCTTCCTTCACTCCGCCTCTCTCCTAGTCTTTATCACTATCTTTTCCTTCACCATTTATCAAGCATCAGATCCTAATCATGCAAAAATCAACTTTATTAAAACGAAAAAAAAGAAGAATCACGAAATTTATTGTTTCGAAGCAAATCAAGTCTCATTCATTTCTCGTGAGTTTTCGCTTCACCCTGTATTTAGGAGAGAAAGTTATTGGAAAATGGATCTTGTGACTTCGCATTATTTTGAAATGCAGTTATTCCGTCGTTGCAACAAAGGGGATGTTGAATTTGAGAGTAAAGATTGGGGAAATTATGAACTATTCTGAAACGGGTGTGTCGCTTTTCCTCTCGACTTTCTCTTTTCGGTTTCGTTTTTTTTTTTTCGTTTTCGTTTTTTCTTTTCCTCGTTTTGTTGAATTTAGATATCGGTTTTTCTTCTTCTTCTTACTGTTTCTTCTTTTCTCCACGTTCTTCTTTATATATTTTTTTTTTTTTTTCAATTCGGGCTTCCCCATTTTTTCTTCTCTCATCACATATTCTTTATTTGTTCTTCCCTTTCCTCTTCTTCTTCTTCTACTACTAATCCTACCACAGCTCTGTCCACCTCCTTTTTCCTTCTCCTCCTCCTTCTTCCCCTCCCCCCCTTACTCCCCTATCCCCCCTTCCCCTACCTCCTCCCCTAAGCTCACCTTTCTCTTCCCCCTCCCCTTACTTTTCCCCCTCCTTAACACACCCCCTTCCTCTTCCTACTTCCTCCCCTTCCCCTCGCCTTCCTCTTCCCCCTCCCCTTCCCCCTCCCCTTCCCCCCCCTCCCCTTTCCCCCCCTCCACCCTCACCCAGCTGCATACGCGAGCAGGTGCGGGGTCTGGCGAGCATCTGTCCCGTGTCCTCAGAGGCCAATACGGCGAAGGTCAGCTCTCCTGCAGGCTACTGGTGTCTGGCGGGTCATGGAGGGGAGCAGAGGGAGGGAAGGGGTGAAGAGAGGGGACGGAGGGAAGCATGGGGAGATGGAGAAAGGAGAGGGCGGAGGGAGGGAGGGGACAGGGAGAAGGAGGAAGGGGAGGGGAGGGAGGAAGGGACATGGGGAGGGAGGGAGGAGGGGACAGGGGGAGGAACATGGGGAGGGAAGGGGTGAAGAGAGGGGACGGAGAAAGGAGAGGGAGGGAGAGAGGGGAGAGAAGCTGGGGCCGAGGGAGGAAAGGTCGTACAGTATATATACATTTATCTATATACAAAACACAAAAAAACACACACACTCGTAGATGCATATGCATTCGCACAGATACATATGTATATGCACATATGCGCGCGC
>NC_051399.1:39611942-39614442 GCF_015228065.2 Penaeus monodon
GCCCCAACCGAAAAAGGCTTCCATTAACGCCTCGGCATTAAGCAGACGCCGGCGGTGGCGGTGTGAAATGTAATTCGCTCGGGATCTCATCATTTACACAGTAATGGCCCTCGAAATGACGTCCCTCTACCTGAAGGAGAGCAAAAGGGTGCGGCCGAGGAGGGCGAAGGGAGGGAGAGAGGAGGAGGCGACCTTGCTTGTGAAGAGGGAAGGAGGCCAAACCGCTAATGGAAAGGATAGCCGGATTTTGCTATAAACACAGTCACGTGGTTTCCCCGAGTTGTGGAAGAGCAACGTAGCATCAAGGTCAGACGGGATCAGCCATAGCATCTGTATTCAGAGATGATCCAATGGAAATACGCAGACTCTCGGATTTCTCTTGGAAAATAAGAATCGCAATAGTGACAACGCTGCCAAGTGCGAATAAGTACTGCGAGTGCGCATAGCGAGAGGGTCGACTGGCCACCCGGTAGGGGGCGAGGCTCTAGTGTCCCAAACACCCATTACTTTTGCGATTAACGCTTACAAAATTAACTGAATATTAATGTTACGAGCTTGCCCAGGCAGGGAGCTGGACTAGAGCTATGATGCTAACGCAGGAGTCGCCTGCTTTTAATGGTCGTTGAACCAGTTACTTCGTTCTGTGAAGCAAATGGTACGAACTAATCCGGACACCGTTTCATTTTGTAACGAATAGTTCCAAATGACATTCGAGAACTTTAGATTAGAGGGTAAAAGATTCATTTGGGAAAATATGCATGAACCTACGATGGACTCATAGCGAGCGTTCTAACACGTCGAGAGACATGTGCGTGTCGACAATTAAGAACAAGTGGCCCATTGCAAAGTACTGCAGATCCGGCTCGAGGCTTCAACGCTGGCTTGGCTTCGGGAGCTGCGCGTGTCCCTCTTCTCTCCCCTGCCTTGCTCATCATCGATCAGGCTTCGACGTTATCCGGTGAATATTAAGCATTTTCCAAGCAAGTGGAGGGCGTGGGCGGACGGCGAGCGGGGGGGGGGGGGCAGGGCAGATGGCGAGAGGAGCAGCGGCTGTGATCAGAGCGTTGTCAGGTGATTAATCTTGGCCTCGCTCTGCCGGGCTCCAGGTGTGGCGGCGAGGAGTTATGGCCGCCTTTTTTCAGTATAATTTATCGAATATGATATGATATGCTGACTAAGTGCGAAACCTGATACATCATTATGACTGCCACAGGAACTCGAAATGTAATCAAAACGCGGCAGTTTGCTTGATTATTTCTCTTCAAAAATGTGTGTTCTTGAAGTCTTCGGCTGTCTAGAATAACCTTGAAAACTTGAGCAATAATATATTTGCCTCAAGAATTCATCCGGAGGAGAAATGCTCGAATGTGGAGAAAAGAACAAAGAAATAAAATCGACAGAATCCTTTGAGAATTTTCTCGTGGTTTCAAGATTTTTTTTTTTTTAATATATTCTCAAATTGTACATAAAAGTGTGAAAAAAGAACCGAACACGCTAGCGATAACCAGTATTTTAACCAGTATTTTCTAACCTATGCAAGCCCAAGCGCCAGCGAGTTTGTTACACCCAAGATTCCATCGACAAAAGCTATCTCACGGCTTCATCGCCCAGGTCCGTCACGGTTCTTAGATTTTAACATCGTACGCAACATCTTTTTTTTCAAGAAGTCCTTCGGCGAGGTCACGTGATAACTACGACGGTGACGCCGCCGGAAGAACGCAGAATTAGAACGTAAGGAGCGAACGCGTTTGGTCAAGAGATTCGGCGCGTCTGTGAGTGACGCTGGGGACGGGCGCTGGCGTTGCTGCGCCTTTGTGTTTCTGTCTCTTTTTACGTCTGCGTCTGTCTGCCGAAGTTCTTTTCTCGTTCTCTTCCGCTCTCCTCTTCTTCTCTGTCTTCCTCTTTATTCTCCCTTGGACCTTACCCTTCTCTTCGTGCTTCCCCGTCCCCTTCCACCCTCCTTGTCTTTCCCTCCCCTCTTCTTTCTCCCCACTTTGCTCGATCCTTCTTCCTCCTTCTCCTCTACCTCCTTCCTTCTTCTCCCTCCATTCCCTTTCTCCTTGTCCCTTCACCGTCCTCCCTTTTTACCCCCTTCCCCTTCCCCCCTCCCCCCCTCCCCCAGCGGGCCATCAAAGCATCTCGGAAATTATCGAGCTGAGTCGCGTTGATGAATGAGCGTCGCCAACAGTCTCCATCTGGCGTGACTTTGTCTCTCCGCTTCTGCTCCGTCTCTCTCTCTCTCTCTCTCTCTCTCTCTCTCTCTCTCTCTCTCTATATATATATATATATATATATATATATATATATATATATATATATAGAGAGAGAGAGAGAGAGAGAGAGAGAGAGAAAGAGAAGATAGATAGATAGATAGATAGATAGATAGATTATATAGATTATATATATAGATAGATATATATGATAATATAATATATTGTGTGTGTGTGTGAATTTAAATAAATAAGTATATATATATATATTATATCTATAGATATATATA
>NC_051399.1:39619858-39622358 GCF_015228065.2 Penaeus monodon
GAGAGAAAGAGAAAAGGGAGAAAAAAACCAAAAAGGGGGGGGAAAAAAAAAGGGGGGAATGGGGAAGAAAAAAAACCGAGAGAGAGAGAAGGGGAGAGGAGAAGGGAGAGGGGGAGAGAGAGAGGGAGAGAGAGGGAGAGAGAGAGGAGGAGAGAGGAAGAGGAGAGAGAAGGGGGAAGGGAGGAGAGAGGAGAGAGAGAGAGAGAAAAAGAAAAAAAAAAAAAAAAAAAGAAAAAGGGAAAAAAAAAAAAAAAAAAAAAGAGAGAAAGGGGAAAGGGGGACCGAAAAGAAAAAAGGGAAAAAGGGGGGAAAAAAAGAAAGAAAAGAAAAAAGAAGGGGGGGAGAGAGAGAGAAAAAGAAAAGGAAAGAAAAAAAAGAAATAGAGAGAGACAGAGAGAGAGTAAGAGAAGGAAAGTAGGGGGGCCCCAGCGCCGCCATCCAGGGCCCTGACCTTTCGCCTCAGATCAGCATCTCGACGGCGAAGCGAGATGAAGGCGGGGACTTCCGGGCGGCGCCGGGGGGGGGGGGGGGGGGGGGGGGCCCGGGGGGTCAGATGAAGCTTTTTGAGGAGAGACGGGGGCGAGGAGAGGCCCCGGGGGGGAGAAGGAGAGGGGAGGAGGGGGGGGGGGAAGAGGGTAGGGGGGAGGGGGGGAAAAGGGTTTGGAGGGGAGGAAAAGAAAAGGGGGGAGGGGGGGGGGGGGAGGGGAAAAGTGGATAATTGGAGTGGAAGAGGAAGAGGGGGGGGGGAGGAGGGGTGGGGGGGGGAAAAAGGGGGAAGAGGTGGAAGAGGGTAAAGAGAGGAAAGGGGGAGGGGGGGAGGGGAAAGAGGGGGGGAAGGGAAAGGGGGGGGAGAAAGGAGGAGGGGAAAAAGAAGGGGGGAGAGGAGGAAAGGGGGGAGGGGGTGGAGGAGGGAAAAATAATTGGGGGAGGAAAGGAAGAGGGGGAAAAAGGGGAAAAATTGGAGGGGGAGGAAAAAAAAGGGGGGGAGATTTTGGAGGAGGAGGGAAAGAGGGGGGAAAAGGGGAAGAGGGGAGAGGGGGAGGGAAAGGCGGAGGAGGAGGAGGAAAAAGAGGGGGAGAAGGTGGGTGGGGGGGAGGGGGGGATAAAGGGAGGGTATTGGGGAGGGGAGAGGGGGGAAAAGAAAAAGTTGAGAAGAGAAAGGGAGCGGGGGATAGGGTGGGAGGGGAGGAAAGGGAAAGGAGAGGGGAAAAAAAGAGGAAAGGAGGGGGATGGGAAAAAGAGGGGAGGAAAAGAGAAGAAAAAAAGATAAAAAGGGGGGGAAAACAGGAAAGGAGGTAGGGGAAAATTTAGAGGGGAGAAAAAGGGGAAGGGGAAAAGGGAAATAATTTTTGGGGGGAAAAGGGAAAAAAAGGGGAAAAAGAATTAAAAAAAACCCAAAAACCGGGGGGAGGGGAGAGGGAGAAAGGGGGAAGAGGGAAAAAGAAGTAGAAAAGGGAATAAAAAGGAGAGAAAAAATTTTTTGGGGAAAGAAAAATTGGGAAAAAAAGAAAGGGGAAAGTGAGGGAAAGGGGAAAAGGGGGAAGAACGGGAAGGAGGGGGAGGAAAGAAGATAGGGAAAGGGGGGGGATAAAGAGGGGAAGAGAGGAGGGAGGCCGAAAGGGAAAGGAGAGGGGGATGGGGGGAGGGGAAGGAAGAAGGGAGGAAGTTTGGAGAGAAGAGAGGAGAGGGAGAGAGGGGGGGAGGGGGGAAGAGGGGAGAGAGGAGAAAGGGGAGAGAGAGAGAGAGGAGGGAGAGAGAGCAAAAAAGGAACAAAGATAGAAACAGAAAAAAAAGAAATAAAGGGCGTGACTGTAAAAAGAGGAAGTTTGATGAAAGGAAGGGGGCAGAAGCAATTGAGGAGACGAAAAAAAGAGTGTCAGAAAGAGGGGGAGAGAGGGAGAGAGAGAGAAGAAAAGACGGGGAAAGGACAGCATGCCATCTTGACACTTTTTCCCTCTATTGAAAAGGGTTTTCCTTTCGCTGTTTTTTGATCACCCGGGAAAATATGATTTCAAAAGTGATGTTTTCTTTAAAAAAATCTCTTGCACCATCAAAACAATATTCGTGTTATTTTCCCTTATCCCTTTTTTGCGAATGAGGGCGAAAAACGAGGAGAAGAAAGAGAGAATAATAAGAGGGAAAGGGGGAAGCTTGAAAAAGTTTTAAATGCCCAAAGGGGACGTTATCTTCAGTACATTTTTCTGCCGTTTTGGGGGTTTTAAGAGATTTATGGAAATAACATGGGAAGGAGGGGAGAGAGAAGGTGGAGGAGGAGGAGGAAGTGGAGGTGGGGGGGAGGGGAGGAGGAGGAGGAAGTGGGGGTGGTGGTGTGGTGGGGTCGGAGGGGGGAGAAAGGGAAAAAGGAGGAGAGGGGGGTGGAAAAGGAAGGGGAGAAAAAAGGAGAAGAAGGAGGGAGGGGAGGTGGGGAAGAGGAGGGGGAGAAGGAGAAGAAGGAGGAGGAGGGGTTGGAAGAGGAGGGGAGAAGGAAAGAAGGAGGAGG
>NC_051399.1:39647358-39649858 GCF_015228065.2 Penaeus monodon
CTCTCTTTCTTATTCTCTCTCTCTTTCTTATTCTCTCCCTCTTTCTTATTCTCTCTCTCTTTCTTATTCTCTCTCTCTTTCTTTCTCTCTCTCTCTCTCTCTCTCTCTCTCTCTCTCTATCTCTATCTCTCTCTCTCTCCCCCCTCCCTCCCTCCCTCTCTTCTCTCTTTCTCTCTTTCTCTTTCCCTTATATATAATTCCCTCATTTATCATATATATTCCTCCTTCCTCTTTCGTCCAGTTGTGTTTCTAGGTGTGTTTCGATGTGTAAGCAGGAAGGGGAGTGTGATCTGTCCACCTTCGCTGGATTTCGTTGCTATTTCGTTCTCTCGTGTTCGCTGTGGGGGTTATTTGTGTTATCACCGACATTGCGATAACTTCTGTTGATTTATTGCTGCTCATTGCTGTCCCATCTGTTTATTTCGCTTTCTCATTATCTCTTTTAATGCGTTTTGTGTTTATTCTCTTTTTCCTTTTTTTTTTCTTTCTTTCCCTCTCGTTTTTTTTTTCGTTTTACGTCGCTGTTCTTTTTTTCTGAGCTAATTTCTCTCGTTCTCTTGTCTTTTATTTTCCTTTCCTCTTCTCTTCTCTCCTCCTCTGCCCTCCTTTCCTCTCATCGCCTCACTTTTCCTCGCCTCTCTTCTTCTATTTTAACCTATCCTATCTTCTTTTCTCTTCCCCTCTCCTCTCCTCATTCATTCTCTTCATTCCTCTCCTTTCGCTTCTCCTCATCTCCTTTCTTCTGCTCTTTTCTATATCTCTTTTCTGTCCTCCATCCTCCCCTCCCATTTTTTTTACTACTCTGTCCACCTTCCCCTTTTCATCCCGTCCCTCTCTCATCCCTTCCCTTACCCTCCCTCCTCGCAGCCTCTTTCACATCTCCCCTTTCTCTCCTTTGTACCTTTCAGGAATAGATACAGTGTTACGACTTCCATTCTCCCCTCCGTTCCTCCTTCTCCTCCTCCCCCCCCCCATACCTTCTTTCTCTCCTTCGCTCCTCACCCCTATACCCTCTCTCTCTCTCTCTCTCTCTCTCTCTCTCTCTCTCTCTCTCTCTCTCTCTCTCTCTCTCTCTCTCTCTCTCTCTCTCTTCTCCTCCCCTCCTCTCTCTCTCTCTCTTTCTCCTCCCCCCCATACCCTCTCTCTTCCTCTTCCTCCCTCCATACGCTCTCTCTCTCTCTCTCTTTCTCCTCCCATACCCTCTTTCTCTCCTACTCCTCCTCCATACCCTTTTTCTCTCTCCTCCTCCTCCTCCCTTCCTTTCCCCCGTCCCCATATACCCTCCTGTCTCTCCCCACTTCCTCCCTGTCCCCTACTTCCCCCCACCCCTACCCCCTCTACCGCTACGAGTGCGTACGGTTTCAAGTTACGTTGTTTGTGCCCGCAGGGAACTTTCACACTCGTAGAGGGAAATTAGCTACGACGTTCAGAACATTTACCCTTCTCCCCTCCCCTCCCTCCACTTTCTACTTCTTTCCCTCAGCTTTTCCCCTCTTTTGTTCCTCAGTTTCGATTCCCCTCTTTTCTTTCCCGATTTTCCCCCTTTTGCTTCTTCTTCTTCTTCTTCTTCTTCTTCTTCTTCTTCTTCTTCTTCTTGTCCACATTTCAAATTGTGTTCGTTGGGCGAGTCTTCTTTTATTTCTTGATTTTTATTTCTTCTCGCTTTTCTCTCTCTCTCTCTCTCTCTCTCTCTCTCTCTCTCTCTCTCTCTCTCTCTCTCTCTCTCTCTCTCTCTCTCTCCCTCTCTCCCTCTCTCTGTTCCTCGTTCTCCAGCTGCTCCTTTTCGTTGAGTCTGTTTTGAGTGTTTTGTTTTTCCCCTCTTCCGTCTTGCTCTCTCGGGGTTCTCGCTTCCCGTTTTCTTTTCTCCTCTTCCTCCTTCTCCGTTCCCCGTCTTTCTCCTCTTCCTATTCTGTATGGCTCTTTTTTTCTTCTTTTTTCTTTTTGTCTTCTTCCTCTTCTCTCTCTTCCTGGATTTGTTTTCCCCTCTTCATGTTCTTCTTCTTTTCATTTTTTTCTTGTGTTGCTTCCTCTCTCGTCTCCTCTTTAGGTCTTCCTTCTCCTCCTTCTTCACTTCTTCGCTCACTTCGCTTTCATCTTCCTATATCCACTTTATTCTATTCCTCCTCCTCCCTTTCCAATTCTCCGTTCTCCCTCCTTTTCCTCCTTCTCCCTCAATGTATCCTCTCTCCATTTCCTCTTTATTCTCTCCCTCTCCTTCTCAGTCTTATCTTTTCCTTCCCTCTCCTCTTCCTCCCTTTCTTCTCAATCTCCTCTCTAACCTCTTCTTCCATATCCCTCTCCTCCCATTTATTCTTTTCCCTTTTCTTACTTCTACTCATCTATATTCTCTTCCTCCACTTCCCTCCTCTCCTCTTTATTATCTTCCTCCTCCTCTTCCCTCTCCTCCCCTTCATTCTCCTTCTCTTTCTCCCAAGAAAAAACTCTTCTTTCCAAATGTGATAATGAAGGTCATCATATCGCTTTACACCGCCTCCTCCTC
>NC_051399.1:39659858-39667358 GCF_015228065.2 Penaeus monodon
ACGCGAACCTGTTGCAACAGGTAAATGAGAGTGGGAAAAGTGAGAGAGAAAGAGAGAGAGGGAGGGAGAGGGAGAGAGAGGGAGAGAGAGAGAGAGAGAGAGAGAGAGAGAGAGAGAGAGAGAGAGAGAGAGAGAGGAGAAATATAGACAGAGAGAATGCAGTGAAAAAAAAATAAGATAAGTAAACGAGAGAGACAAAGATATTAAAGAGAGAGAGAGAGAGAGAGAGAGAGAGAGAGAGAGAGAGAGAGAGAGAGAGAGAACATGCAAAATAAACCGTTGTATTATAGTCACTTATCTACTCAATCATACGTCATTAATGCCGTTACGTTGGGTTACCGGAAGGTTGCAACACTCATGCAATGCAGCATATTTTGGTTTGTGATTATTGGTATTATTGTTTCTCTTGTTGCTGCAACAGCTAAGAAGAGTAGGTCGTTTTTTTTTTACTTTTTTTTTATAAATGGAGAGAGAGAGAGCGCGCGCGCGCGCGCGGCGAGGAGAGAGAGAGAGAGAGAGAGGAGAGAGAGAGAGAGAGAGAGAGAGAGAGAGAGAGAGAGAGAGAGAGAGAGAGAGAGAGAGAGAGAACAACAGACAGACAGACAGACAGACAGACACAAGAAATACGAATGATATTAAAGATATAAAGTTTAGAATGAGAGAGAGAGAAAGAAAAAGAGGAAACAAGGAGAAAGAGAGAATTGAAGCAGAGGGAAAGAGGGTGTAATATAGAGTGGGTTTGTGCCCGGAACTTAGTCATTACGAATTTATTATGGAACAAATACCTGTTCCCGTTACCTCCGCACAGGTGTATACGTAGCCGAAATTATATATATATATATATATATATATATATATATATATATATATATATATATATATATATATAACATACATACATACATACATACATACATACATACATACATACATACATACATACATACATTCTTTCACATACACACACACACATCACACACACACACAACACAACACACACACACACACACACACAAACACATAAACACACACACACACACACACACACACACACACACACACACACACACACACACACACACACACACACACACACACACACACACACACACACACACACACACACACAAACATATATGTCTGTCTGTCTAAATATATATATATATATATATATATATATATATATATATATATATATATATATATATATATATATATATATATATATATATATATATATATTCTCTTCTCAGAAACAAACGACTTCATAATGAACACGTTACAATTATTCAAAGTGAACATGAATAATGGAAATATCTTTTTAATGTATTTTTAATCATATGTAAATCATTTTTAGAATTCTCTTTATTACAAGTTTAAGTATACCATAACGATTGATAATTATGTTATTTTTTTCTTTTTTTCAGGTAAGCATTGGTGGGAGAGGCCTAAATGTATCATCACATATGTATTAAGTAAAGAGTAAGTATAGGCCTATGCTATATCATTCACATTACAAAAATGTGTAGTTTACGTATATACTGGTTGATCAATATCTTTAAACACACTGTAATATATTTACTATACGTATTTTCTTATTTATATACAAAATAAATGTTGTTGTAAATTCTTATCTTTCGCTGTACATAAATCAACGTCACTTGCTGATAAATAGGACCGATATATAAGAAAAAAAACGTGGGTAGCAGTAACACAGTTTAAGAAAGTTCAAAGGGTTGCCGTCATTTCGAAATAAATACATTTATATGCATATCACATTTCAAAAGATGAAACAGATGGATTCAGTGAGTCATTCAGAAGACACAGGTGGCGCCAGATGTATTCAAATTAATAACACAGCTGACAGATGCTTAATAATGACACATAAACATCTTCATACCATTGCTCGGGGAATTGCGGAGTTAAAGATGGTGGTATTTGTGTGTGTGTGTGTGTGTGTGTGTGTGTGTGTGTGTGTGTGTGTGTGTGTGTGTGTGTGTGTGTGTGTGTGTGTGTGTGTGTGTGTGTGTGTGTGCAAGTGTATGTGTATGAGTATATATATAGGGTATGCAGCTTATGTATATGTACATAACCACCGTTATATTGGATTGCGTATTTTGAAATGGCAGTAAATAGGATAGAAACAAGGAGAAGCCTTAAACCCCAGTGTCAGGGATCACTATTTTGAGGAAATTAGACAAATCAGTAGAATGTGTTAATGCTGTGTGTGTTTCTATTTTTCCTTTGTTATTTATTGTTATTGTTCTCCTCGTTTTCTTGAGGTTTGTGTTATTGCCTGTTATTGCTGTTATTACTTTGTTGTTCTATTCCTTTGCTTTATTATCGAAATTAAAGGTTTGTTATTAATGGTGTATTTCCGCCTTGTGTTATTTGGCTCCTTAAATGCAGCTCATTATGCGTGAAAATAGAAAAGTCTTCCATCCAGTGTCGAGAAAGACCTTTTCCTCCAACAGCCTACGCAAGATAAGATAGGCCTAAAAAAAATTAAAAATACGAACTCACAGTCCAGAAGTGAGTCATCAGTCGCCGTCAGTTCGTGGTCGCGGGCGTGTCACGTGACTCACTTCTCCGCCTCCACCGTGGGCGTCCGTGGGTGGGTGAGACCTCCGCCCATCTCAAGCTCGATCCAACACAGCAACGTCGCTAATTGTACATCCCGAGACGCAATTATTCGTTGTAATATACAGTTTAGGCTAACCATCCACTCCCTTCGGGCGGTTCTGCGAATTATATCTAATGACTCGGTTCTGTTTTTGTTGTTATTACGCAAAGAAAAATAGTGGGAAAGGTCGGGGGGTAGGGGGGGGAGGGAAACCTTTTTTTTTTAGAGGTTAGGGTTCACAAGGTGAAACTATTTTAATGTGTTCTCAATCTCGAAGTAAAGTGCTGGATGAAACTTGACCTCAGCATCCCTCCTCCCTCTCCTCCTCACTGATTCTCCCTTCCCCTCTCCCTCTTCCCCTCTCCTCCCTCCTCCGCTGATTCTCTTCCCCTCTCCTCCCTCCTCCACTGATTCTCTTCCCCTCTCCTCCCTCCGCTGATTCTCCTCCCCTCTCCCCTTCCCCTTCTGCCCCCCCCCCCCCTCAACATCCTTAACCCCTCTTCCGTCTGCATGAAGCACAGTGGCTACATATGTTGTATGGGAAAACGAGAGAGGGAGCTTCGTAACGGACGATGTATGCTGAGAGATTCGTGTGTATTATGATATAGGGTCGTATACTCAGGTACCTACACACACAAAAACCCACACGTATGGGTTCACACAGGAGAATACACCCACACTTACACAATCACAAACACTCACTTACTCCGTTTGACCGTACATGTCGATATACGTCTTACGCACGTGAACGCACACACACAAACAACCTCCCTCCCTCCCTCCCTCCGTCCCTCCCCCTCCCCCACGCACACACACACCCTCCCCACTACACGCAAAGGGAACCCTCTTGGTGCGTGTCCAGTAAGAGCGAGTTTAGGATTATCCTCTGATGCCCAGTGTGATCTCCGCCATTTCAGCATTAAAAAAAAACATATAATCAGTAATTCGGGACACTTACAGATAGTGGGGAAAAGGGAGATTGGCTTAGGGGAGTAGGGGGAGGAAGAGGATCAGGGGGAAGGGCGTGGGGGAGGAGGATTGTTACGAGGGGAGGGGGTGTGGGAGTAGGATAGTTAAGCGGGAGGGGGTGGGGAGGATGATAGTTAGGAGGGAGGGGGTGGAGGAGGAGGACAGGTAAGGGGAGGGGGAGGAGGATAGGTAAGCAAGAGGGATGGGGAGGAAGATGTTTAGGGGAGAGAAGGACTTTTAGGAGGAGGGGAGAAAAGGGAGTTTAAGGGGAGGAGGAGAGAGAAGGAAGGCAGGGGAAGGGGAGGGGGGGAGCGAAGGGAAGGGGGGGAGTTAGAAATCCGCGATGATTGACACACGAGGTAATTTCCGCTGGGTTTAATTTTTACCCTAGTTTGGCGTAATCGATGCGTCCCCCCTGATCGATACGGGAAAAGGGGGGGGTGGGGCAGGTAAAGGAGGTCAGGCGAGCGTGACCTCTGCGACCTTTGACCTCGCTCCGGGTGACCTGCAAAGACGGGGAGGGAACGATACGGAGCCATAGGCCTAGAATAAAGATTGGTCAAACATACGCACATCCACAACTGGACAAGACGCCGAAAATTGGTATATTATTTATGATTCGCAGTTCGATTGGTGTCTCGTTTTACAGCGGTTGTGTTTATCTCGTGTCCTCTTGAAGTTTGTTCTTGTGTTACATCCTCTGCATCACCTGACCTTTGGGTTGAGGGGGGGGGAGGTACCATGCCCACCTCATCCCTCATTCCCTTCCCCCCTCCATCTCTCCTCTTCCATCTTCCCTCTCCTTCCTCCTCCACCTCCTCCTCCTCCTTCTCCTCCTCCTCCTCCTCCTCCTCCTCCTCCTCCTCCTCCTCCTCCTCTTCTATTCCTCACCCTCCTCCTCCTCCTCCTCCTCACCTTCTTCCTCCACCCTCCTGCGCCCATTCCTCATTTTCCTCCTCTGTCTCTTCCTTTTCACTTTCCTCTCCCTCTTCTTCCCCCTCCCCCTCCCCCTCCACATCCCTCTCCCCCTCCCTCTCCCACTCCCCCTCCCCCATCCTCCCTCGGTCATGGTCGATTGGATCCCGGCATTTGGCCAAATATGGTGTTTTTCACGCATCGCAACAAAGGTACATTTTTAGTGTTTTTTTTTTTCTGAGTGAAGTTGTGTGTTTTGTTTGTTTCGTTAGTGCGGTCTGAGGAACTGCAAGACTATTTTGGTTTTATTGAAGCTTTCTAAAAGGATTCCTTTGTTTGTTGGTTTTCGTTTGTTTTTTAATCTTTGAAATGTAATGTTTTCACGTGTCGGCGATATGGTATAATAAGTCGATGTTACGAGAAGTTAGGGTTAGTGAAGTTGCAAGTAGGTCAGGGCAAGTTAGGTTAGGTTGAAGGTAACGTAGGTCAAGGTAGGTTAGGTAAGGATTATTGTAGGTCAAGGTAGGTTAGCTTAGGTAACGTAGGTCAAGGTAGGTTAGGTTATGTAACGCAGGTCAAGGTAGGTTAGTTTAGAGTAGCGTAGATCAGGGTAAGTTAGGTTAGGTTAGGTTACGGAGGTTAGTTAGATAAGGTTAAGTTTGGTTGGATTTAATTTCCTTTACTTAATTTTGGAATATGTTTAGATTGTAGAGAAAAATATAGGAAAGGAGAAGGAGGGACGAAAATGAACTAACATCACATCACAACAACAATAACAAAACAATGACAACAACAGTTAAACAATAATACCAGTAACAACAACAATAATAACAACAACAGCAACATGACAACGCCAGGGAGGGAGGGAGGGGTGGATGGGGAAGGGGAAGGGATGGAGAGAGGGAGGGAGGGAGGGGGTGGGGTGGGGAAGGGAAAGGGATGGAGAGAGGGAGGGAGGGAGGGAGGTCGAGGGAAGGTAGAGAGGGAGAGACAGATAGACAAAGCCATATTTTTAGATGGACAGACACACACAAACAGTCTGACAGATAGACAGATATATAGAAGAGAGAAGAAAAGAAAGAGAAAAGGGAAAATAAACGGAAGGAAAACAAAAAAAAATGAAGTAGTGACTTTCATTCCAAAACGAAGAAAGCATAATATCGACTACAAAGCATAAAAAAAACGTACTGGAGAACGGGACAATATCATTTTAAAAAGTACGACATGAAGACAGGTATCCAACCCTCGCGAGGCGCCGCCCAACCGCCCACACTGCGCCCACCATCTGTCCTGCGTCTTCCCCCTCACCTCCCCCCCCCCTCTCCCCTACTCGATACGCCATCATGGGGTTCTTCAGCACCCACCTCCCCTTCACCCTCACCCCCTCTCTCTCTAAAGACGCCATCCACGGTCTCAAGGTCTTGACGACAGAACGACCGGCCTGTGACGACTCGAAGGCACTCGCCATCTTGAATTGCACATTTTGGATTCGTGCGCTCCGAGCTGCCCGTGCCTCGCTCTTGTCTCTTCCCCTCTCTCTACAAAGCGGCTTTCCCCTCTTCCTCCCCTTTCCCCCTCTTCCCCCATCCCTATCGCCCCCTCCCTTGCAAGTCGCCTCCCCCCCCCCCACCACTTCCCTCTTTTCCCTTCTCCCTTCCCCCTTCCCCCTCCCCCTTCCCCCTTCCTCTAGAAGTCGCCTCTTCCCCTCTCACCCCCTCCCTCTTCTCCTCCCCCCACGAGTATTTTTCCTTCTCTCTCCCCTTCCCCCCCCCCCATCATCCCCCTAAAAAAGGGGAAAAAAAGGACAGAATGAAAATCGTGACTCGACTCGGACGAGACCGTCACACCGTGCGTGCTTTTGAAATACCCTTGTGTGTGTGTGTGTGTGTGTGTGTGTGTGTGTGTGTGTGTGTGTGTGTGTGTGTGTGTGTGTGTGTGTGTGTGTGTGTGTGTGTGTGAGCGACAGTTCAATCAGCCGAGAGATATGGACAGCCGAGTGACAAAAGACATTCCAACATTTTTCAGATTCGTTCATACTTCTCCAGATAAACAAAGACACGACACCAAACGACTAGAATGACAAACGCAGGCGATAATAACAACAATAATAACAACAATGATAAAAACCCAGGAAAGGAAATAAAGAACAAAGAGGCAATGATAAAGATAAGAAAGAAACGCATGACAAAAGTGATCTCAAGATGTTATGAAGGCGGAGGCTGAGGAGGAGCCAACGCGAGACCTGCATGCACTATAAGCTTATCGGAACGTGGGTCAGTCTCTTCAAGCAGTAGCTTAATGCTTGCGTAGGGATGTGCTTGTGTTCGGGGAGTAGGTGGGGGAAGCGGGGCGGATGGGAAGGGGTGGGGAGTGAGATGGGAAGGAGGGGAGGGGGAGAGGACGGGGGAAGGGCGAGAGGGCGAGAGGGGGAGAAGGGAGGGGAGGGGAGAGGACGGGAGAGGGGGAGAAGGGAGGGGAGGGAGAGGACGTGAAAGGGGTGAGAAGGGAGAGGGGGAGAGGACGGGGGAGAGGGGAGAGAGGAGAGGGGGAGAAGGGGGGGGGGCACCGAGGCCTTTCCAGTGTTGACGCTGATGGTCGCCAGATGGCTTGAGGGCGGGGAAGCGAGGGAAGAAGGAGAGAGAGGGAGGGAAGGAAGGGGATGGGGAAAGGGGAATGGATAGGAGAAGAAGGGGAAGAGAAAGGGAGGTGAGGAAGGAGGGAAGTGATAAGGGAGATGTCTGTAGAGAAATAGATAGGGGGACAGAAAGGTGCAAGGCTAGGTAGGTAGAGAGAGAGAGAGAGAGAGAGAGAGAGAGAGAGAGAGAGAGAGAGAGAGAGAGAGAGAGAGAGAGAGAGAGAGAGAGATTACCGATGATAAGAGAACAAAGATGTGTTCGTAATTTTCGAGATTGTTCGATAAGAACTATGTACAGTAGATTTATCCGTCTTTGTTTTGTTGTATCGTTTTTTTCCCTCTCTTTCTCTTTTTTACA
>NC_051399.1:39669858-39687358 GCF_015228065.2 Penaeus monodon
GACTCTTCCCCACCTCTCTTCCCGTCTTTTCTCTCTTCCCTTACGTTCTTTCTTTATTCTTCTTCCTTTTCCTTATCCCATATCTCCTCTCCTCTTCTGCTTCTACTCCGTCCCCCTTTATCCTTCTCGCACCCCATCACTGTCTTTAACGGCATCATCTCCCCGTTCCCTCCCAATTCCCTCCCTTCTCTATACCCTCTCTATCCCTTCTCTTATCCTCGCTTCCCTCCACTTTCTTCCTTCCTTCCCCTTCACATCCTTCCTCCCTCCTCCCTCCACCTCCCTCCACCTCTCTCCTCCTCCCATCTCCCCTTCCACCTCCCTCCTACCCATCTCCCCACTTCCCTCCTACCCACCTTCCCACCACCTCTCCTCCTACCACCTCCCCATCTTCCTCCTCCCTCCCCCCCTCCGCCCTCCTCTTCCCTCCCTCCTCCCTCCCTCCACCTTCCTGCACCTCCCCACCTCCCTCCTCCTCCCTCCCCCCTCCCTCCACCTCCCTGCACCTCCCCACCGAGGCCAGGTCATGAGCATTACCGCCTGGGTGAACAAACAGGGCGACGAGAGCGCAGGGTCGTTCGGGGACAGGCCTTTGTGTCGTCTTTGTGTGTCTCTTTATTCATTGTATGGCTTGGTATTGACCCCTCCCACCTCCCTCCCCCCTTTTTCTAATTTTCCCCCCACCCCTCAATCCCCCCTACCCTCTTTCGAATCCCCCCCCCCCCTTCCCCTCTATTCATCACTCTTATTTGCTGTTTCCAGTTTATATTGGGGTTGGAGAGAGGTAGGGGGGGTAGGGTGGATAGGGGGAGGGAGTGATAATCAGTTTCCTTTTATTGTTCTTTTTTATTTCTTTTCTCTCTTTCTCTTAAAGACGATGGGTAAGCAGAACATAAAAGAAGAACTCGAAGAAATGGGGAGAGAAAAAATAAATGGTGTTGCAATAAGTGTACGAGGGCGTATGCAACAATTGCAGGACGGGATGAATCGAGACCCCGTGATTACTGCGGCACACGATTGCATAGTTTGCAAAAATGCTTTCCCAATCTGCGTTTTACACCTGGTTTCCTGTCCAATTTACGATTGGCAAATGTTTCGTCATCTCTGTCTCGATTTGTGACGAGAAACAGAGAAAAGTGGACGGTTTTTATCTGCAATGGAACTTTCGTGTTGAAATTGTTCAGTGTTTTGATGCCATTTGAATTATGCATTTGAATTTTGACATTTAGACTATGTATGGAGTAAGCATGCAAGAAAGGGAGGACTGGAATGCCAATGCTGCCTTCGACATGCACAGGGTCTCATGCAACATGCAACAAGACAGTTGTTCAAAGTAATCGGCACGGCGACACATATATAACCGAGTTGCAAGTCGTCATAGCAAGAAAAAAACAACAAGCAAAGCAGATTTCTTTCTAAGTATAAGAAACTGAATGGAATATTATAACCAAATAAGGAGAAGAACAAACGAAAATTTGAAAGAGAAAAAAAAAATCGACCGAGAAGCAAACAAACAGGAAATTTATCGCTTTATAAAGATCACGAGAAGTTCCCACCATTAACACTCACCGAATACACACACACACACACACACACAAGCGCGTGCATGTGCGTATGCGTGTGTGCGTGTGTGTGAGGGTTCAGACATCCGAAGGCGGAAAGCTCAGGAGGAATTAACTTAAGCTCATCTTTACACTCACGAACTATGCAAATGGCTGCCAAACATTCAGGGCTACGCGGGAACTGGGCCGGGGGGGGGGGGGGTGCTTGCTTGAGAGGGTGGACGTGGTGTCGGTGTGGGAGATGTGTGGATTTTTTTTTTCCTTTTTCTAGTTCACTGTCTATATGTCTGTGTGTTTGTGTGTCTGTCTGTCTCTTTCTCTTTCTCTTTCTCTTTCTCTTTCACTTTCACTTTCTTTTTCTCTTTCTCTTTCACTTCCTTTTTCTCTTTCTCTTTCTCTTTCACTTTCACTTTCACTTTCACTCTCACTCTCTCTCTCTCTCTCTCTCTCTCGTTCACACACACACACACACACCATTCACATAAGTACACACTCGAACTCGCTCACACTCAGATATACATGAATACATTCATATACACACGGCTATCAAGTTACAGTGGACAAAAAAACTTGCGCCGTCCTTCAACCACAGCACATGCGCTGCTGCCCGAGAGAGAGAGAGAGAGAGAGAGAGAGAGAGAGAGAGAGAGAGAGAGAGAGAGAGAGAGAGAGAGAGAGAGATAAAGAAAGAAGGAAGTAAAGATACATAAAAACTCGGGGATATATATATGTGTGTGTGTGTGTGCGTGTGTTATGTATGATGTAATTTATATATGTATGTATTTATGTATAGATAAATAGACAGATAAATAGATATAGCAATAATATTTTTGTAATTTGTGTAAAGAGTGCGTTTTTCTAAAAACAAAAAAGGGAAAAGGAGAGATAACAAGAAAGAAAAAAGAGAGAATATAACAATCCCCAAACACCGAGTAACCCCGCGACCCACGACTGAGGGTCTGCACAACCACCTTACACGTGCAGTCCCTGTGTACACCTCGCATTAAGCATGTACGTGTTCAAAGGCTTTCATCATTAGCGTTACTCTCTCTCGGACGATAATGAGACTTAATTGATGTAAAATGTGATGGACGGCAGATCTTCCCTTTATTTGCTGTTCTTGCCGGGCTGATCGAGGCATGTGTGAGTGTGTGTAAGCTCCGGTCCCTTCCCCCTCCCTCCCCCTGTCATCACATGCGGGGGAGCGGGGAGTTATGTTGGTTGTTTGTTGGCCCGGGTAGGGGATGGGGGGGGGGGGAAGGGGAAGACGTAGGATAGGGAAGGGGGAAAGGAGGGAGGCGTAGGGTAGGGGGGAGGGGGAAAGGTGAAGACGTAGGATAAGGGAGAAGGGAAAAGGGGAGAAGGTAGGATAGAGGGAAGGGTAATGACAAGGATTAAGGGAAAGGGAGGTGGGAGGAAGGTTGGGAAAAGGGATAGAGTAAGAAGAGGAGTAAGGGAGAGAGAGGAGGAGGTTTATGTATAGAGGGCACCGGGAAGGGGGTAGGAAAAGGGGTATGGGGTATCAGTAAGGAAAAGTTATGGGCAAGAGGACGGGAAAGACAAAGACGAAGCTATGGCGTGGGTTGTAGGTAGTAATATTACAGTTATAGGGGCAAGGAATAGGTAAAATAAAGGTAAGAGCTTAGAAAGGAAAGAAAGAAGAAAAAAAGAAAAAACGAGAGAGAAAATGGGGCAGAGGGTAGACAGCACTAGCATAGGAAGGGAGGAGGGACGTGCGAGGCTGGAGGCACACAGATTTAGGATGTAGATGATAGCTGTGTGTGTTAGTTTATTGTGGCGCATTTGTCTGTTGGTCTAATAACTCTTGCGCTGAAACCCGCGCCCACATTCTCTTGTCTTTGGTGGGTGTGTTGTTTGACTTGCGTTCGAGGATCCGTTTGGAATTATACAATGCAGGAGGAGACAGACAAGCGGACGGAGGAGAGAGTACCCTTCCCCCTCGCCCCCGCTCCTCCCCCTACCTCATCCTCCCCGCTCCTCCCCCTACCTCCTCCTCTCCGCTCCTCCCCCTACCTCCTCCTCCCCGCTCCTCCCCCTACCTCCTCCTCGCCTCCCCCTACCTTCTAGCCTCCTCTTCTCCTCCTCCCTCTACCTCCTCCCCGCTCCCCCCTCTACCTTCTCCTCGCCCCCCCCCTCTACTCCTCCTCACCTCCCCCCTCTACCTTCTCCTCACCTCCCCCCTACCTTTTAGCCCCCCCCCCCCGCTCCTCTTCCTACTTCCTCACCTCCTCCCCCCCTTACCCTCCCCCAGCCTGCCCCAACGCACTAAACAAAAGAAGGGCTTTTAAGTGTTCCTGTTTGAATATAAGGAGTACTATTTGGTAAGGGAGGGGAGGATAAAGGAGGTGAGAAGGAAGGGGCGAAGGAGAAGAGGAGATTGGAGGAGGTGGAGGGAAAGAAAAGGAAGGAGGAAGGTGGAGGAAGAAAGGAAGAGAAAGGAGCAACAGGAAAGGGAGGAGGAGGAGTTGGGAGGGAGGGAAAGAGGGGGGAGAGGAGGAGGAATGGGAGGAGCAGGAGGAGGAGAAGGTGAGGGAAGGAGGGATGACGAGAAAGAAATGAAGGAAAAGGAAAAAGAAAGAAAGAACGAACGAACGGAAAGAAGAAAGAAAGAGAAGACTAAAAAGCAGAACAGAACAAGAAGAAAAAGAGGAGAAGAAGAAAAAAGAAGAAGAAGAAGAAGAAGAAGAAGAAGAAGAAGAAGAAGGGGGAGGAGTAGCCCACCCACCCGGAGAGGGGGGGAGGGGAATCAGGTCCGGGAGTGAGCGAGGAAAGCCGAGCGCCAGACCAGGAAACTCATCTTAACGGAGTATTTGCGAGGGGAGGAGTGAGGGGAAGAGGGGAGTGAGGGGAGTAAGAGGGGCAGAGGCGGGTACAAAGAAGTTCTGTGAGATTAGGAGATTTAGTGTTTACTGAGGGAAAATATAAGTGATTTCGAAGAGGTGGCAGTTGGGTTCTAGGCGGCGCACGGGGATGGCGATAAAGTGGTTTTGCAAGAGAAAATTGCACTGTTGAAAGCTACATAAAGAGATACAAAAAGTGAGAGAGAAAGAGAGAGATGGAGACAGATAAGCAGACAGGCAGACAAACAGATGAACAAAAGAATGAGAGAGAGAGAGAGAGAGAGAGAGAGAGAGAGAAAGAGAGAGAGAGAGAGAGAGAGAGAGAGAGAGAGAGAGAGAGAGAGAGAGAGAGAGAGAGAAAGCAAAAGAGAAAGAGAGACAGACAAAAAGAGACAGAGAAAATGATAATAAGAAGAGAAGGTGGGGGGGAGGGGGGATGCAGGGAGACAGAGCATTCAACCTTCAAAGTGCAGTGTTTTGCATCTCATGATAATATTTGTGATGTCTCATGCACCAGTATCGAATTTTACGTCCTGATCATGCACTGATATCGTACTTGAGTGTGGATTTTTGGTACTAAAATCGTGGAAATTGGTTTTACTCCACTACCTTATATAACTTTATGCAAATGTCAGAAGGATCGGATTCTGTTCCTACTGTTGCTACAGGAATGCTATTATTATGAATGATGTACAAAGACAAACGTACTCCGGGGCAAAATTCATTCATAACCATCCTAATCAGATCAACATTCAGAATATACTTACTACATTCATTACGCATTCCCCATTTTATCCTATGAATTTATTTATCACATCCCCATGCATATCCCATCCTCGTACCGCATAGCCTAATCCCTCTAAACCTTACCCATATCTGCTTCGCTTCCCCTTCCTCCCTTTTCCCCTTCTCTCCCCCATTCCCCTTCTCTCCCCCATTCCCCATCCCATGTTCTCCCCTATCTTCTGTTCCCCCATTCCCACCGGCTCTCGAACCCCCATCTCATCTGCAGCCTCGTAGAGTGTTATTCATTTGCTCTCGTGTTACCTTTTCAGATCCCCGACTAGGAAGGGGCTTTCAAGTGGCATTTAAACTTCCCCCTTCCTTTCTCTTCTCACCTTTCTCTCCCTCCCTTTTTTTTTTATCTCTGTCTCTCTTTTTCTTCTTTTTTCTTTTCTTTTCTTTGTATTAGTTTCGTTCTGTCTATTTTTTCTCTCTCTTCTGTCAGTATCAGTCTGTATCTATCACAGGTTTAATGTAGGTCTAAAACACATAGTTTCACTGCTCGCTCTCTCTCTCTCTCTATCTATCTATCTATCTATCTATCTATCTCTCTCTTTCTCTTTCTCTCGCTCGCTCGCTCGCTATCTCTTCACACGCACAAACAAACCCATAGCTACCCATCCATAAGAAAGATGGAAACAAAGCTGATTCTTCTACATCAACGCACAAAATGAAACAGACAGAAAATCAGGGAGACAGACAGACGGGCAGATATGACAGTCCTGACCAGCCTACCCTGACCATAGGCCTAACAAACAAACATCTCTGTGAACGTCTGTCGGTCGATATTCCCAAAGCTTAAGCCGTGACGAGGACTGGTAGAGAGAGAGAGAGAGAGAGAGAGAGAGAGAGAGAGACAGAGAGAGAGAGACTGAGGACAATGAAGAGAGAGATGATAACGTGGAAAGGCGTTGGGCTATGTTAAAAAAAAAACGCCCCCTCTTTTTTTGGGGGTGCGTGGGTGCATATTCTCTCTCTATCTGTGTATCTATCTATCTGTCTGTCTATCTGTGTATTTATATATCTATCTGTCCCTTTTTCTCTCTTCCCCTCTTCCACTTTTCCCCTCTTCCCCTCTTCCTCCCTCCCTTTCCCTCTCCCTCTTCGATTTCTGTCGCTTGATTACCATAATCACGTCGAAAATAATTACGTAGGTTCATTAATCCTCCGTCACGTGGGGTTGTCCTGGTTCGTCATTATTATTATAAAAAAAACTATAATAAGAGGCATTGATTTTCTCACGAATGACCGGCGTCCTGATAAAGAGGGTGAGGGGGGGCTGGGGGGGGGCACAGATTGGGGGAAGGGTGATGTTAAAAGCGGGAAGGAGGGGGAGGGAGGGAGAGATCGATTGAATATGTTTGTTGTTTGTGTAATTTGATTTTATTGATTTCTACTGGTCACCCCCTCCCCCTTCCTCTCTCTCTCCCCTCCCCCTCCCTTCACTCTGCTCCCGAACCCCCCGCAGTGAACCGCTCACTGTGGGAGGGGGGGAAGGGAGTGGGGGAGGAGAGGGTGGTTGTTGGTGTGTGGGGGGGGAGGGGGGGAGTCCTATCCAGATTGGGAAGATCGATTTGTCATGTTTGTGTACACTCTCTGCCTCTCGGTCTCCCTTCCCCCCCTACCCCCTGCTCTCTGCTTTGCCCCTCCCACCCCCCCTGACACTATTCTCTAGTCCCTATCCCCTGCCAACTTGCCTCTGCCTTGCTCCCTGCCACACTCGCACACCTTCCTCTTCCTTCTGCCTCTATCCCTGCCCCTGATCGTCTCCCCCCCCATGTCTCTTTTTTTCCGATTTACATCCTTATATCCTTCTTTTCGTTATTTCCTGTAGTCTCCTTCACATCTTTCGCTCTTCCCTTCCACCCTCTCCGCCTCGCCTCCCCCTCCTTCCCTCCCTTCCCCTCCATCCCTCCCTCCCATTCTCTCCCCCTTCTGAATTATGAGTCTCGGTATCATTTCTGTCACGAAATTGTCAACGGGTTTCTTGCTAATCCTGATTAATATCAAAATTTAATGACGATGGTAAGTTGAGATCGAGATTTGCCGGTTGCATGTTTAAATAACTCGGGGGGATTACCAATCGTCAGATGAAATGGATTGGGAATGAAAGGATGAAATGAGAATCTCTGTTTGTTTTTTTAAAGCTCGATGTTATATTAATCGTTTAATTTTGTTCACCCTTATATATGATTAATTTGAGTTATGCCTTTTCGGAAACAGCAAAGGGAGCGTCAGTGTCTCTCACTCGGTTTTTATCTTTAAGTATATTTTAGATACGACGAGGCTGGTCGGGGCGAATCGTTATCTCTGGAGCACTCTTGTGTTACACCCTCTCGGATCGTGATAAACATCTCAGGGGGAGGAGAAAGGGGGAGGGGAGGAGAAAGGGGGAGGGGAGGGGAGGAGAAAGGAGAAGGGGAGGAGAAAGGGGGAAGGGAGGAGAGAGGGGGAAGGGAGGAGAATGGGGCAAGGGAGGAGAATGGGGCAAGGGAGGAGAAAGGGTGAGGGGAGAGGAAAGGGAGTAAGGGAAAGGGGGAAGGGTGTGGGAGTAGAGGGAAAGGGTAAAGGGATAGAGTGTAAGTGTATGGATATAAGGGAGGGGTTTAGGGGAAGGAGGAGGGTAGTAGGAGTAAAGGGAAAGGGGGTGGTGGTGGCGACGTAAAATCAGCGATCGCGCGGTGGCAACACGAGCACGCGCGAGACATCTGCCCTCGTCAACAAACAAATGTACCGGTGCCCCCCCCCCTCCTAGGGCCTCTTCCCCGTCCCTCCTTCCCCACACCCCCGCTCTCCTCCCCACTCTCCTCCTCCTCATCTTCCCTCTTTTCCTGTTCTTCCTTAGCGCTTCTTTCTCTTTGTCCTTCGACTGATTTCCTCGTCCACTTTATCTGCTCTTCTTCACCTCCCCATTTTCTCTCTCTTGGCCTGACCTTATGTATAAATCTATTCCATTTTCTTGAGTCTTGTCTCGTCGCGAACGGCGAAACCGACATTCCTCTTCATCCGGAGTCTCCTCATCCACACTCGCTTCACATGGTGTTCCCCGCCTGTAAACACATCCAACCTCATCCGTAATTATCCCAAAGAGAGTAAAAATCCATAGGTCGTCCACAACAAAGGCATAAATCAGACAAGCGTGGTGGAGGTCGCCGAGGGCTGTGGGCGTGGGCGGCAGTGCCAGCGGGCGAGCGAGCAGCTGCCTCGGTTCTTTCTTTTAATGGCGTCAAAACTGGTAACCGCGTGCGCGCGCGTGTCTGTGCGTCTGGCGGCGGCGCGTGTAAGCGTTCTGTGTGCGTGTAGAGTGCGCGCGTGCACTCAAGGGTCAACCAGCCTGGGCCGAGGAGTGACTAGTTCGTCCATTGGCTCGTTAGCGGGCGACGCGAGTGCCCGCCGCCTTCCGCTCGTCCGCGCTCGCTGTCCCGGCCGAGGCGACCCGGCCCGCAGCCTCTCCCCGACGACCCGGTACTCATTACAGCTGACGCCCCCGGAGCGAGACCACGTGGCTCGGCGAGGCGGCGTTCGTGCGGGAGGGCGTGTTCCGTGTGGGTGTGTTGTGCGTGTGCTTGCATTTCGCGGATCGAACGTCGTGTTTGTGCTTGATCGCTGCTCGGCAAGATCGCAAGAGGAAATGGCGGACTTCTTTTTGTGGTGTGTTAATTGGAGGACGAAGGTCCTTCCTTTGGGAAATAATTAAATCGGCCGGAAACCGAATAGAAATGTCCATGCACGTGTGCATATACATATGGTGTCAGCACACTTTATATATAGACTGCGGACACACACTCGCGGTTATATTTACCGAAGGAGTAACGCGGGCCGCCCGAGGGGTCCCCCTACCGCCTCGGCTCCAAAAATCCAACGGCACGGGTCCCCCTCCCCTCCCCCCGCCCTCATCCTCTCTTTCGCCCCCGTTCCCGTCCCCTCTGTCGCAGCGAGGGGTCACAAGCGCCACGCCTTGCAGTCGGTACTTGTCCTGCACTTGAGTCAGGACGCAGCTGCTTCAGGGTCTCGGCGGCCGGCCTGTACGGAGACGGCGGCGGCGACGAAACCCAGGCGACGCGGCGCCTTTGGGAGGAGGTCCTTGCGTACGGAAGACGTGGAGTTCAGTGCTGTGTTGTGTGGGCGGGGCGGAGAATGTGCTAGTTGAAATGCGAAGAAATGTTAGAAATAGAAGGTCGACAATGAACTGATAAGTGCAATATGGTGTGGAAACAAAATATGAAATGATTATGACAGAAATTCCGTAACTATAAGTAGACAACGAAACTAAAAGGATAAGGAGGGGCCACGAAATGCCTTTGTGAAAGAAAAGAACATGAAGAAAACCAATAAGTAGAACACGAAATATAGAGCGAAATATGGAAAGATCTTGAAAAAAAGAAAGAAAAAACGATCGGTATACTAATATAACAAAGGAAGAATTTCGTCTCTATTTGTGTGTGTGTGTGTGCATGTAGGTAAATATATATGTATGTATGTGCGTATATATTCAGGAGTATAAGGCGCAATATCAGATCCTCCGATGCCTTGGTAATCCAAACCTCGGCGAGGGGGTTTCCGCGGCCACACGCTGAGGTTGAGTGGGAGCCTCCACGCCTCTTCAGCCCCCTGCCTGTGCTCGTGGCGAGGGGCGTGCAAGGGGAAGGGGCAGTAAGGGGAAACTCAAGCGCCGCCGGGTTAAGGAAAGGAAGTGGTTTGGGGCTGAGGCTGTGTTTGTGTTGTGTATGGCGGCGTGAACAGACGTGTGTGTGTGAGTGTGAGTGTGTGTGTGTGTGTGTGTGTGTGTGTGTGTGTGTGTGTGTGTGTTGTGTGTGTGTGTGTGTGTGTGTGTGGAGAAAGAGAGAGAGGGAGAGAGAGAAAGAGAGAAAGAGAGAAAGAGAGAGAGAGAGAGAGAAAGAGAGAGAGAAAGAGAGAGAGAGAGAGAAAGAGAGAAGAGAGAGAGAGAGAGAGAGAGAGAGAGAGAATAGAAGGATAGACAGAGACTATTCAAACCCTGTGTGTGTGCCTGAGAGAGAGCGTGGGCCAGGGGCAAGCACGGGCGGGCGCTGAGGGTGCCTGCTTGACACATGACTCTCGCCACGCGCCGCCCACGAAAAAAGGCAGGGACGCGGAAGGGAATGGGCGCCTTTCGGATTTCCCCTCTTTGTCTCTCTCTTAAGTCTTAGTGGAGCTCTGGTCTCTTCGTGGTCGCTCTTCCGTTCTTCCTTTTTCTCTGTTCTTCTGTCTCTGTCTGCCTCTCTCTCTCTCTCTCTCTCTCTCTCTCTCTCTCTCTCCTCTCTCTCTCTCTCTCTCTCTCTCTCTCTCTCTCTCTCTCTCTCTTTGTAACTGTCTATCTATCTATCCATCTATCTATCTGTCTATCTATCTTCTTTTCGCTTTCTCTCTTTCCCTTTCTTTCACTCTTCCTCTCTTTCAGTTTCTTCCACTCTTCCTCTCTTTCTCGTTTCCTTTCTTCCTCCCTTTCTCTTTGTCTTTGTACCCTCCCCTCATAACGCAAAAAAAAAACAAAACATATCGACTTTCACAAAAGCACGGATTTATGTATTGTGACTAGAAAGAAAAGAAAAAAAAAGATAACGAAAAAAATATATATATAATGAAGGAAAAGAAAAAAAAAAAATTAAAACGTTTTTGCTCGCCGGCTTCCGTTTTCATTAACCTCCGTTTTCTTTCTGTCCAGGATTTTGTGATGATCGTTTTCATTAAACGTTTGGAAAGTGAATGACGTAATTATGTAACTCTTTCGGATTTCGAAGTGTTGTGTCTTCTAGTCATTTGCATCTGTGATAATTAATTCTACAAAGAAATTTTTATTTAAAATAATCGACAAAATGTGTGTGGATGTGTTAGAAGGTAAGCTCATATATTTTTTATAACATCAAAATTAATGCCTTTTATATTGATTGTGATTCTCGTTTCATTATAGGATTATTATCATCATTATTATCACCATCACTATCATCATCATTATCATTATCATCATCACCATCATCATCATCATTATCATCATCACCATCATCATCACCATCATCATCGCCATCGCCATCGCATAATCAACATCGCCATCGTTATTATTACTATTACTATTATTATTATTATTATTATTATTTTGTGTATGTGTGTATATAGTACCCTGACATTTCTCTCTCCTGTAACTTTTTGACAAATATTAAAATCGATATATAAAATAAAATTAGCTCGTGATATAAAAAAAATAACATCAGCATTATCATTACTATCCCCCCCCCACACACACACCCTTTTTCCCCATTGAATCGTATTTATTCATTTTATTTTCGTCCTGTATTTCATCCGATAAAATCCGTGACATGAATTATTAATTATTCGTTCTGTTTCTCTCTCTCTCTCTCTCTCTCTCTCTCTCTCTCTCTCTCTCTCTCTCTCTCTCTCTCTCTCTCTCTCTCTCTCTCTCTCTCTCTCTCTCTCTCTCTCTCTCTCTCTCTCTCTCTCTCTCTCTCTCTCTCTCTCCTTTCCATCTCTCTCTCTCTCTCTCTCTCTCTCTCTCTCTCTCTCTCTTTTTTTTTTTAATTGCATTTCTTTGTTGCAACATCCTGGGCGTTTTAGTTGCATCGCCCGGGGCAGTCTGCAGGTGCTGCTGACGATGCTTCTTTAAGGGAAAAGTGGGCGGAGGGAGGGAGGGACGGAAAGGAGAGGGAAGAGGGGGATGGAGAGGGAGGGGGAGGGGGGAGGGAGGGGGAGGGGGAGGAGAAAGGGGAGGGGTGAGGGAAGGATGGGAGGGGGGGTAGGGTAGGGGAGAACCTTTTACTTCCGGTGTCAGGGAACTCTTGCCGATTCTTTGTCTGGGTGGGCGGGGGGGCGTGGGCGTAGGTGGCATGGATGGGCGGGCGAGGCGCGCACACTCTTTGTTCGGTAGGGTGGTAGGGTGTAAGGGATGGGGGGGAGGGGGGAAGGGGGAGGTTAAGGCTGAGGGTTTGCTATGAGGAAAAGAAGGGGGGGGAGTAAGGGGGGATGGGGATAGGAAGGGCGCGGGGGGGAGGGAGAGGGGGTCGTGGGTGGTTCCGTCGTTAGCTCGTTCTTGGGGGATTGGGGTGGAGGTGGGGGGGAGGAGGGGTCTCACGGTCCTGTTTCTAGATGTAAAAAATAAAAATAAAAAATTAAAAAAAAATCCTTCAGATAAAGAATTTTTTCCCTTCCCTCTCTCTCTCTCCCTCCCTCCTTCCCTCCCTCCCTCCCCTCCCCTCCCCTCCCCTCCCCTCCCCTCCCCTCCTTCCCTCTCCCCATCCCCTTCTTTCTCTCCCTCCCTCTCCCACTCTTTCTCCCTCTCCCTCTAATACAAGCACACTCAACACTGAACTAGTATCATAAACCTTAGGCCTACCTCAAAACCAGTTCTCAATGCGCACATGGGTAACAGCTGTGAGATGGGCAGGTATAGGTCTAAACACGCAGGGGCATAGGCCAGAGGAGCTGCCGTTAAATGCTTTATAGCGGAAATGTTAGGCGGTGGGGGGAGAGGAGTAGAGTAGATAACACATGCTTTGTAAATAGATTGTATTTTTTTTATTATTGTTATTATTAGAGGTTGTGCTCATTGATATATTTTTTTAAAGAGCGAGTGGATGTTTTTTTTTTTTTTTTTTTGGATTCAGGATCGTTTTCGGATGAATTCTGTCGTCGAAAATTCAACATTTATGTTTAATTATAGGCCATTTGTGTAGTGAGGGACTCGAACGCCCAAGATCCATCGGGATGGGCGTAAACTCGATCAGCCTGCACAGATGGGCGTGGGGAAGCCAGGTAAGATATGGATAATGCGGGCGTAGTTATCCAGCTGAGATGAGCGTCAAAGGGCGTGGAGAGATGGGTATACTTTTTTCCTTTAAGTAGGACGCTTTTTTTTTTTATGTGGGAGTCGGTTTTAGGGTGGGGGGGGGAGGTGAAGGGGCGGGGTTTGTCGTTGTTATTGTTGTGGGAGTGTTGATTCCTTTAAATGGGCGGCACTGCTGGGGAAAGTCTACGCGGTGGCGGTTTTTGAATAGGGTTGGGAAATTATATAGTCAATTCGTTCTCATTTCTGCTTTTTGTGCTATATTTTTCTCTCTCTCTTTCTCATTTTCTCTCTCTCTCTCTCTCTCTCTCTCTCTCTCTCTCTCTCTCTCTCTCTCTCTCTCTCTCTCTCTCTCTCTCTCTCTCTCTCTCTCTCTCTCTCTCTCTCTCTCTTTGCTCCAAATATCATGCGCATTACATATATATGTAATCAGTTTGAATCACGCAAAAATTGAATTCACTATCGATCCACTGTATGACGTCATCCAGTCAAACTTACTTCCTTTGTTTTGTTTTGGTCATGTTTACATCCGCAAATATATGGATTTTCTGCATGACTTGTGGGAAGCTGGCCTCTCCCCCCCCCCTTCCTTTTCCCTCCTTTCTTTTTCCTTCCCTGTCTCATGTTTCTCTCTCGTTCGTTCTCTTTTTTTTTCTATTTATCCCTCTCCCTTCCCCCGTCTCTTGTTTGGGTGTATCTCCCATTCTCGTATTCTCTGTCTCCCTGTCTGTCTGTCTCCTCTCCTATCCTATCCTATCTTCTCTCCTATCTTATCTTCTCTCTTCACTCTGCCACTTCCTCTCCCATTCTCAGTCTCTCTGTCTGTCTCTCTCCTCTCTCCTATCCTATCCTATCCCTTCCCCTCAGTCTTCCTCTCGTGTCTCTCTTCCGTTTTCTTAAACTCCTGCCACTATAAAAGAAAAAAAAAAAAAAGTATATATAATAATATATATATATATATATATATATATATATATATATATATATATATATATATATATATATATATATATATATATATATATCTTCCTTTCAAATTTTTTTCTCATGAAAGCGAGCCCATTTTCCAACACCACCTGCTACGCCAACAAGTGATATCGTAAATCCACGAAGATTTGAATAAATTAAACTCGAATATTAATTAGCGACTGGGTAATAAACGCTAAAATCACAGGGTACGTATGGTTAGCATTCAGGTTGATTGATTGCAAACTGATCTGAAATATATTCGAATTTATAAGTGATACTGGATATTGCATATTTTGTGTTGATAAAAAGTGTGTATGTTGAATTTTCTCCCTCGATCTGCCTGTGTATCTGTCATACCTATTTATATATCTATCGTATTTATCCTTGTGAGTTTATGTTTGCATGTAAGGCTTACAAGATGCAGCTAATGAGTAAGCCTATTGAGGAAAAACCTAAAGCCACAAAGCCTATTTCAATGTTTATATTTTCGTTTGGAGGTTCTGAGGTTACGGATGGGTTGTGTTAGTTGCTAGAGGTTTGCTTGTTTGTTTGTTTGTTGTTATGTGTGGGATACTTAAGCGGGGGTTGGGTGGGGGGGGGGGTCGTGGGTCTTGTGTTTTCATCTTCTTTCTATTCTTTGGATTTTCATTTTCAATCTTCTTTACTTACCTTTCTCTGTCTCTCTCTCCCTCTCTCGCTCTCTTTCTCTCTCTCTCTCTCTCTCTCTCTCTCTCTCTCTCTCTCTCTCTCTCTCTCTCTCTCTCTCTCTCTCTCTCTCTCTCTCTCTCTCTCTCTCTCTCTCTCTCTCTCATTCTCATCCTCTGAAAACCCCCCTCCCGCTCCCTCCTTCTCCCCCACCCTCCCTCGCGTCCTCCCTCCCTCCAACCCCTTTCGATCTCCAACACGTGGCATGTTAACAACGAATCAATGTACTTGTCAATCTTCATTAGTTCAGATCATGGGGATGAACAGGCCGATATCTTAATAGATATAAACGTTAGCGACAACAAACGAATCCTCCTCTCCTCCCTTGCCTCCTTCTACTCTTCCCTCTTCGTCTTCTTCTTCTTCTTCTTCTTCTTCGTCTTCTTCTTTCACCCCTTTTCTTCTTCTTAGTCTTTGTCTTCCTCCTCGTCGCTTTATTATTATTATTATTTTTATTATTATTATTATTATTATGCTTCTTTTTCTTCCTCAGCATCCTCTTCCTCATCCTAATCTTTTTCATTATCATCATCTTCCTAGTCCTCCTCCCCCCCCCCTTTTTCATTTCAAGTTCGCCTTACCCATCACTTACCCCTTCACTTCCCCCTCCCCCACCCCCTCCCCCTCCCCTTCCCCTTCCCCTTCCCCTTCCCCCAATTCCCACTACCACCTTCCTCCACTCCCCTATACCCCTTCCCCTTCCCCCCCTCTTCTCCGCCTTTCCCTTCCATTACTGTTCACTTAACTATATTGACCTTTGACCTCTCTCTCTCTCTCCCGTTGGTGTTCGATGAAGAGGGAAAGCTAGGGCACCTCTGTCTCCCTCTCCCCTCCCCTCTGATGTAGAAGGGAAGAGGGAGGAGTAGGGAAAACAGGGAGAGAGGGAGGGAGGGAGGAAGAGAGAGAGGGAGAGAGTATAGAAAGTCATACAACGGACTTTCCACTATCTTTTAAACATTCAAATGAATTTTCTCCTTCTCTGTCCCTCTTCCCTTCTCTTTTTTACTTCTTTTTTACTACTTCTTCCTCTTCTCATATAGAATCGATTGGTATTAAAACGTGTATCGCTTTCCATAAAATCTACAAATACAAAGCATAGTCTACCTGTGTTTGTATATTTTGCAGCATACAGTATGTGTGTATTTGTGTGTATGTGTGTGTATGGTTTTGCTGATTTTATGTGGTGTTTGTGATGATTCAGTTTGTATATACGTGTGGCTTTGTCCTTGTGTATGGTTATTGTACGTGTGAGTGTGTGAATTTCTGTGTCTGTGTTTATGTGGGTCTCTGTATATTTATGTATGTGTGCATATACAGATGTTTGAACGACCCGCTCACTCGGCGCATGTGTGTGTGGGGGGGGCGTGTGTGTATAGCCACAAAAAACGTTCGGAAACACCTGTACCGCAGCTGAAAAGGTGATGTCACAACGTTCCGACTTCATACGCGAGTCCCACATCTGTTGCCAGCGCCCACATACATACACTGTGTTGTCTGCTGGGAGGAAGGGCAGGTGTTGGCCGCAGTTATCTCAGTGTGTGGTGGAAAGTGGAGTAAAAGGGGGAGAAGAAGAAGAGACAAAAAAAAAAAAAAAGGAATAATCATTTGAGCGAAAGAGGAGACTTGAGATAGGTGAAGAGGAAGGAGAGAAAAGGAGAGACAAGTGAAAGGATTAATCTTTTATGATATTCTGAAACGAGCGCTTGAGGGAGGTTCACGAAATAGGTGTTTATTGTTTCAATTACTGAAGACTCGGCGCTATAATGTTTATTCAACTCATGATGGGTAAGGCGAGTCAAAATGGCGTTTTTTCCAGATTTAAAAGTAGGAAAAACATGTTTGTGATAATGTATCCTTTATTTAAATATCTCCTTTTTATGCACATCCGGTATGAATCACTGAGGAATAGATGAAACTTTAAATACAAAAGGTATTCGATTTTGTTCATATACTTTCATTTTTTTCATTCATTTAACGTCTCCGCACCTATTGTATTCATTGATTCTTTCTTTCATTGATTACATTCATTCCTTTCCTATTTCGCTTACTGCCCAGCATTATAACTCGATTATGATCGTCGCAAATTTATCAACGTCACTATTCCCATCAAAACCATCGTCATCATGGCCGTCACCACCACCACCACCATCACCATCACCATCACCATCACCATCACACCACCACCACCATCATCATCACCATCATCACCACCATCACCACCATCAACAACAACAACAACAACAACAACAGCAACAGCAACAATAACAGCAACAACAACAGCAACAACAACAGCAACAACAACAACAACGACAACAACCAGAAACACCCATCTTGCAATCTCTCTCAGCACACTGTATTGTTTACCTCCACGATCCTCTCCGAGATCAGTTGCTATGTTTATGTTGCTTCACATCAGTTCTAAGGAAAGTGAGTGTGTCATTGACGAGCTGTCCGACTGACTCACAGTACAGGTGTAAATAGTATATCTGGCGTGACTCACGGTGTGCGGGAGGACGCGAGGGCGAGGCGGGTAGGAGTGGGTAGGACGGTGGGTGGGTAGGAGAGGGGTGGGCAGGAGGGAGGTGGGTGGGTAGGAGAGGGGTGGGCAGGAGGGAGGTGGGTGGGGGGGTGTGGGCAGGAGGGAGGTGGGTGGGTAGGAGAGAGATGGGCAGAGGGAGGAGGGTGGGCAGAGGGAGGTGGGTGGGCAGGAGGTGGGTGGGGTGAGGGATGGGCAGGGAGGGGGTGGGTAGATATTAGAAGGGTGGGCAGGAGGGAGGTGGCTGGGTACGAGAAGAGTGGCCAGGAGG
>NC_051399.1:39692358-39719858 GCF_015228065.2 Penaeus monodon
GAGACCGTGTACGTGCGTGAGTGCGTTATCGATTCATTATTTCCCTACATTCTGATTGCGGAGGGAGGACTGTGTGGGTGGGGGTGGGGTAAAGAGGGGGAGGGGGTTGTTGATCCAGAAAAAAATGGAATAGACGGCAAGAGAGAGAGAGAAAAAAAAGTGAAGATAAATACCACCACCACTAAAAAAAAAAGACTAACCCACCGTCCCACCCAGCCCGTAACCCAGGCCCACCTCCAAGGATTGAGTGTATTCTGCACGAATATTGCGAGCGACCACCAAAACGGCGTTTGTTGGTGGACGGGTGGTGCTGGCTAGAGAGAGTGATAAGATATGTTGTGGGACAGATGGTTAAGAAAAAAAGAGTGGATAGTGAGAGTATGGGAGGAGGGGAGGGGGGAGGGGAAGGAGGGAGAGGAAAGGAGAGGAGGAGGGGAAAGAGAAGGAGGGGAAGAAGAACGTGGTGGGGAAGGGGGAGGGGGAGGGGTTATCTGCGTGTGATGGATTGGTGGGTGTGTGCGTATATATTTATAGACGTGTGTATATGTGTGTGTGTGTACGTGCGTGCGTGTGTATATGTGTGTTTGTGCGCATGCTTCTCTGTCTGTATGTACGTATTTGTGTTTTCTTTCTTTCCTTCACCATAAAGTTTTCTTCAAATGACAGACAAAAAAAAATGGAGAGAGAGAAAAAAATATATATTCGACGCTGAGCTCCATAAGCAAGTCACTCGGCAGATGTTTGTCAACAGAAAGGCCAAAATAATCGTTTTTTTATGTGAAATAATCATACATAAAAAAAAGAAAAGAAAAAATAAATATATGTAATTATTGTCCCAGAAGAAGATGGAGGGGGGGAGGCGGTAATGGGGATTGTGTATGGGATGGGCGTCCGTAATATTATGCATATTATGTTTTCATTCATGTGGTGGACGCCAGGCGAGTGTGTGTGTGTGTGTTCGTGTGTGTGTGTGTTCGTGTGTGTGTGTGTGTGTGTGTTCGTGCGTGCGTGCGTGCGTGCGTGCGTATCACATCAGCCACCAGAACTGACGAACCACAAAAACCGTTTCGTAATCCCTAGCGGTTCAACGAACGTCAACACAAGATGCGCTGGTATGGTTCGCGACCTCCCCCCCCCTCTCACCCACCCCCTCCCCCTTTCCTCGACCCCTCACGCCCCCCCCCCCACCCCCCTCTTTCATGATCTGTCACACGCTGGCAAGACAATTAAGTCAATTCAGCTTTCTCTCTGATTGTCCGTTAGGTCGCCGTCATGAGGGGTGTCCATGACGACCTCAAAACCTCCTCCCTAGGACCACTCCCTCCCTCCCTCCCTCCCTCCCTATCCACGTCCCTCCCTCCCTCCCCCGATCCATGACAACCTTTCAGCCTCCTCCCTATGCCTACTCCTCCCTCCCTCCCTCCCTCTTTCCCTCCTTCCCTCCCTCCCTCCCTCCCCAATCCCCCCATCCATGCGGGGGGAGGGGGGAGGTCCATGCGTGTCCTGTCAATAAGCGCAGCGGCTTAAACGCAGACCAGCTGGTCTCATCCCCTCTCTATCCCTCCCTTTCCCCTCCCCTCTGCTACCACCCCCCTTCCTTCATCTTTTCCTCTCTCATTCTCTCTCTTTCTCTCTCTTAATCTTTTTCCCATCTCGTTCTCTCTCTCTCTCTCTCTCTCTCTCTCTCTCTCTCTCTCTCTCTCTCTCTCTCTTTTATTTACCCTCTCTTCTCTCTTAATCTTTCCCCTCTCATTTTCTCTCTCTCTCTTAATCTTTCCACTCTCACTCTCTCTTCCTCTTAATCTTTTCCCCCTCTCATTCTCTCTCTCTCTCTCCTTCTTCTTCTTCTTCTTTTTCTTTTTCTTCTTCTTCTTCTTCTTCTTCTTCTTCTTCTTCTTCTTCTTCTTCTGATTCTTTTTCTTCTTCCCTTCCGTTCGCTTTCCACCCCTACACCCCTCCTTCGTCTGCCCATATCCTAATCTGCAGGGGCTTAATCTGCGCCCTCCTCAGCCCACAGCGGATGAAAGCGAAACTGCCATGTCGACCGTGAGGGGAGGGGGGGGGGGCGTGTGTGAATAAAGGAAAGGGGGAGAAGGAGGGAGGGAGAGTTTTTTTTCTTTCTTTTTTAAGGCACGTGACATCATCACCTCTATTTTTTTTCTTCTTCTTCTTCCTGCTCCTTCTCTGTCTCCTTCTCTCTCTCCTCCTTCCCCCTCCTCCTCCTTCCTCTCTCCTCCTCCCTCCTCGTCCTCCTCCTCCATCCTCTCTCCTCCTCCTCGCCTCCCCCTTTCCCATCCCCCTCACCCCCACCCCCTCTCCCATCCTCCTCACCCCCCATCACCCCCTCCCCCCTCCCCCCATCACCCTCCCCCCCCCTCCCCACCAAAAGACCCCAAGGAAAATCCTCCTGGGGTCCATCTCCCCTTTCTTTGTCTCTGCGAATCTCGGGCCGGCCATTTGGTAGCCTTGTTTACTTTTGGAACTGCTGGGGGGGGGCGGGGGGGGGATCTCTCTCGTTCTCTCTGTTCTCTTTTCTGTCTTTCTGTATCTCTTTCTTTCTTTCTTTTGGTCTCTTTTGTATTACTGACTTTCTTTTGATTTTGTCTCTTATTCTGTTGTTCTTTTTCTCTCTTTTCGCTTCTTCCTTTTCTCTCTCTCTCTCTCTCTCTCTCTCTCTCTCTCTCTCTCTCTCTCTCTCTCTCTCTCTCTCTCTCTCTCTCTCTCCTGCTCCTATGTTTCTTATCAATCACTCTATCTATCCACCCTTTTTTCACTTATCTGAAGGGTGAAGAAAGAATGTTGATGGATGAAGGGAATTAAGAGACGACGGAATAAAAGGGAGAGATGAAGAGAGAGAAAAAATAGAGGAAGTAGGGGGTTACAAAAAAAAAAAAAAAAAAAAAAAAAAAAAAAAAAAACGGGTTAATTTGGGAGCGAACGTAAAAAAAAAAAAAAAATAGGCACCAGCTCAGAATACAATCAAGATGGGGGGGGGGGAGTGGAGAGGGGGGGGGATAGGAGAAGGGGAGGATAACGGGGAGGAAGGAGGGATGGAGCAGGATAAAAGGGGGTTTAAGGCGAGTGGGGGGGGGAGGGAGGATAAGCCCCAAGGATAATCTTGTTAGCGCGTCGGGCGTGTCTCGTCGGCAGACAGGGCGCGAGGATTCTTTGTGAGAAATCTAAGCCTGCCTTGCATATATCCTGGGACGCTTCGTGAACTGTGTTGATTATTATCATCATCATTAATATCATTGTCATTGTCATTATCTTCATCATCGTCATTATCTTCATCATCGTCATCGGCGTCATCATCATCATCATCATCAATCATCACCGACATCATCATTATCATGATTATTGTTAATATATATATATATATATATATATATATATATATATATATATATATATATATATATAAGGCCCTGTAAATATGAATATGATTTGATAAATTGATACGCTTTACAAAGATTTACATATGAGCGATTTTTTTTATCTGCTAAAAATAATCTTCGGTTGTATTTCTCTTTATATTTCGTCTAGTCTGAATAATCGACCGTTGTTTCATATGTATATTTGATTATTAACTGCTGTCTCACGTCCTATAATCACCAGCTCAAAAAAATGAAAAATGGAAAAAAGTGTGTAATTAAATCTTCTTGAATTTTTTTCCACAGAGAAACTTTTTTTTTTGGGGGGAGGGGTTAATACTATTAAAACATCTTGCCAATTCATGACATTTTGTATCACACTGTGACTCCATGTGTCATTTATTTTGTAAGGTCATTAATTATGCAGTAGCTCTTAGAAAACCTCTGTTTAATTATGTTTCTTTAGTGTTTAGAAAGTCATACTTTTTTCGGCCTCCTCCTTTCAGTACTTCGCTTTGTCACTAATCTTCTTTCCAAGCCTTCTATCTTCACCATTAACCTCATTTCTCCATTTCTCTCTTCATCTCTTCACCATCACTACCTCACCTTCTCTTCCCTTCCTCATCCTGTTCCCCTCACTAACCTCATTTCAGCTCCTCACTTCAACTTCTCATTTCTCTCTTCATCATCACCATAAGCCTCATTTCCCCTTATACATTTCCCCTCAAGTACCCCTATTTTTTTTACATAATCTCATCACCAACCACCCCTCTCCCCTCCCCTCACTAACCTCATTCCTCTCCTCATTTCAAGTCATTTTTCTCATAATCACAAACCTCATTATCCCCCTACACTTCCCCTCAGTTATCCTCCTTCTCTCCCCTCCCCTCACCCTATCCCCCTCACTAAGCACACGTCTCTCCTCCCCTCACTCTACCCCCCCCCCTCACTAACCTCACGTCTCTTCTCCCCTCACCCTACCCCCACCCCCCTCACTAACCCCACATCTCCCCTCCCCACAAACCCCACACCTCCCCTCCCTTCACCCAACCCACCCACCCCACAAACCCCACACCTCCCCTCCCCACACCCCCCCTCCCTTCACCCAACCCCCCCTCACAAACCCCACATCTCCCCTCCCTTCACTAACCACACGTCTCTCCCCCCATTCCAGCTCGCACGGGTGACATGTCCATGGGGCGCAACCTCAGAGCCGCCCGCTGCCTCGATTTCACGGACAAGGACGACGACGACGGCCTGTACCAGCCTTCAGACTCGGAGTCGGAGCCGCCCGCCAAGAAGAAGGGGTGAGTCGAGGCCCGGGGCGGCGGTGTGGAGTGCTGTTGTTGTTGTAGTTTTTATTATTATTATTATTGTTATTATTATTATTATTATTATTATGCTTATTGTTATTATTATTATTAATATTATTATTATTATGCTTATTGTTATTATTATTATTATCATTATTATTATTATTATTGTTATTATTATTATTATCATTATCATTATTATTATTATTATTATTGTTTTGTTGTTGTTGTTATTGTTATTATCATCATCATCACTATGCTTGTTTTCGCTGTTTTTCTGTTGTCGTTGTTGTATACATAGTGGGAATGGGTAGAAAATAAAAGTAATTTTATTGTGGGAATAATTGTTAAGAAAAACACTTCGGCCATTTTATTAAAATAGATAGTGGAAGAAATTGTAATTAAAGTTATATTCGTTTTGATTTAGTGTAGGAGAATAATATATATGATTTCTAGTGGACGAAATAAACATTTATATGATAAACTCCCTTTCGATTAGCAGGTGGTACTGAAGCCTATACATGTGTGCATCATCATATTACCAAATCGATACCGAATATATCTCTTGATTTTTGATAGTGCTTATCAGCGTTATTTGCACGTGTCCGCGCTGAAAGATGATCTACACGCACGATTGCACACACACACATATTTTCCTTTCCTTGGTATCATATAAATGTTCTCTGTGTCTCTGTATCTCGCTCTCTCACTCTCTCTCTCTCTCTCTCTCTCTCTCTCTCTCTCTCTCTCTCTCTCTCTCTCTCTCGCTCTCTCTCTCTCTCTTTCCCTCTCTCTCTCTCCCTCCTTCCCTCCCTCCCTCCCTCACTCACTCCCTCCCTCCTTCCTTCCCTCCCTCCTTCCCTCCCTCCCTCTTTCCCTCCCTCCTTCCCTCCCTCACTCATACACACACGCGTTCAGTCCCTCCGCGACCGAGTGATGAGTGAAGAACCTCATCTGGTGAAGGTTAAGAGGTGGGCGGAGGTGACGCTCAGGGTATGGGCGTAGGGCGGAGGTGACGTCCAAGGAGTATGGGCTTTGGGGCGACCGTGGGCGTGGGCGCATACGGGAAGCGGAATTTTGGGCGGATGCTGTGTTGTGAGATGGAGATGAAGAGGGGAAGAGGAGGTGGGGGGAGAGAGGGTAGAATGAGGAGGAGGGAGAGGAAGAGGAGGGTGGGGAAGAGGAGGGTGGGGGGTTGGAGGGGAGGGAGGAGGCGGCTAGGAGGAGGAGAAGAAGAAGAAGAAGAAGAAGAAGAAGAAGAAGAAGAAGAAGAAGAAGAAATAGGAAGAGGAGGAGGAGGAGGAGGGGGTGAGGACCAACAGATGGTTAAAAATGCGAGAGAAGCTCAAAGGGAAAAAAAAAGAAATTTGGAATAGAAATGAAAGGAGAGGAAGAAAATGAATAAAAAAAAAAGAAAAGACGGAACGAAACGGAAAGAAACGAGGGAGGATGAACAGAAAAAAAAAAACAAATATACAAATAAACAGAATAACGAACGAATAGTAACCCCGCAGAAGACGGGCGTTTGACGAGGCGGAAGGCGCGGGGATGCCCATGGCCAGTTAATAACAGCGGGCGTATATGGCCAAGAGCGAGCCCAGATAGCGCTTGATTGTAGGGGCGCCGAGGTCTGTGTGGGCGTGAGGGAAGGCGAGGGGGGGCGGGGTGCGGGCGGAGTGGGAGGAAGAGGGGGGGAGGGAGGGAGGAAAGGGTGATGGATGTTCGAGTGGGAAGAAGGAGGAGGGATGGGAGGGCGAAAGGGAGAGAATGGGGAAGAGAGGGGAAAAAGGAAGGAGGGGGGGTGAGGAAAAGAAAGATGAAGAGGGAGGGGGAGAGGATGGGGAAAGGATTAATAGGGGAAGGGGAAGGGGAGATATGAAGGAGAAGAAGTAGGAGAACGAGAACGAGAGAAGGAGGTGGAGGAGGACGAGAAAGAGAAAGGAAGAGAACAAGAGAAATAGAAGGAGGAGGAGGAGAACGAGAACGAGAAAGCGAAAGGAGAACGAGGGAAGAAGAGAGAGGGGAAGAGGGCCTTCGCGAGCCCAGCCAAAGGAGCAAGATGCGCCAACCGCCCCACAGCCGCTCTATATAAGGACCACAATGACCGCAGCTTAATGAGTAATTGGCGCTTCCAGTTTGAACTTTCTAGCAAAAAGTGGCGGGCATTGGGCGGGGGGGAGGGGGGGAGGGAGGTTGCGTGAGGGCGGGCATCGGGCGGGTAAGTTTGGGGTGGGGGGTGGGGGGAAGGGGAAGAGAGGGGGGGAGGTTTGCGCACTTCTTGCTTTCTTGTTTTTTTCTTCCTCTCTTTCTCAACCTCTCTTTTCCTTCTTTCTCTCTATATCACTTTCTCTCCTGATGTCTCTTTTATCTTTCGCTGTCGAGATCGTGCATTTTTTTTTCTTTCGATTTTCCTTTCCGCTTCTCTTATTCCATGTTCATTACATACTTTTTCTTTTCATTCTGACTTCGTTTTCTCTCATTTTCCTTCATTTCCTGTGCATTTCTTATAATCATTTCGTGTTCTCTAAATTTGCCCGACCGCAGTCTCATGACGAAAACCGCCATTTTTTTTTTCCTTTCAACAAAACTAGTCCAGTATAACATTTATCTTTCATTTGTCACACGAAAAACTGTGGTGATATTGTGTGTGCATAGATATACTTACATAATCTACATACATACGTTTATGCATTGGGTCTGTTTGTGACTGTGACTACGTGTACGTGTACTGTATGTGCTTATTCACGTATGTATGTGTGTGCACGCAATCATTATATATGCTAATTTCGCCCTGTATTTATCCTCAGCGTTATTTATTATAGGACTTCGGTCGTGTAGGATTTTCCAATGTCCTGCGGCAAAGACCAAGAAGCGGCAGGTGTGCTGTATGGTGTTTCCGTCCCAGATAGAGAAACAAACAAAGAAAATTGTTTTGATTACTTGCATAACACTTGTTTGTTGGAACTTGTGCGTTAACTCTTAAAAAAAATTGTCATGTCTCTTGTCTCTTTCTTTGTCTTTCCCTCGCTCTCACACTTGGCAACCCGACTGTTCTTATTAAGAATAAACCAGTTTATTGCACATACTGATGATTACTTTGTCTCCTGAAGCAGCTTGTTCGTCTGGGAGAGGAAGAGTGGGAGGGGTAGGAGGGAGAGGAAGAGGAGGGGGAAGGAGGGAGGGGGGAGATGGAGAGGATAGAGAGAAAGGAGAGAAGGAGAGGGTGAGACGGGAGGAGAGAGGGAGAGGCGGGGGAAGGGAGGAGGAGGGGGATGGAAGAGGGAGGGAGGGGGAGAGGCTAGGGGGGAGGAGTGGATGAGGAAAGGAGGACTGGAGAGAGGGTGGAGGGGGTGGAGGAGAAGGGGTGGGGGTGGGGGCATGGAACACCACACCAAAAGTAACTCGTTGTTTACTCATGCATGTGTGCTAATGTTTCTTGTGGGTGGAGAGGACAGGGTGAGAGAGGAAGGGGTGAGGGAGGGAGGGGGGGGGGGGGTCAGGCGCTTAATGCTTTTTAAGAGTCAGCTTTTGACAGTACTCGGTGCTCTTGCTGCTTTTGCTCTCTCTCTCTCTCTCTCTCTCTCTCTCTCTCTCTCTCTTCTCCTCTTCCTTTCCTCTTCTCTCTTCTCCTCTCTCTTCTCTTTCTCTTCTCTCTATCTTTATCTCTCTATCTCTCTCTATCCTCTCCTCTCTCTCTCTCTCTCTCTCTCTCTCTCTCTCTCTCTCTCTCCTCCTCTCTCTCTTCTCTCTCTCTCTCTCTCTCTCTCTCTCTCTCTCTCTCTCTCTCTCTCTCTCTCTCTCTCTCTCTCTCTCTCTCTCTTCATTTCTTATCTAGCTATTTCGTTCCCTCTATTTGCGCATCATGTTTATCTGTTTGAAATCATTTTACAGTACATTTAACCTACTTACAAACACTTTTCTCAGCCCATGTTCTCCATCCAAAGGAAATGGGTGTAAGGATTTGGCCTCAAGGAAGAGAGGAAATATATATTGTTTTCTTCTTCTTCTTCTTCTTCTTCTTCTTCTTCTTCTTCTTCTTCTTTTTTCTTGTTTTTTTTCTTTTTTTTTCTTTTTGACTGACTGACACAATGTCTTTCAAGCTGAAACAGGAGACCGCTCCCTTCCTCTCTTTCTCTCGCTCTTTTTTCGATTTTTAGATCTCCTTTTCTCTCATTTCCTCATTCCCTTTTTTCCTTCTGTATTTCCTTCATGTCTAGTCTGTTCTCCATTTCTCAGTCTTTCTAAAAATACCTTTTTGTTTCCTTCTATTTCTTTCTTTTTGACTCTCTCTCTCTCTCTCTCTCTCTCTCTCTCTCTCTCTCTCTCTCTCTCTCTCTCTCTCTCTCTCTCTCTCTCTCTCTCTCTCTCTCGCCCTCGTCTCTTTCGCCATCCGACCACTGCCTTGTGCTTGACAATTATGCAGTCACACAACCACCATCCGCTCTCCACCCCCCACCCCCCTTTTCCCGCCCCGCTCCTTCACCCATTCCTACATCCTCTCCACGGTCCCTCCTCCTCCTCCTTCTCCCTCCTCCTCCTCCTCCTTCTCCCTCCTCCTCCTCCTCCTCCTTCTCCCTCCTCCTCGTCCTCCTTCTCCTTCTCCCCCCCCTCCTCCTCCTCCTCCTCCTCCTCCTTATCCTCCCTTCCTCCTCCTCCTCCATCTCCCCCTCCTCCTCCCTACCTTCCCCTCCCACTCCCTCCCCACCCGCTTTCAAAGCAGACCCTGGCAATCTTTTTCAATTGTATGGAGGCCCGTTTAACACACTTTTCTCCCAGGGTGTTTTGGCGTGGGAGGCAGCCTCGTGGGTATCTCTGAGTGTAGTTTCGTTGACACGTTAGGCTCTACGCTGTTTTCTTGTCATTTGTTTTATTTACTTGCTGGTTTGTCTGCTGTTGTTTTGTGTTCGTTTTAGGCTGATATTATGTTTCGTTTCATTCGGATGGAGGTTAGTTGTTGTATGTCTGATCTTTCTCCTTCTCCTCCTCCTCTCCTCCTTCTACTCTTCCATCTCCTCCTTCCCCCTTCCTTTCCTCTTTCTTCCTCCTCCCTCCTCCTCCCTCTACCCCTGTGACCCTATCGTAATCAGTGTGACTTTCACTTGTTTTTTTCATTCGCAACCGTCATCATTGTCGCTCTAAATCCTCCTTATATCATCCAATTATTTTTCTCTCTCTCATTTTCTTTTTTCTTCCATCTCCTTCTTTCCCTCGTCATGTCTTCTCGTATTCCTCCATCCTCATTTTTCTTCTACTTCTCTGTCATATTTTCTCGGTTCTCCTCTCCTTCCCTCTCATGGTTTCCCATTTTCTTCTCTCCTCCTCTCTCCTCCTCCTCCTCCTCTCCTTTGATCTCCTTTGTTCTCCCATCGCTCTGTCATCTTCCACACTTTCTTCTTCATTTCCATATCATGTTTATCTTTCTCTTTTTTTCTTCCTTCTTTTTATTGACCCACCCCTCCCACCTCCCACCCCCACCCCTACCCCCACCCCCACCCTCTCCTCACACACACTTCGTCACGTCTTCTATGAGTGGCACCGCGGCCCTCCGCTGGGTCGTTGGCCCCCGCGGTGCCAGCTCTATCTGGCCGGACCCGTTTTGGCACTCTGGGGTGGCGGAGGGAGCGACAGACACAGACAGATAGACAGACAGAAAAACGGGTAAGCAGGCAGGCAGGTAGACAGGCATACAGGCGACCAGACAGACAGGCAGGCGGATGGACGGACGGATAGAACCAAAACGCTGGTAGACAGACATATGCTTACAATTTCTTCTGTGTTTATCCCAATCATAAATATTGATTCAACTCGTCGGGTATTTAAGTGCAGATCAGACACCATTTGTAGCGAAGACACAATACTTTTATAAACAACCTAGTGACCTCAAGAGTCCTGTGTGCTAGTAACCGAACCGAAACCACGGGGCTTCGAAACAAACAAGTTTCGCTTTTTCCACTCGGCCGATCCCTCAAAGGCAAGCTTTAATAATCCGAACAGCTCCCGTAACCGACTATTACGCCATAAATTTGCATTACCGACAACAAAGGCAGCGTAGGTCGTGCTCGCCGGCCGCGAGACGGAGCGAGCGACCGGAGCGAACAGGCCTTTTCGCGGGGGGGGAGGGAGGGGGTGTTACAGGCCGTCTTTGACCTCGCCGCCTGTCGCTGTTGTTTTGTTTATGCTTCGGCTCCTTTGTTGTTTAAATGCTGTGCACTGATTGAGTCTTGCTCGCCGTTGGCAGCTGGGGCTTCTGTCCGTGCCTGCGTCTCTGCTTCTCTGTGTGCATGAACATATCACACTATTCAATGTATTCAGTATATTTGCATGTATATGTGTATATGTTTATTTATATATGTGTGTGTGTGTGTGTGTGATATAATATATATATATATATATATATATATATATATATATATATATATATATATATATATATATATATATTAGAAATCCTTTAAAGCCGAACCTTGGGCCAAGCGATGAAGCTGTGCATCGCCGCCGCATTGCGGATGAGCGGGAAGTGATGTGAAAAATCCGCCGCCGCAGATGCGGAGGGCTGGGCGGCGCTCTCATGCATGCCGTCTGCGGCGGGCAGCGTGGCATGCACTGGCCACTTGGTATGAGCGCCCACAGGCCGGCCATTGGAGCTGCTTCGTGAGAACGACGCCGAAGGAGGGGCAATGACTCCTGCTGGGGTTTTGGTGCTCGCTCTCCCAGGGCCCTGCCCGCGCGGGTTTGCGGGCTCTCTTCTTCTTCCTCCTCCTCCTCCTCCTCCTCCTCCTCCTCCTCCTCCTCCTCCACCTCCTCCCCTCCTCCTCCTCCTCCTCCTCCTCCTCCTCCTCCTCCTCCAACCCCTCGTTCCGCTGAAGGCATAGGCATCGAGGCACCGCAGCTCCTACGCATTTCGTCGGTTGTGTTGTGTGCACGTCCGTTGCCCGGTGGTCGTGGGCACGGGGTCGTCGCAGTCGTCTTCGTAGGTAGAGAAACAGCAGCAGCATCGACGTAGCTGCAAATGGTGGTGGAAGATGGCGCTGCTGGAGGATTACGTAGTCGCTGGTGAAGAGAGTCGTCGGTTGTGGCGACGAGGGCGCTGCGTGGGCCTCCTTCTCCTCCGCCTCCGCCTCCTCCTCGCCGTCGTCCATTGACGGACCTCGCGTGGGCGAGCCTAGTCCCCCTTAGTCGCCCCTACTCGGCCCTTACTCGCACATACTCGTCGCTTACTCACCCCTTCTCGTCGTTTACTCGTCCCTACTCGTCGTTTACTCGCCCCAACTCGTCTCTTACTCTTCCCTTACTCGCCCCTACTCGCTCCTTTCCTCTCCTCGGCCGTTTTCTCGCCGTTCCCGAACTTGTTACCCGCGACCAGGGGAAAGAACCGAGGATGAGCTCGGGCAAGTCAAAGGAGGAGCACCCCTCCTCCCCCCTCCCCCTTAAAAAAAAAGGCGAAGAAGAAAAAGAGAATGAAGATAACGAAGAAAGTAAACGATAACGAAATACCAACAATACGAAAGCAAGAAATGGCGGCGAACATCCGTGAGTGGGCAACATCGGGAGGGAATTGTATGGGGCTGAGGGATTCTCTCTCGGCCCAGCGCCGCGGCTTGAATGGCTTGGCTCGACTCGGCTTGGCTCGGCTTGGCTCGACTCGGCTTGGCTTGGCTCGGCTTGGCTCGACTCGGCTTGGCTTGGAGGTCTTGGTCTGTTCGGGACGGCTGCGGTCCTCTGCCTCGCTCTTGGTCTCTCTCTCTCTCTCTCTCTCTCTCTCTCTCTCTCTCTCTTCTCTCTCTCTCTCTCTCTCATCCTCTTTCTACCCTCCTCCCTCCCTCCCTTGCTCTATCTCTCTCTCTCTCTCTCTCTCTCATCCTCTTTCTACCCTCCTCCCTCACTCCCTTGCTCTATCTCTCAATCAATATATCTCCGTCTCCTTCCTTCCCTCCCTCCCTCTCTTCCTCCTTCGAAGAAACTCTCGATATAGCGCGCAGATAGCACAGAGAGGAGGGAGAGGGGGAGGGGAAGGGAGGGGGAGGGGCATAGGACCCACCACCACACCTGTACAACAAGTGCCGAGTGCATTAACAGGTGGACGTCCCGCAAATACCGCTGGCGAGCGTCTTACGACAAGAGTTTTATTAGCGGTCAGTAAAGGCAACACTTCGATTTCTTAGCCTCGGGCAAGGGCGACTGTGCTCCTCTCCTACCTTCCTTCCCTCTCCCCCTCCCTCCCTCCCTCCCTCTGGCCTCTCTCCCTCCCTCCCTCTGGCCTCTCTCCCTCCCTCCCTCTGGCCTACCTCCCTCGATCCTCCTTCATCCTCCCATCCAGCTATGCCCCTCTACGCTGTTCTCTTCCCTTCCCCCGCTCCCCGTCCACCCTCCCCCGTCATCCTCTCCTCTTCTCTCTCTCTTTTCTCTCTTTCTCTCTTTCTCTCTTTCTCTCTCTCTCTTCTCTCCTCCCCCCTTCCTCTCCTTCTCTCTCTTCCTCTCTCTCTCTCTCTTCTCTCTCTCTCTCTCTCTCTCTCCCCTCCTCTCTCAATCTCTCTATTTTTCTATCATTTTTTTCTTCTTCTGTCTCCTACTCCCCTCCTTCATCCTACTCCCCCTCCTCCTCCCCTCCCCCCCTCTTTCTCCTGCCTCCTCCTACTCTACCGCCTATAGTGCCCTCCCCCTCCCCCCTCCCCCCTCCCCCCCTCGCACGAACGTCACCCTACCACCTCGCTCAACCAGTTCTGTTGTTGTTGTTGTTTTTTCTTTTCTTTTTTCTTTTCCTTTTTTTATTTACTTTTTTTTCTGTCCTGTTGAGATCGTTTGATTTTATTTATGGAACCTCTCGGACTCGGCATGGCAAACGTGATATATTTTGGATAAAGAGATAGGAGAGAAAGAGAGAGAGAGAGAGAGAGAGAGAGAGAGAGAGAGAGAGAGAGAGAGAGAGAGAGAGAGAGAGGAGAGAGAGAGAGAGAGAAGAGAGAGAGAGAGAGAGAGAGAAAGAAAATATGTTTAGCTCTGCTTAAACGACGGGTTTCGGATCGCTTAATGTATGGAAGGAAGACGAGTATATGGCAAGCTCGCCTCCCCTTATCCTCCCCCTCCCCCCCTTCCTCCTCCTATTCCTCCTCCCTTCCTCCTCCTCCTCCCTTCCTCCTCCTCCTCCCTTCCTCCTCCTCCTCCTCCTCCCTTCCTCCTCCTCCTCCTCCTCCTCCCCTCCTCCACCACCCCCTCCTCTCCCTTAGCCAGCGGGTGGCAGCCTCGGAGGGTGTTACTGGTCTCCCTCTCGAGACGAGGCTTGGCTCCGTCGCCATGCTTCTGGCTCTTCCTCTCATATCTTCTCTCAAGTCTTCTCATCTCCTCGCCTTTTCCTCCTCTCCTTCTCCATCCTCCTCTCCTGTACCCCCATTACACCCTTCTACCTAGCCGAGGGGTGGGAAATGAGAGATGAGGGGGGGGATGGGGGGGGGGATTAATCTGGTCTCATCTCCAGTTTTTTTATTCCTTTTATTGTTTATCTGTGTATGGATGTGTTGGCTCCGTCGCGCATTGATATTGGTTCATTATTTAAAATAGGTGGACTTTGTGAGCAGGTTGACAAATTAAGTGGTATGCTCATCAATATTGATAAAAGTTCTATTGCGGGGTGAATCTAAGGCGCATTTTTCCGTCGTCTGGTTTAATCTCTGTCTTAAGGAAGGTTTAATGCCGGTATTTGTGTGTTGATGTATATTTCGATTCGGAAAATATACTGCGGAAAAAGTGCGTATGTGTTGCAAATTAATTATTCACATGTATAGGAAATTTTTTTAAAAATTGGTTGCAAGAATCAACAATTGATCAGTATTTAAAGTTTGCTGTTTAATTATCGAGTTTAAATGCCAGATCTGATTGGTTGAACTTAAAGGGGTAAAGTGTTTAAAGTTTGTGAAGGAAGCAATTAAACAAACTTTACATTTCCCACGCTCTCCTATGGTAGTTTTACGAAAGAGAGAGAGGAGAAGGAGAGAGAGAGAGGAGAGAGAGAGAGAGAAGAGAGAGAGAGAGAGAGAGAGAGAGAGAGAGAGAAAGAGAAACACAGGGATTTCGAGGAATGGAGAGACAGACAGACAGACAGACAGAGACACAAGCAAACCGTAGTTCCACGTGCAAAATTAAGTGTTTTAAAGAGAGACTAAAAGACCGAAATCAATGAGACGGTTTTCGGTGCCACGTGTCAGTTTGGGGTGGGGGTGGGGGGTATGATTAAGGGGTTGGGGGATTAAGGGGGGGGGAGGTTGGGACCAGGTGCAACACTTAGTCTCCTTTGCAAGTGCAACATTTCCCCTCAATTGTGCATTGATCCAAAGTATGAAGTATGGTTTATGACATGTCGACATCGAATGGGAAATTCTTTATCTGATTTTGAGGGATCGATGGTAAAAGGAGATATATAGTATATCTGTCTATGTATCTGTTATTTCTCTCTCTCTCTCTCTCTCTCTCTCTCTCTCTCTCTCTCTCTCTCTCTCTCTCTCTCTCTCTCTCCCCCCTTTCCCCTCTCTCCTCTCCTCTCTCTCTCTCTCTTTCTCTCTCTCTGTTTGTGTGTGTGTGTGTGTGTGTGTGTGTGTGTGACGGAAAGATAGAGAGATAGAGAGAGAGAGAGAGAGAGAGAGAGAGAGAGATGGGGGGGGGAGAAGAGAAAGAATGACAAGAGATCTCTTATGGAATAATGGAATTAAGCAACCGTAACCAGTTTAGTGCAGTTCATCTCTCTCTCTCACTCACTCACTCACTCACTCTCTTTTTCCCTCCCTCCCTCCCTCTCTCCCTCCCTCACTCTCTCACTCACTCTCTCTCTCTCTCTCTTCTCTCCTCTCTCTCTCTCTCTCCATTCTCTCTCTCTCTCTCTCTCCTCTCTCTCTCTCTCTCTCTCCGCCTTCCCTCCCTCCCTCCTCTCCCTCCCTCCCTCACCCATTCCCCTCTCCTGCTCCCCCTTCCCCTCCCTCCTTCCCTCCATGCCTGGTTTCTGTCTCATTTTTTAATAACAATAATAAACGCAACTGTTTTATATCAGTCAAGAAACTTGTCTCATTAAGCCCTCACGAAGAGATTACTGTATCGTCCTCATTGTCTCGGTCTCGTTGCAGTATGTTGCACTGCATCGTCACTTGAGTTGCATTCGGTCACTATAGGCATCATTCTATTACGTATATCGCGGTTTAAATTGCATCGCTCTCCCTCTCCCTCTCGCTTCCTTCCACCCCATCTCTCTGTCTCCTTTATCCTTCTCTCTTTCCTCTTTCTTCTATTCTTTTCCCTCTCCCTCTCGCTTCCTTCCACCCCATCTCTCTGTCTCCTTTATCCGTCTCTCCTTCCTCTTTCTTCTATTCCTCTCTTCTTCGTGCACTTCTGGTCTTTCTGTCATTCTTTCTTGCCCTCTGGTTTTCCGTCCCCCCTTCCATCCCCTGAGTTTTCGTCTTTTCCTCCTTTCTTCCCCTTTCTTTCACTTTCCTTCCATTTTTCTTGGCTTCCTCTTTCTACCCACTCGGGCATTCCCATATTTCCTCTCTTTCTCTCTCTATTCCTCTCGCATCCCCTTTTTCTCCCGCTCATTTTCCATCTCCCCTCCTTCTCTCTTCATCCCTCTTCTGTTTTTCCTCTTTCTCTCTCCTTCCTTTCTTTCCCTTTCCCCCCCATCCTACTTTTCTTCCCTCCTTCCCCCCATCTCTCTCTCTCTTTCTCTTTCTCCCTCTCCTTCTGACTCTTCTTCCTTTCTTTCCCTTTCCCTTTTCTACTTTTCTTCCTTCCTTCCCCCACCCCCTTCTCTCTCCTTCCGTCTTTCTCTTTCCTCTCTGTTCATCGTGCTCCGGAGCCACTCCATTACTCTGGCCGACGCGGAGTGGGCGGGAGTGGGGATGGGGGTGAGGTCAGGGCGAGGAGTGGGCGGGAATGTGGATGGGGGGGGTGTCAGGGCGAGGAGTGGGCGGGAGTGGGGAGGGAAGGAGGAGGGAGGTCAGGGCGAGGAGTAGACGAAATCGGAGTAGGGTTGGGGAAGTCAGGAAGAGGAGTGGGCGGGAGTGGGGTGGGGGGATAGGGCGAGGAGTGGGGAGGGGGGAGGTTAGGGCCGGGGTGGGAGGAAGAGGATAAGATTAGAGGGAAGAGAAGAGGAGGTGGCACTTGGGAGGATTATGACAGACGTGGAGTGAGGGATAATCGGTAGTGCGAGAAAAGGAGGCAGAAGGACTGTCGAGAGAGCCATATATATATATATATATATATATATATATATATATATATATATATATATATATATATATATATATTTGTGTGTGTGTGTGTGTGTGTGTGTGTGTGTGTGTGTGTGTGTGTGTGTGTGTGTGTGTGTGTGTGTGTGTGTGTGTGTGGTGTGTATGTTGTATGTATGGTTGTATGTATGTGTTTATGTATTGCATGCATGTATATGTGTGTGTAGTATGTATGTGGGTGCGTGCGCACGCGTTTGTATGTTTCGTTATATTTGGTAGCAAGAATAACCTCGAAAACGAAACCAAACCAAACGAAACAAACAAAAAGGAATTTTTAAGATCTATATAAGCAAGATGGAGCATCTCCACGAGAGATCAGCCTCATCACAGCTGTTCCTAATGGAAGCCTGAGAGCATAGAATGGCAGGGGAGGGGAGGGGGAGGGGGAGGGTTTTAGAGCTTTTAAGGGGATGGGCGGGGGAGGGGGGGGGCTGTTCTTTAAAGCACGTGCGCCTTGTCGGCCAAGATGTCTTTAGTAGCCTCGACGTTTAGTGTTATTTCTTCATGGTAATAGACGTGCACACAAACGCGCGCGCACACACACACAGACACTCAGACACATAAGTACACACACACTTAAACACACACACACACACACACACACACACACACACACCACACACACACACACACACACACACACACTAACAAACAAACAAACACAAACACACACACACACGAGAGAGAGAGAGAGAGAGAGAGAGAGAGAGAGAGAGAGAGAGAGAGAGAGAGAGAGAGAGAGAGAGAGAGAGAGAGAGAGAGAGGACGACCGTCGAGGCAAATCAAGAAAGAGGCCATTTGTGGCGCTGCAACCCACCATAACAAGGTTTTCGCCAGAACCTTTTTCGCTCACTCTGCCACAGCGAATAACAGATGAGTCCAAAGTTCTAGGTGACTGGAAAGGTCTAGAAGTAGCAAGGCAGGTGAGTGACCCTTGGCCGAATAACCACACCCTTTTGAGACGTCTGGAGTTACCCTTTAGGTGTGGTTGGGTGAAGGTGGCTCTGTCTGTGTGTGAGAGAGAGAGAAAGAGAGAGAGAGACAGACAGACAGTGAGACAGAGAGGGACAGACACACACACACACACACACACACACACACACACACACACACACACACACACACACACACACACACACACACACACACAGAGAGAGAGAGAGAGAGAGAGAGAGAGAGAGAGAGAGAGAGAGAGAGAGAGAGAGAGAGAGAGAGAGAGAGAGAGAGAGAGAAGAGAAGAGAAGAGAGAGAAGAGAGAGAGGAGAAACAGAGACAGACAGAGACAGAGAGACAGATACAAAGAGAAAAAGACAGAGACAGGCAGAGAGTCAGACAGAAAAAGAGAGAGAGGGAGAGAGAGAGACAGAGACAGAGACAGAGACAAATAGAGAGAAACGGGCAGTAAGAGAGAGAGAGAGAGAGAGAGAGAGAGAGAGAGAGAGAGAGAGAGAGAGAGAGAGAGAGAGAGAGAGAGAGAGAGAGAGAGAGAGAGATTGAAGCGTACCCAGAACATGGCTGTGAGGCGATAGGGTGTCTGAGTAGGGGGTTAGTGAGAGCACAGCCGGGATAAATATCGTAGGTTGCTGACCCGCCTGAGCCACACCCACCCACCGCCCGCCCGTGCTAACACGCCCTCGCCTGGCCGCCCATGTGTGTTTTATGCTCCAATACCCAACCCGCAGACATTACGAACCCACCCACCCACCCACTTGTCTGTGACCACCCACCTGTCTGCGTGAACTGTACCTTCAGGCGCGATACCCACATACCCACTATCCCCACCATGCCCGCCCACCTGCTACGGTACCCACCCCCCAGCGACCTGCCGCCCATGCCCCACCTCCTGCGCTCCCCTGACCCCGCCCACTGGCCTGTCTAGACGCGGGTACTGTGCAGTTTCCCGAAGAGGAGATGGTAGAAGTGCGAAAAATGAGAGTGAGGATAAAGGGAGAGAAAGTGAAAGGGAGAAATGGAAGGAGAAGGGAGAGATGGAGAGGGAGAGATGGAGAGGGAGAGAGAAAGAGAGAGAGAGAGAGAGAGAGAGAGAGAGAGAGAGATGAAAAGCAGAAGAAAAAGAGGAAGGAATGGAGAGAATGATAGGTAAATAGAAAGCGAGAGAGAGGAAGGCGTAAATATAGATTAGAGGGACTAGGAGTTTGTGTTTGATTACAGGAGTCCGTATTATGTGTTTGCGTATTAAATGCAGACCTCCATTATTGTGAAGGAGCATTTATCGCTACTCTACGGGACGGAGCCGCCATGTTTCAACAATGAAGTAATTGGTTGTCACGAAACCGTAAATTAAGTAGTGCATGATAGATGATAAATGATAAAACGTTAAAAAAAAAGAAAGAAAAAAATCCTCCCCACCCGTAACCCCCCCCCCCCTTGGCTTCCCGAAAACCCATCTAGAGTGATTATCTTTTCGGTGATAATTGTGGAGGAAGGGTGACTTGCATTAGGGTGAGGGGAAGGGGGGAATGGGGGGGGGGGGAAAGAGGGGGAGACCCATTTCCACCCTCCCCCCCTTTTCAAAAACCTTTGTGTTTGTCCACAGTCGATCCAGTCGATGAAAAGATTCGATCATTCGCCCTCGTTCTTGTTTCCCCTCTTCACTCACCCTTTCTCTGTTCTCCCCTCTCCCTCCTTCCTTTCCCTCCCTTTCCTCTTCGCCCCCCCCCCCCTCCTCCTCTTCAGTCACGCGCTCCTTTTCTGTTCTCCAGTTATCTTTTTCCTCCTCTCTCCATCTCTCCCCTCTTCATCCCCCCCCCTTCCCTTCGTTCTCCACCCCTCTCCGCCTCCTCTCCCTCCACGCCGTCCCTCCACCAGCTCTCCTCCTGTCACTCCCTCTCCTTTCCTCTCCCTTCCATCGCCTCCCCTCTCCTCCCCGTCCGCCCCCTCATCTCTGCGTTTTCCCCTCCTCGCCTCTACTCACCTCCCCTCCTTTCCCCCTTCCTTGCTCCTACTCTCTCCCCCCTCCTCGCCCCTACCCTCGCCCTCCTCGCCCCTTCCCTCTCCCCCTTCCTTGCCCCTTCCCTCTCCCCCTTCCTTGCCCCTACCCACTTCCCCTCCTCGCCCCTACCTTCTCCCCTTCCCTCTCCCCCTCCCTACCCCTACCTTCTCCCCTTCCCTCCCCCCTCCCTGCCCCTACCCTCGCCCCCTCCTCGCCCTCTCCGCCGCTCGTCTGTCGCGGCAACGGAAGTGCTGGCTGGAACAATAGCCTCTTATCGGCTCGGCTGATAGTTCACAGGAAGAGAGTCCAGTCCTGTTTTTCTTTCTTTCTTTCTTTCTTTCTTTCTTTTTGGAGAGGGGGGGGGTAAGGGGGGAGTGGGAAGTGGGGGGTGGTAGGGGATGGGGGGGTTGGGAAGTGCCAAGTCCCTATTCCCTAAGGGGAGGATAGGGTCCCTATTCCCTAAGGGGAGGATAGGGGAGGGGTGGGCGACGGAGGGATTGGATGGGGGTGGGGGCCAGGACAATTTTTTTTTTCCGTCTTGCATTCTTGCGTTCCTTTGTTTTTGAAACGTTTTGGACAACCGATGATGATTTCCTGTTTGAATAAATTGATGTGTTTTCATAATGGGAGGGAATGAAGTCATCGTTATTTTCCCCTGCTTTAATTTTTTTTTTATGTTCTGCTTTTTATTGATAAGATCAGGGGGGTTTTATTATTTTATTGTTGTTATCGTCGTTATTCATGAGCAGCATCACTATTATCGTTATATTTTATAGGAAACTTACTTAGCCTATCATAGATATACACGCACACTCACACTCACTCTCTCTCTCTCTCTCTCTCTCTCTCTCTCTCTCTCTCTCTCTCTCTCTCTCTCTCTCTCTCTCTCTCTCTCTCTCTCTCTCTCTCTCACCGTCAAAACACCCAAGTAACTCCCAAAAACCACGAGCGTGTCACCCTAATCCCTCATTCTCCCTTTGTTTCCATTCTCCCTTTCCCTCGCCATTTCTCCCTCGGCCTCCTGATTCTCCCCTCGGTCTGACCTCCCCCCCTCCCCCCCCAGAGACGACGAGGAGGAGCCCGCGGCCAACAGCGGAGCGAGCGTGAAGGCGCGGCTGATCAAGCGCGGCCGCATCACCGCCACGGCCGGGGGCGTGCCGCAGAGGGCGTCCGTGTCGGTCAAGAGGCCCCTGGACCTCGTGCTGCCGTGCCAGGAGATCCAGTATCTCGACATATCCTACCAGAAAGTCGGGACGGTCACGGTGAGACGAGCCGCTTTTTGCGTTCTGTGGACGCTGTCCTTTGCTTCGGAATGCTGCCGCTCGCACTGTGTGTGTTTATATATATATATATATATATATATATATATATATATATATATATATATATATATATATATATATATATATATATATATATATATAATGTTATATTCCATAATGTATATATATATGACATATATATAATACATGCATGTGTGTGTGGTGTCTATGTGTGTGTGTGTTATGATATATTTGTTTTTATATATATATATATATATATAATATATATATTATATATATATATAATATATATATATATATATATATATATATATGCATATTACATATTCATGTATAATTATGAAAGTTGCATGATCATCCTGTTGCTTCTAAGCGTCTGTTGTTAATTGTTTGTTATGATTATTTTGCGAAACATTGAAAAAATAAACACAAGTGCTTGATTCTAGCATGTTTCATTATGATTTAATTGTTATTGCAATTTTTTTATGACGCCTTTGATTAATTTAATTCAATGCCTGATGAATAAGCAAAGAGTTTGATATTATTTGTCATGTGTTAATCTTATGAAAAATGCATTTGTTTGCCTTGACATAATTTCTTGGCACGTTATCAATACTAATGCTAAGTGCTGAAGGTCCCCCCCCCTCCCCCTTTCCCCACAAACCCTGACCTTATGATCGATAATTTTGATACACGAATAAATGCAGCATGACGCCTAGCATGTCCGAAAAAAAAAAATGCTTGCCCCCCCCCCCCTCATGTACCGCAGCATCCCAACAAAAGGTACTTCCTGCATTATTTTCACGAAGGACAAAAAGACTAAATGAAAAAGAAAACTTATTGGCAACTCCAGCCCACAGTACCTCCCCACCCCCCACCCCCCACTCAAAATAAAGGCTACCCCCGCCCCCCCCCCTACCACCTTCCCCCTGTATCCCCCCCCACCCCTCCCCATCCCTGCTCTATCTATGCCCGAACAACTTCTTGGAATAATCACACCTCGCGCCTTACCCCGCAGCATATCCTCCCACAGGTGCAGTTCAGCCCTATCCCCCGCAAGAAGATCGCCTACCACCCGGTCCTGCACAACTCCATCCACTACTGCGACGTCCCCTACTGCGGCACGGGCGAGAGGCCGGTCAAGCGGAAGCCCCTGCAGCGATCCCACTCCATCGCCGTCGCCGACCTGAGGGAGAGAGTGGACTGCGAGTGGACCTCTTCGTATAAGCTCAGGTGAGGGAGTGGGAGAGGGAGGGAGAAGGAGGGGGGGGGGGGCGAGGGAGAAGGAGGGGGGCGAGGGAGAAGGAGGGAGAGAGAGGGAGGAGAAAACATTAATAAATGAATTTTTAAAACTCATGTATGACAAGCGTCGCAAGCACAAGACGCGGCTTACTTAGACTTTCATCAGAACGCTTCGAGTTTCGAGTAAAACCCCACCAGATCAGTTTACATTTCATAGTCACATTATCTCCTCCCAATCATTGTCTTTGTTTAGGCGAGAAGCAACACCAATGCGTGGCTTTTCTCAGAAGTTTGTGGTTCGCCGAGGAACTACCTTCCCACACATTTGCCAACCACGAACTGATCAACTTACCAGCTTATCAAAGGAACCCGTCTTACTCGCTGGCATGAGGGAGGGGGCGGGGGGGACGAACTCACGAACGAAACCACGAATTAACTCACTAACGCCGTGATTTTCCTTTCCTTTTGTTGCAGGTGAAGGGGAAGGTGACGACGTGGAGGCCAAGAGAGGAAAAGGAGGAGGAGGAGGAGGAGGAGGAGGCAGAAGAAGAAGAAGAAGAGGAGGAGGAGAAAGGAGAGGAGGAGGAGCAGGAGGAGGAGGAGGAGGACACCGGGGCACCAGGAGGAGGACGAGTCGCTCCCCCCCCTGAATGCCCATCCGTTCTGCCGTGATGGAGGGAGCTTCGGGTCAGCGGGTCGGGACGAACAGAAGGAGAAGAAGGAAGAAGAGGACGATGATGATGATGAGGAAGAGGAAGAGGAGATGGAGGAGCTCGAGCATGGAGTTCCAGACCAGCTTCTACTCACGGGACAGTGGAGGCTGCGTGATCTGGAACCGCTGTGGGACAAAAAGCAACGTTACATGGACCAAACGTTTCCACGCGTGTGGGAGGGCATGCGTTGTGGATGATTATACAAAAAAAACGTTTAATTCTTTTTAGTTGATTATGATTGTGTGAGAAAGCTTTGAAAAGTGTTGAGTTGACCCTTTCCCAGGAGGAGCTGACCCAGAAGTAATCCGGACACTTCGTGGAAAAAAAAAGAGTGATTGAACTGCATTCGGACAGCTGACATTGGATGTATCATGTGTTTGGTGCTTAAAATATAAAAGAATATTAGTGAGAAATATAAACAAACAGTTATTACGATTGAAAGAAGGAAAAAAATGAAAAAAAATACAAAACAAAAAAGTGTGCTTTTATTGGGACGCAGTTAACCTGAAGTGAGGAAAAATAGAAAAGGATTTTTTTAAAATCTCTTAGTGGCCACACTTCAGCTATCATTTGCATCAGCAGCGTGATTTTATATAGACATTTGCACGCTTTTTTTAATAGTTTCACAAATATCCAAGGACCAAGTGAGGTAGAGAGAAACCCAAGAATATTGACGTAGTTTTTTATATGTATAACAAATCGAGTGATTTCACAGTGCTATAAGTAGGTTTTATATTGAATGAATGTCTGTATGTTCATGCGTTGTGTGTAAACAATATTGTGTGCTGCAAAGTTGTATAATTTTTGAATAATCATCTATTCAAGTTATTCACGTTTTCCTCTTCTGTTGTTTTTTGTTTGTTTGTTTTATCACTCGTTTTCCCACTTCCTGTTCTTTCTTTTTTGTTAGTTTCCCCCCCCCCCCTTTTTTAGTTATATCCTTCCTTCATTATTTTCCAATCTTCTGTTTTATTTTTTTCCTGTGCATGATGGTGGCATACAGTAACTATAGTTTGATGGTTGTTTGTGCAGACTGTAGTGAGAGACTTTGAGTGCTTATAAGAGAATGCTAAAGAATAATAAGTGTATTTGTTGTTTATGCACTTTTATCAACATTGCATTATCCGTAATATTATTTTTTTGTGGAAGTAACTGACAAGTCTTTTTTTCCGTTTATTATATAGTATTTATATACCATTTGTAAAAATAAAGCTATGCGTGGTTCTCATTGAATGAAAAAAACACACAAAAAAGTGTAAACCTGACTAATCACACAAGAAATGTAAACAGTTTTTATATTATTTTTGGTTTTGAATAGACTGGAGACATTGGAATCGACAAAAAAAACGTAGACCATTCTAAGAATATGTATATACAAAGAATGACAGACTCCAGCACTGACCGAAAGAGAGAAGAAGAAGAAAAAGGAGGAGGAGGAGAAGGAAGAGAAAGGAAAAGAGAACAGAAGACAAATAATGCTTTAGTAGTGACAAGGGGACGAAGGACAGTACAGGGAAGGTTCTTGCTGGAGGCATTCTTAAAAAGCATAATAGATACAGCCGAAAGGAAGACAGAAATAGAGAGAGAGAAAAAAAAAGAGGCATAGCTTGGAGAATGTCTGGCATGTGTCGTAAAGAAAGGGACGTTGGCAACCTTCTTCTGTTTCTGCGCCCCATTTCGATGCAGCATTTTCTTGGCTCCAGGTCATCGGCGTGTGGGAGAGGAGAGGAATTTTTTTTTAAGGTATATGGGGGGGGAAAATGTGGGCAATGGAAGGAAGTAAATTTTTAAAAAGGTGGATTTTTTTTATCTCCACATTGGCGAGGTTGGGAATTGAGTAAAAATTTGATGATGATAACATGGAATGGCTTGGATATTCGAGGTTGATTGACAGTTGGTGGAGACGCTGATGGCCTAGCGTCACTAAAGTGTTTGTTATATTTTATTTTATTCTGACGAGAAATGGACGCGATGTGGAGTGGAGCCTATATTTTTCCTGCTTTATATGCTCTCGGCACGGTGGAACCTGGGAAATCCTGTTAACAAAAGGCAAACATAGACGAGCGATTTATTCCCAATGAACACACACCGTGGTCTCTAAAAGAATTACATTGTCAACTTTCCATAGAGATCTTCCAAAAAAAAAGGGAGCGTGGGAAAAGATAAACCAGTATATATCACTTATTGCCACCTCCCCCTACCCCCCTTGCAACACCTGACAACCGAACAGGAATTCTAAGGGTCCACCCACGTATTTTCATCACAGTACATAAATGTTCCACACCAAAGTTCACACATTTTTATATAATATAGTTTATGTATATTTTCTTTGAACCAGTGATTTTTCTCTTCTCCCATTTTTTATAGACATGTACACCTCAGGAATTTATAAGTAAGTGGACAGCATTGCCCTTCAGTGTACCATTGTTTTCAAACTTGCATCATTTCAAATTGGTTGCCACCCAAGCAGGTTGGCAGCCCGGCAGGAGGGGAAGGGGGGCGATCACCCCTCCCCCCCCTCCGCCACAAGTCAGTGATCTAGTTTTATAATTAAATGTATATGAAACCAGTGGCTGTGTTTTATTTGATTTGCCTCCTTCGCGTCTGTGTGATTTGAGGAAGAGAGAAAGAGGGAATTCTGAAGTACAGTTTATATCATTTGTCTTCTTGATGAGTGGACGAGAGATAATCAAAGATAAATGCTTTGAAAGGAAGGAGAGAAAAAGCTTCACGACGAACTTGATCACAATTATTACCGCATCACATTTGCAGAAATATGATTCCAAGGTCGAAGAGAATTAGCAAATAATACCCAGAGTAATTAGCAAATAACAGGTAGAAAAAATTATCAGCAAATAACAGGTAGAAGGAGTAATTAGCAAATGACACTTCCAGGAAATGCCGAAAACAACCTGATTTATCCTATTGTTCTACATTTACATAAACAATTACTGACAAATTGTTAAAAATGGACCTTGGAACGACCTTGAACACATACGGAGTGTAAATTACATCTTTTATATATCACTTTTTATATCCATATTTATAAAGGTGGTTTTTTACACCTGGCTTGCATTTAAAAAAAATTGTCTGTTTTTATATGATAAGATAATCTTTACTCTTCCTACTTTGGAAGATAAATGATAATGGTGGTGATTAAGAGCATGATTATGATGATTAACAATGGAAAGGAATAATAGCGAAAACAGCAAAGGTAATAATGAAATATTAATGCAAAAAATCAATGACTATGATGCCGATAATGATGATAAATGGAAATGATATTACTAACGAACAATGATCATAATAACAACAACAATGATTGATAAATGTTTACTGCACAATCTTATGAAACAGCAATAGCAAATGAAATATAGTTCATAATGTTTAATAATGTAATATTTAATATAATAATATTTAATATATATAATATATAATTATATGATATTTAATATATAATAATAATATATATATATATATAATATATAATAATAATATATATAATATATAATACTATAATACTTAATATATAATAATATTTAATAATGTAAGCAATGAATAGATAAAGAGAAACAAGAAACAAACAGAAGAGAGACAAAAGGTTTCCCTCACAAACACGCTCGCAAACACGAAAAACCATCTGCAGGCGTGACGCAATGCAATTGAGCCAATAACACTGCAACACTGAAGAGTAAAGAAGGATGGCTGGTGACACCTGCCCGAGACAGGTGCAAGGAGACGTGGGCGGAGCCTGGAGTCCCACAGCTGCTTCGTGTGATCAACCTTTCCTTTGCAAATGTCTATCTGGGAACACCTGCGGCCCAGAGAGATGTGTGTATTGATACCCATAATTAACAAAACAAAGGAAAAGTTCTTTTTTGAGTTTCGTTACACATGTGTTTGTGTAGGCGTTAGGGATGTGTCACTGCTATTCGCTGTAGCTAAAGAGAGATTATATTTGAAGTGTAAAGATATAATGAGCCCATAGGAGAGATACAGAACGTCATTCGAGATCTACATCTTTGGCCGTGATAAGATAAACATGATGGATGTCAGTGTATCATACATTTGTTGTGTTGAGACCCACTGCGTGTGTATAGATGTATAATATATATACATATATAGAGCTCATATATATATATATATATGTATATATATATATATATATATATATATATATATATATATATATATATTTTATATTATTATTTATTTATTTATTACACACACACACACCACACACACACCACACACACACACACACACACACACACACACACACACACACACACACACACACACACACACACACACACACACACACACACACACACACACACACACACACACACACACACC
>NC_051399.1:39735894-39762736 GCF_015228065.2 Penaeus monodon
ATGCATATATATTGTGTATATGGATATATATGTATATATGTATATACATATATATGCATATATATACATATATATATGTATATATGTATATACATATATATGCATATATATACATATATATATGTATACATATATAGAAGTTCATATGTATTTATGCCTATGTATATGTCTATGTATATGCACACACACACACACACACACACACGCACACACACACACACCTTGATGGAATCTCAGACACGTGTATGTTCACCACCAAGGTTGTGTATTATAATATTCTGAGAACAACCATTAAGTATTGTCTGTTTAAAGTATTGTATCAGGTGCATGGCGAACGGATGTTTTTTTACAATAAAGATGTCCTTGAATGTATCGATGTCGTGCCTCGGGGCGACTTGCCACGCTTTGAGGGTGAATGGTCTGAATCGCAAAGGTTATTTCTTCACCACCGTTATCCTATACAGGTTACATGATTCATACAACCACCAGTATGGATGTGATGAGGCTTCAGTACAAAAGAATCGGCCGAATCGCCAACATACATTGCAAGAGCGCGCTGGAAATAGAGATCAGACTGATGTTGACAGGAACCGCAGGGAAATTTGCTGTTTTTTTAGCATGTGTGCTCTCCATGCTCCTGACCCTCTCGCTCGTGAACAGCATTCGCCATTCCCTCCAAGGTCCGACTCAGACCGAGCGGACGAACGAGAGAAGTGGCCGTTACGCACTGGCAGTTTATTAAAGGACCGCGCGCTTCCAGCCGTGAATGGAACTATATTAACTAGATCCGCGTGGGTTACGACGATGAGAAAAGACTGAAACTACATGAAAAATAAAATGGGAAGAGTTATATTCTTCGAAACAAGACAAGGCAGTATTTGGGTAAAAATAAGGCTTTAAACTAGAGGTGATTTTTTTTCTTCTTCCTTTATAAGAGCGTGGAAATAGCTTAAAAACCCTTAGTATTAACAGGCGGAAAGAATTTGAAATCGATTATCTTTAATTCTATTATTATCCTTTGTTACGGGGAAGATTGCTTTGCGGGTCTTATGAAATTAAAAATTATATGAAATCGGAAAAGTTAAAACCATTTTATCCCATATGATTTTTTTCTTTAACAATATGGATTTATTATCATATGTAATCAAAAGAATTTACATACGAAATATCTTTACTAGTGAGCCATATGGATATATAGAACTTTAATAGAAATGAAAACTGAAATTTGGTTCTTAAACTCATATTCATTTGGAATACCGAGAATCAAATTGTTTCTTCCGTAAAGGGTATATACCACGTCTCAAACTAAATAGAAATAAGGAGTTATAATGAAATAGTACGGAGGATATACTATCATGATTGCCATGAAAACGAGCGAAATAATATTAAAGCTCACCCACGTCACGGGTAAAGACAAAACAATGCTTTTTAAAAACCTCAGAGTAGGAGTATGGAACGAGGTACCGGGCCGATATTTTGATGAGGTGAGATTAGATGTGTGGTGTGTGTGTTGTGGTGTGTGTGTGTGGGTGTGTGTGTGGTGTTGTGTGTGTGTGTGGTTTGTGTGTGTGTGTGTGTGTGTGTGTGGTGTGTGTGTGTGTGTGTGTGTGTTTTGTCTGAAAATGTTCATCGAGGCAAACCTTCCAAACATGTAATAGTGTTTATTTTGTTAAAAAGGAATTGGTGTCTCTTCAAATATTGAAATTAAAGGTGTTCATCTACAATTATCTTAAATTCATCTTCAAGCTATATTTAAACAAGGGACAAAAATATAAACAAATTACGGTTCATTCCTATACCTATATCATTATGATATAAACTACTACAGGCGAACGACGAAATAAGTCGTACTCCTGATATGCCCGTATGCATTATATTAAACCGTATTCACGACTACCATTTTCACGCTACCGAAACTCCATGCATGCACCTTTACTGATTACAACAGCACATACGACCCCATGGACAAAATGTAAATTTTCCTCTGTTTATGCACTTTAGGTGGGTCTGTATGAAAACTTAATTTAGATTCTTGTCTGATTCTCACAAAGTACAGTAACGAGTGTTTGATAAAGTGTCATGAGTGCCACAATGTATCACAGGGGATAGTGTTTTTGCAACTTAAATTGCTATAAAGGTGCCATATGCAGAAAACACTTGCAAGAGACTATGAGGACTATACTGTTGACACTTCATTCCGTTTGGAAAAGCCAAGTACTGAAGAGGGAGATTTTTTGATTTTTGGTTTATATTAGACCTATTTTCTATTATAGTTAGAAATATCATTTTGGGTAGACTGCACTACACTATAGGTGTCAAAGGTCACACTCATGTAGACATGTACATAACTGATATTCTTATTATATGACATCAATTTTGTAGCTTTTATAATAGTGATTTGTAAGAAATAGTCTACCAGCTCTAAATATTTGCAAATTAAGTAGTCCATAGTCCGACAGCCGTAATCCTTTCAGCACGGTTCTCTGCACCTTAGGAATCGGACATGGGCAGGAAGGGGCTGGGTAAAGATAATTGAAAAGGAGCAGAATTAAACCGTACAAATTACCTGGCCGAGAGCTGAGGTTCAGGGTTGGGGTGATCTACATTGGGCCTCAGGTCTCCGTCTTCTACCCCCTCCCCCTTAGACAACGAGGCAAGGATTGGGGAGGGAGTATTTTCATAATACATTGTCCTTTGGTAAGAATAAGGGGGTAGTAGACTGGATATATATATCATTATATATATATATATATATTCTATTATATATATATCCCAGTTCTAGGGTGGCAAGCCAGCCCAAGTCATGCTGGATCCAAGTCCCGGATACTAGGAGAATGATTACCTAAAAGGTAACACGTCACTCTCCGTGGAAAGGAACTGGGGACCCTACCAACCTATCTCACTCCAAGAGCATCACAACATGAAAAATTACAATTAAGTATCATGCTGTGACCACGGCGGCTCAAACATGAACCTACGTTAAAAAAAAGACTGGATTAGGGAGCGTCAACTTTCCCTTAGCCCAAAATGTCTGTTTTCCCGCATACACAAGGAAAATTACAACTAACTTCTTCCAAGGAATGTCCGAACTCAAGCTTCGGGTTTGTTTGACTAGCGCACAAGCTATGAGTTATAAAAACTTCTTTTCATTATATGAAACCCGTGCGTGATTTGACAAGTTTTTTGACAAATGCCATGCAGCACAACTTGTTGATCTAGATCTTGCCACAGGTAAATTTGTACACGGGTCTTACTATACTTCAAAATAAACAAATTCAAGTGCTGTGCATGCCATCTATTACGTATCACTTAAAACAGAACCCTTACCGACTAGAAAAAGTAACTTCAGTCAAACATGGACTTGTAGCTCATGATGCCACTGGCTTATCATTCCTCTCTCTATTTTTCGTGTTCGTTTCTTAGTAACTTAAGGGAAAACTATGTCTCTGCCTCCAGGAGGATCGAACTCCTGGCCCTCTGGTTTACTAGACCAGCGCTCTAGCCACTGAGCTAATGGAGGCTTCCTTCCTTTGAATAGCACATATGTGGCCAGTGTTTGTAAATGGTATTTGTAATACCAGAACTTTCCAATCTGTCGATACAAATTTCGCCCCGGTTGAATATAACACAGTTTGATATATTTGTTATCTTTCAAATGAATAAACAAGTACTTTTTGCAAAGTTTATGACCATAATCATCCAAAAGCTTTTGAAGGCGTAATATACCTCTTGCTGTTTTGACATTGGAAACAAGTACTTTTATTAAACATTGACTATGCATGAGCTCACCCTCTTTTCTTTTACGTTTTCTGCCTTCAAGGAGGCCTCAACCTCCTGGCCACACACACACACAACACACACACAGCCCTTGTTTGACCACAAAGTGTGAGTGTGGTGTTACCTCATTTGGCCCTCTATGGTTACGGTAGCTTTCATAAAGGACATTTTTTTTCTCTCTCTTTTTTCTTTTCTTTTTTTTATAAATGTTTTTGCATCCAAATTTCGCAGCAAGTGGATATTGTGACACTTATTTTATCTTACTCCCGCACGAACCATTTACTGCTATCTCTTGTATATTGGACCTTACTAATTGTAATCACACCAAAATGGTTAACGCAATGGCCGCGGGTACATGAAGTGACCATTTTTTACCACGATGGCTCCAACAAGTGTTCAGCTATCAAGGCGTCATTAGTAGGTATACGTGTCCTCCCCTAATTTCTCCGATTTCATTAATTTTTCTTGATTTTCCCCAACATCCGATATATATATATATATATCATATATATATATATATATATATATATATATATATATATATAGATACTATAATATAGGTGTGTTGTGTGTGTGTGTGTAATACATAATACTATATTATATATATATATATATATTTAATATCTATATATATATATATATCTGTATTATATATTCCAATTGATATTATCCAAAGTCAAAGAAAAATATTAACAAGTAATATAGATAAGCTAATTTTATCTCGTTGGTGACTAAGACTTCTGAAGTCCTCCAAGAGTAAAAAAAGAAAAAAAAAAAAAAAAAAAAATGCTGGTAACCCATATTACATCACAAAATAGTACCGATAAACATGGACTGTAGCTCGTTTATATCTGTGGCTATTGGTGTATGTCCTACGTTTTTACCTTCTGGTAAAGTTTCCACTATATAAAAGAAAATTATCACTTCCTGCTCCCTAGACCTGCTGTTCTCTGTATTACAAGACTAGCTCTCCTCCTCCTGACCTATAAGGACTTTCTTAGCTTTAAAGAAACATATAAATGTGTGTAAGAGTTTGATGGGCACTTTTTTCAACTTTGGTAATTTTACTTTTGACATGGGTTTAATATTGTTCATCTGTCTAATCTTTGGCTCAATTTAACCCTTGATAAGTCAAGTTTTTGTGAGGTTCCATGTTTTATTGGAGTTCTCGACGCTTATGAAGGTTTTTTAATTCAAATCCGCTCAATTTGCACGAAGTGAATGCTGTTGCAGCCTCTCATATTCGAATCACCAAATATGAAATGATTATGTATTCCTAGATGAGCACGCCAGACATATAAGCTAATAAACATACACGAGCCATAGTCATGATTAATCAATATTCCATGTGGCGCCCTACCCCCTGTACTTCGCTCATTATGGTTTTGAAGTGAACTAAAAGAAATGTCATGTAATTAACTATACATATGTTGAATGAAGAAGATAAAATAGTCTATTGCATATTACCTGTACAAAATTTTAATCAAGCAACTTAAGACCATAATTGGCTGGTTGAAACTTTTCAGGAAGACTTACTTGAAACTCATGACTCAGTAGCTAAAGCCTTCTCTAGTACACCACAGGCAAGGAATTCGATCCTCATGGAACCAGAAAGTGATCATTGTCCTTTATTTTTAAGGAAAAGCCTGAACATGCATGAAATGATAGGAATTAAGAGCTATAATTTGTTCTGTTTATAAAAGATGCTCCCATAGCTCATGTAGCTAAAGTTCTGGTCTAGGAACCATAGGCCATTCCGTTCGACCCTCCTTGCGGGCAGAAAGCTACCGAGATGCAATTCATGTTTACTCATAACTTCTCTCAGTTTATATATTTGCACTCATAATGTTTTGTTTGATTTTGTCAGTATGCAAGAGTTGGCGTGCATAATGAATGAAAAGTAATTATTTATTCTTGACCAATCAGAATTATTTGTCTTGAATTTGTTAAACATTATCTGTGGATGATGTTAAACTATTTACAACGTTGAAAAAATCTAATAAGTAATGTATCTCATTAAAAGAATCAATAACTAAATAATAAAAACAAGTAGTATGCTTTAAAGTATATAATATTGCATAATATTATGCATAAATTAAAGTTAGTTTACAAAATCTTAGGTCTCCTTTTAGAAATCCTTGACCTAAGTTACCATCCTCACTCCCAATATATTTTTTCTTCTCAGTGTATATAGGAGACAATTACATACGTCTTTTTGGTCTGAGAATTATGCACTCATAGGCGACGCGTCAATGGCTTTGGCATCCCTCAACCATGCTTCACTTTAGCCATCATCGGCCTATGAGTCAATCAGTCCTTGTGTGCCCGATTCTCAGCCTTGTTAATATAACTTCCACCTGTCGACTGGGGATGGATGCTGATCACCCCACTGCCAAGGTCCCTCTCTAATCTCTCAGAATTTGTTTTCTAGGGGTATACCTTCATTTCTCCTTCCCTTTATCACAAAGATAACTTCTGAGGTGTTGAACTTGATGTATGGGAAGGATATGAACATCGACAGGGTTGAGTTGAGTGCCAGCTGCCTTGGCACTCCGAGCAGCTCGCTCATTCTCATGGATACCAGCATGCACTGACCCCAACACAGTTATCTTTCTACGTGCTTACATCAGTGCAACGCTAATTATGAACTGAATGTGGTGAGTTTAGGCTCTTGAATCTTACAAGCACTCGATAGTCAGAATATATTACAAAACAGACGGTTCCTAGATCTCTTTGACCTGCTTGCAAATGTTTCTTGCTCTGACAGCTTGTTGGCAACTCATCAACCACCACTGTAACGAGGTCGAGGTACTGGGCCCACTACTTTTTGGGAATGGATGTTTTCTTTCTGGCCGTAGTGACTTCGTGATGTGAAGTGATCAACAGCATCTTGAACACACTGGGAATATTCCCAGATCCCTGTAAAAACAATACTGCAGTCGATCTGAAAAAGAATTCCGTTTGCATGTTTCAATGTCACCATCCTTCTCCCAGTGCTGGAATGCCAGTCACCTCCTCCAAAAGTGTTGGAAATAGGGTCGATTCCATCTAAGTCTTCCCATGACCTAGCAAGTGAAATCCAACTCTGCCCAGGTGGACCAACTGTTTGATTAACATTTGAGATGCCCCCGTTTGAATTTTGAATTGTGGTGTGGTCACGTTCAGAACATGCCGAATGAACTTCATCTATCAGAAAGGTGGTTGCACACCATGCCCATCAAGCAGATTAATGCTTCAGCATGAAATCTTGACCTGCTGATCTGCTACTATAGCGGAACTTAACGAAAAGGAAATTGTAAGTTTATGGTCTAGCCATCAGTAAAAAAAGGCAGAGAGAAATATGATTGACAGTGCAGATCTACCCATGGATCATCTTGGCATATAACAACTATGATAACATTAATAACTTTTAAATACCGTCTGCATGTGTATGCTAGTTAGCCGTGATATATGTTTACCGCTCTTCCATGTACTGCTTCCAAGAGATCGACTTCGACCTCTTTACTAGATCAGCATAGCTGAATATTCGAAGCTTCTTCATGTAGTCTCAGAAACAGCACTTGTGTAAAAGCAACTCTTGCATCACCATTTTTCATGTAGATATTATAGTTTTTACACATTTTAATTTTTGGCTGTAGAATGAATATTCGTGACATTTTCTTCAAACTTTTATTCTATTACGGCCATGTAATCAGCTCTTGAATATTGACTTCATAAACGTATCACCAAAAAGTTCAACACCTGCCTTCGCCTGGGTGCTGTTAACTACAATCACTGAGAACATATTGATTAACATGGACTGTAACAGTGATGTCGTTAGTCTATTGTTTTGTTTCTCTCTACTCTTTCGTGGTAAGCTTCCGCAATAAAATACATAATAACCATTCCCCTGCCTCTAAGAGGATCCAACTCCTGACCTCTGGTTTAACAAAACCAGCGCTCTAGCCACTGAGCTATGGAGCTCCTTTCATGCGACGAATGAAACAATACTTGTGTAATAAGTGTTCGTGGTCCTTTCATCATCCGTCACTTAATCCTGATCACTATTTATGAATTTCGGAGCAAAAACAACGAGGATTACCTATGCTCTCGGCAGGCTTGACAAAGAGCATGGGACACAATCCTTCGTTTTCAGTCCCTCTTTCTGCTGCAGAGTTGAGATTCTGGAACACAAACTGGGAGGCATTTCATGATGTTGGCACGTCTCATACGAAGAAAATGTCTGATGAGGCCCTTCCTCATCTCATCAATATTTCTTTCAAGCAAGTGGCATTCTTCATTTTTTCACTCACTGTAGAACGATGGAATCGTTGAAGGCTGTTATTTTGGCATCCCTACAAAGAAAATATATGTATACAGGCCCATCGTCCATGGGGTGGAGTACAGCGATCATTTCTCCAAGCAAGATCTTCTGTGGCAGTTCTCATGGGTCAGGATTATAGCATGCCTTGCTGAAACCCCTTCCAGAATGAAATTACTCTTTGTATGCTTGGTTGACCCTCCCAGCAATTAGGTTTTCCTTGGTCAAGTAGGTTGATGTTGAACAAGTAATGCTACCTTTATCAACAAGCTATTGTGACAGGTCTGGAGGCAGAATGTTTAAGAACCTAACACAAAGAGTAAAGCAGACGACATAAATTCATGGAAAAATGAGTCCATAGCCCTATGTTTTAATCAGTCCCTTCGTTCTCAGGATAGTGTTTATTGCAAGCACCAGACAAGGAAAGTAACAAACTGCCATACATTCACGTAATATTATAGTCCAAGGAAAAAAACAGATATCACAGTATTTACCGGCAGCAAATCTACATTTACAACCAACGAAAACAGGTACTACCAGTTTTCACCAAATATGATTAGGCCACTATTTCTCGTACACCAGTTCGCTTTTTGCCATTGTAACCACTTTCTGATCATTTTAGAAAGCGAATATCAGAGTTGCCATGCAATCCATACATAATATATAGGAAGTGAACTTTCATGAAATGAGACTTGTTTTGTTATATGCACTGCTCCTTCACCATAGTAATGAAGCCCCCATTATAAAGTGACTAGACGTATTCCAACTCATATAACCAGAGGCCAGGATTTTCGATCCTCCTTGGAGGCAGAAAGTGATCATTGTCATTAATTTATCAGTTTTGACATGAAAGGGTTGTAGGCTTTCATTGCTAGTGGCATAATACATGTAGTGGTGGTGTATTCTTAATGAAAAATTTGGTCTCAGTGGCATACTGACATGACAAGAATTGCACCTAAAACCTTGGCTGTTATGGTTATGAAGTAAATATATAGAAGCTCACATGTACGCCAAAGTCATTAAGATAATTTGATATTTATTTGGATTAAATAAATAAACAGATGTTACAATAGATACCTGTAAATAATTCGTATTAACGACTTTCTTATAGCAGTAACTGCTGTTCGAACACTTGCTATAAACATATGTGGCTGTTTTCCTGCCAATTAAAAGTAGCCTTCATAGCTCTGACAGTGGTAGAGCGCTGGTCTAGTAAACCGAGGTCAGGAGTTCGATTCTCCTTGGAGGCAGAAAGTTATTGGTATAATGAGGTACCGTCCACATACTCCAGTTGCTTATTATGTCCCCCCCCACACCCCACCTATATGCCCCATTTTGTGTTGTCTTGCAATATATAACAAGAGTTTGGCAGCACGCTTGTAAATAGATATTTGGTTTCTCGTTCACCTTGCATCGTGTTCGACACCTGCCCACTATTTAGGGTCAATCAGAATCTGCCTATTAAAGGAAAATCTGTTTAACACGCATGCCCAGCAGGTATATTGAATCTGCAAGACCACCCTCGCTTTTTTACACTTTTCACTGACGCGGGTGCATTACATGCACCTTGAACCCTCACCCAAAAGCACGTTAGCAAAATGTAATTATCATCAACCCGTCCAAAGAAGGTCCTATTTAACGAGATGGATCTCGCTATTGCTGCTTAAGAGTAATTTTTTGGTCCCAAGGTTCCAGCTGTCTTTTCATAGCTCCGGATTACCATAAAATTAGCAAAAGACCTATAGAATACTTCTGATATAAATGAGTCAAGGTCACCCACTTCTATTCTATTCTATTTTTCTAAAGTAAAAATATCCAGGATCACAATACTGCTCCAAGAAGAAATCCTGGGTTCGTGATTATTAGACCAACAATTATAGCACGACTTGACTGTTTCACCTCAGCATGGTATGGCCTTGGCTGACTCCTCTCAGCATGACTTAGGTGCCCTTGCCTAGGTAGGAGATGGTATTGACCATATAAGTGCTACTGCTTTCACCTGAACATAAAGAGTAGAGGGCAGACAGACATAAGCTAATGGCGAACATGAGCCTAATCCATGTTTTCATCAGTACTCCTCACGATGTTTACATTGGTTGCAAGCACCAGTACATGTAGTATTACACCCCTTGTAAGCCGGATGTTTCTCTTAATGACAGAAAGTTAATATACAAGAGTTTGTCATGCCATTACCCAAATAAGTATTAAAAGAAAAAGAAACGACATAGATTTAACAATATTAACCTGTAGCAAATATTTAATTAACAAACTTTTGAAAACCATCAGCGTTTGCACAATCTTTTTCATGAAGACTTTGCCTTGATATATTTCTGCTTCTATACAAAAAAAACTGCTAATGACTTGTCCTACACCACGACACAGGAGTTTGATCGCTCCATGGAGGCAAGAAAAGTGACCAGTGTTCTTATCTTATTCAAAAAAACTAATAGCATCAAGCCTGAGTCCTATATACAATACAAATATGTGGTCTCGGTGTCATACCAAACTCCAAGTACTGCATCATAACTTATTTTGCTATTATGGTTCTAAAGTTAATATACAGAGTTCACTTGCACAGTATAGTCTATTAAATGATTATGGTATTATTTTGATGATGGTACAATTTTTACCAGTAGAGGAATATATTAACAAAGTTGTAGGAACCTATAACTCTTTATGAAAAACTTGCTATACCTTGTGTAAAGGAAGCCACCATAGCTCAGTGGGCTAGAGAGCTGGTCTGGGTAAACAGAGGCCTCCTTTGAAGGCTAATAACTATTGGTATCCGATGTACAGTCCATGTTTTATCCAGTTACAGTGGCCATATTGTGCTTCTTTTTTTGCTGATCTTGTCATCTTTTCAAGAGTTGGCATGCATGGCTTAATGAATAAAGTATTTGGTTTATTTTTGACCATAGACAACCAATCGGAATTCACCTAATTTATTGGAAACATGGAAACCTGCTTCTAAGCAGGTCTTTTTTAACAAATAGGTTACAACGACTGCTGACTTGCCTGCATCATTTGGGTGGAGCGTAGAAAAGATAAATACTTGTTTAAGAAGAAAATGACAGCAATACGACCAATAGAATACATCTATTACATGGTCGCGAGAAAGGAGAGGAAAAAAATCTTGTATGGGAAGAGTCCCACCTTGGCAAAATAACAATAACGCCATTATAACGAAGTAACCGGATATAGTAATTACAGAAATGCCGCGTGTATGCCATTAGCTAATGATAGCTGGCTTCTGATTACATGCTAGGCTTTCTCGATACAATGAAGGACAATGATCACTTACTTTCTGCCTAGAAGACAATCTGGCCTCGGCTTTTCTTGACCATCACTAACCACAGATCTTAGAGTTTTTTTTTTTACATCAGTCCCAGAAAAAGTACCAATTTTTTTTTCATCACATGCTCATGGCAGTACTTAAGGGTATTTAAATATTTTTAAAATAATTTTCTATCACGTCCAGGTTATGTCAGCCTTTGAATAAAGACAATTATGATCATAATCTCAAAGGATTATGGGGTGCATACCTGCCCCTTGTCCTGGGTGCTGGCAATCCATGCTACATCATGAGAATAATACTGGATTAAATGTGGACTGTACCATGCTGCTATTAGCCAATTGGTGTCTCCCTTAAGTCTTCGCGATAATGTTTTTCTTCAATAATATAAGAAAATATCCATTCTGCCTCCAATGAGGATCGAACTCCTGGCCTCTGGTTTACAAGACCAGCGCCTTAGCCACTGAGCTATGAAGGCTTCACATCAGTAATTACCTATGATCACTTACTGCCTCCAAGGTAGACTGAACTCCTGGCCTGTGCCTTTTTTTTTTTTTTTTTTTTTTTTTTTTTTTTTATATAGTCCAAGAAACATTATTTTTAAACTAAATTTTCATCACATGTTCATGAAGTACTTATGGATTTCACAGATAAATATTGTGACATATCTTTTATCTTATTCAATCACCAAGAAGTTTAAAGCGAGCAATACGTGCCAGTCCTATTTGTTGGCAACCTTGTCTACCTCACAGAAATAAGTACTGATTAAACATAGACTGTACCTCATGTATACCATTATCCAATTATCTGTTCCCTCTTCCTCTCGTGGTAAGGTTTTCGCAATCATGTAAGGAAAATTATCCTTACTGCTCCAAGGAGGATCGAACTCCTGCCTCTGGTTTAACAAGACCGCAGCGCTCTAGCCACTGAGCTATGGAGGCCTCCCACTCTGGCAGCCAAGTAAACAGTACGAGTGTTTGGAAGCGTTCCATGATCATGCTGCCATTTCCGCGAGTTTCATCCAATGCAAGATACAGACAGAACAACTGCAAGAACTGATCATTATGGGGTACTAGGAACCTTTCTGTCTCGTCTCCAGTTTGGAAGAATCGATGGATATGGCCCAAGACTTAATGGTCTCGGCCTGCGGGACCGAGCAGAACGCGCAAATCACTTTCGTTTTCTGGTCCCCCAAGTTGCCGCATGGGGGCTACACGTTTGTTTTCCCTTTTTATTATACTACCAGCATAAATGCCATACTTTTATGCACAAGTCCTGGAGCACCAAATAGAAGCCTTCCTAATGTGGGACACTTTCTCATCAAAAGAAAGGTCTCATGAGGCCCTTTATCATCTCCAAGAATGTCCTTCATGCAACTTGTCACTTGTCGTGATTGAGAAAGTGACGACTGCCATATTTAATCCCCCCCCCCCCCAAAAGAAAAAAGAAATGGATGTAAACCACTTATCGGCAGTTCTCATAGTCATCCAGGAGGTTAAGGGTTATGGCATAGCTTGGCTGACCCCTCTCAGTATGACTTTCCCAGGTAGTGGATGGCACTGACATGCCAAGGTAAAACGTCTTGAATGGCAGAAACTGATCATTATGTTAGTGAGAAACCCTACACACACAAAATAGAGCCGACAGAGTTTAATGACAAACTAACCATAGGCCATGTTTCATCATACTCTTCTCAGTGATTTTACATTGGTGGCAAGCACTCTCTGTAAATAATTTTCTGATTAAGATTAGAAAGTGAATATACAGGAGTTGTCATGTATTACATTAATAAATACTAATAGAATAAGATAAAATAAATAACATATTTCCCAACAACAAATCTAAATTAACAAAGTTTTTGAAAATAATGTGTTGTATTAACTTTTATGAAATGAGACTTGTTTTGTTGTAAGTACCGCTCCTTCAAAATAAGGGAGTCCCGGTTTTTCATTGCTAAGACTGCAATTTCAGTACACCAAAGGCCAGCAGTTCGATACTCCTTGGAGGCAGAAAGTAATCATTGTAATTCGATTTGTTAAGAAAGCTGTGCATGAAGAGGGTGACAGGTATCACTTCCTAAAGGCATGCACGTCATGCTGTGTATGATTAATAAAGTACCTGGTGTCAGTGGCATACTAACAAGACAAGTATTGCCACCACCTATTGGGTGTTATGATCATGAAGTAAATATATGAGTGCTCCATGTCATCCATAAATCCAATAAAATGATTTGACATCTATTTGGATCATATAAAATAAAACCCTTTACAATATCTAAAACTTGCTATAACAACTTTATAACAAGTGTTTCCACACATGATACAAATTTAGCGTCTATAGCTCAGTGGCTAGAGTGCTGGTTCTAGTAAACCAAGGTCAGGAGTTCGATCCTCCCTTGGAGGCAGAAAGCTATTGGCATTCATAAGAGACAATCCATGTTAACTCAGCAGTTGCTGTTAGAGCCATTTTACCCTGTTTTGTTGATCTTGCATATATAATCAGTTCCTGGCATTTATGACTTGGGTATCTTTAATCCTAGACTCGTGATCATGCACATCCAATCGGTATCCGCCTGGGTGTACTGTATATGTATGCCAACGGCATATTAAAGGCTGCAAGCAAGGTTTTTATAACAAATCTCACCACTGCTGATCATGGTGGGGCGAGCTAAACTCTGGTACTAGAGCAATGGAAGCTTTTCTTACATATTCTTAGAAAGCGTACTTGTGTGAAAAACAGATTTTTCACCACATGTTCATGCAAGTACTTACAGTTTTCACACATTTTTTTCATTATTGCCCTGCAGGTCATACTGCAGGCTCTTGACTTTAACTATATAATCATAACAAAAGGCATTTTGGTTTACTTTTTTTTTTTTTTTTTTTTTTTTTTGTGTGTTGTGTGTGTGTGTGTGGGGGTGGGGGGTGGGGGGGTGTGTGGTGTGTGTGTGTGTTGTGGTTTGTGTGTGTGGTGTTTTGTGTGTTATTCTTCACCAAAGTAGAAACCTCCAGTATTCTGTTTATTCTTGTACACCAGAGGGCAGAAGCCTGATCTCCTTGGAGGCAGAAATTGATTGTTGTCCTTTGATTTAAATAAAGTATTGGCTCAGCGGCCCAACGTAACTATTGCACTAAAAAGATTTGATTTATGGTTATGAAGCTAATGTACAGGAGATCACCTGCACAACCATAATTAATTAATTTGGTATTGATTGGATTGGAGCCTAAAAGTGCAGTAATTGATTCGTGTGATGTTGACGCTACTACGAGCAAGCCTCCATAGCTCAGTGGATAGAGCGCTGGACAGTAAACCATAGGCCAGGAGTTCGATTCTCCTTGGAGGCAGAAAGCTACTCAGAGGGAGCACTTGCTCTCGGGCTATATTGTGCCCCATGTTTTGTGATCCTTGTTCAAGTCAACAGTACTGACAATATCACTGTAATGTACTAATGATTTGGTTGAATGGATTCCCTTGATTTATCAGAAATCTGATTACACATGCGATGTCCATCAGGTATATTAAAGCTGCAGTCCATTCTAGGCTAGTTTTTATATAGAACAGATCAACCCCTCCTGCTACCTGCGCATCTGAGTGGAGCTTTAAGAAAGACAATTCTGGTACAATTTGATTATAACAACGAAAAAATTAGAGAGAGAGAGAGAACAGCATAGGTAAGACTGGCAGATCTAGTTTGTTAATAATAATAATATTATTGAGACTAAGATTTTATAGATTGCACGTGTATGTCTTAGCTAGTAATATTCATCCTATTTGTGTAACTTTTCTAATAAAATAAATGGGCAATGATTCCTGTCATGGCCCCCTGAGGAAGATCAGCTCCTGGCCTAGATCTAAACCATCACTTCGCTTGAGTTAGAGAAGCTTCCTAACAGACTCAGAAAAACGGACTTATTTAAAACAATCTTACTCACATGTCATTCATACTTACGGTTTTCAAATATTTTTGTAACATTAAATTTCGCTGTAGGTAAATGTGATATTTATCTTATTTCGTTGTGGTCATGCATACCAGCTCTTGAATATTAACTTCATAATCATAATGACCAATAGATTTAATAGTGCAATATCTACTGTGCTACCTGCTGGCAACCTGGGCTAATATATAAGGAAAATATTACTGCCTCCAAGGAGGATCGAACTCCTGGCCTCTGTTTACAGACCGCGCGCGCTCTAAGCCACTGGGCTATGGATGCTTCTTATCAGTAGAAGAAGTGGATAGCGGACGTTCATGGTCAGGCAGCCCCTTCACGAGTCATCCAGATGCAAGGATACAGACGGCAAAACTGCAAGGAAGGACGGATTATGGGTACTGAGAAACCTTACCTGAAGAGAAGAGTGCCTCAATAATCTAAGGAAAAATACCTTTCTCCCTTCCGCTAGTTTCAAGATGCCTGATACCGAAGCAAAATAATTTCAGTTGCCTTTTTATGGACCTTGGAGGACCCCCCCCAAAAAAAAAAAAAAAAAAAAATCGACATTTCATTACTACTCATAATTACCGAATTAAAATACAGATGCATACCGGGGGGGGGGGGGCAAAGCTTATCACATTACAGTCATCAATATCAATAACTATTCTAAGATCGACGAAAAACAGTGAATAATCACATTCATTCTTGCAGCTTTGGGCAGAGTCCTTGGAGCAGAAACTGATCATTATCAAACATAGAGTACTTGTTCAACACCCTTTAGCGATATGTTTGATGTCTCATTCTGATGGACTCTGGCAGCGGAACAGAGCAGGATAGACTTTTTCTAGTGTTTTTTTTTTTTTTACTACAGAGCTGCAAATACTTTTTGAAAAGCAAAGTTGTTCCTGGTAGAAAGGAAGGTCCATACGTAGTACTAAAGATTTCTTTTCGGTCAGCCTGTATACGTAGACTTGTTCTCGTTACTTTATAAGAAGCCTCCATAGCTGGTCTTGTAAAACAGATGTCAGGAGTTCGGAACCTTCCACAAAGAGTAGAAAGATACTAATTGGCTAGTGGGGTATAGACGAGGTAGAAAAAAAAAAAAAAAAAAAAAAAAAGTCAATGTTTTTTTGTTGTTGTTGTTGTTGCCCAGCCCCAGTACGAGGTAGTATTGCCCCCTCGTCCCTTTAGAACCTTTTGGTGATTATGAATGTAAAGTTAATATTCATGAGCTGGTATGTATGACCGGATGAATAATATAGAATATCCAATATTTACCTGAAAGCGAATTTTGGGTTACAATATGTGAAAATCGTAAGAACACAAGTACTATTTCTGAGACTGTTAGGAAGCTTCCTAGGCTCAGTAGCAACCGTAAGTCTAGTAATGCGGATCAGAGGCCAGGAGTTTGGGCCTTCCTGGGGCCGTAAGTGATCATGTCATTTATTCTAAATAGAAAATCAGATATTATACATACAAGAGATTATTAGCTAATGAAATACCGTCGTGTAGTCAAATAAGTATTTATTCTCAATGACATTATTATTAGTATTTATGTCATGCCAAGTAACTCTTCATCTCTGCCCAGTCAATATATTCCCTTCTCGCTCTTTCTCTCTCACTCTTTTGTGATATAATCAAAATTCTCTTTAAGCTCCACTCAGATGTGGGCAGTAGGCAGCAGGGGCGTGATCCGTTTTATATAACCTCGCCAGAGCGGGCTGCATTTTAATATACCTGCTGGTACCATGTGCCTCAGATTCCCGCTTATTATGGCGAATTCTGATTGGCTGTCTACGGGTTGAAATTAAACAATAACATCACTTATTACAGACACATCACGTGTTCAACTATTGAAGACTGACAAAAGCAAAAAGCGGAGCACAATTTAGCACTAAAGCAAGTGCTGAGTAAACATGTACAATACCTCGTATATACAAAGCTTTCTGCCTCCAGGAGGACCGAATTTCCCCTGCCCTCTGGTTTACTAGACCAGCGCTCAGCCACTGAGCTATGGAGTCTTCACTTAAAATAAACATCACTTATGTTGTACAAGTGTTTCATACTCCACTTTTAGGTTTTACGACTCTGTTAATAGAATATTCCAAGGTCAATATTTAACACCCTTTTTATCTTATTTCATCAAAATATGGCAAATAATTTAATTAATTATGGCTGTGCGTGTGATTTCCTGTATAACCGTATACCCAAAAACACTGCACTGCATACACTGCACGGCATGTATGTCCTTGACTATGATGCCTATCAACCTCTTTTCATTCCAGCTTTCTTAGCAAAGAAAACATAGGCCACATGTCTGCCTCCAGTAGCTTCATGCTCATGTGCAACCGTTTTCACGAGTTATGTTATTCAAATTTGCGGCTGGTAAATTTGTGATATATAAGTTTAACCTTTTTATTTGATGTACCAATGAATGGCCGCTTGTATAGATTCACTTCACAACTATATTTAGAAATAGGATATAAGGGGTGTGCATAACATGTCTTGTCCTAGTGCTTGCAACCAATGCTACATCCTGAGAACGAATCTGATTAAACATGGAGCTGACTCATTTAATACAATTAGGTAATTACTGCTTCTACTCTTTGTGTTCAGCTTCTCACAGTAACAAAATGAGTCACTTCCTGTCTTGTGCACCTTTGGCATGTGATAGCAGTAACATTATTGGTCACTCCTACCTGGAAAAGGGAACATAAGTCATGCTGAGAGGGTCAGAACAACCATGCCAACCTCATGACCTCTGACACTACAAGAACTGCCGATAATGTTTACATCCTTGGCAAGAACAGCTCTCTGATAATACCACCCACCGTGTAAGTGGCCCAATATTAATTTTTTATTTAATTTACTTTTCATTCATTATTAATAATATTTTTTTATTTATTATTATTATTCTTTGAGAATGTAAATAGGAACGCCTTTCCATATTTCATCGCTAATAGTGATGCAAATTATGGAAATAGACGCCACCTCATCAGACCTTTCTTTCGCATGAGATATATTCTACGTTAGGAAGGTTGAAGTTGGTCCCTTCCATGCTACATAACCTTTGTTATGATTTGTCTGCTAATTCTAATTTAGGAAAGTCAAGCCTCCATAAGTCTGCAGTGGCTAGAGCGCTGGTCTGAGAAACCAGAGGCCAGGAGTTCGATTTCCCATTGGAGTCAGAAAGTAATCATTGTCCTCTATATTACTAAAAGCCTTATCACTAAGACCGAGAGTCAGACTAAATAAGCTAACGGCACACAGTCCCTGTTTAATCAGGGCGTCAATTCTTGTTATGAGTTGGGGGGGTGACGGTAAATTTGCCCTAAAAAAATAATTTTTTGCCCGCAAATCAGAAAAAGAAAAATCTCACTAGCTCTTTATAGTAGCCCGAATGGACCATCAACCAGTATTATCTATCGTATTATTGATAGAATTATAAATTATAGATACCAGAAAATTTGCCTCTGCAGAACTATGATTTTGCCCTGCAAAAAGAGGCTTTTTTAAGAGTTGGGGGATGAACCACCACCCATACCCCCCTTAAGTGACGCACCCCTGTGTTTAATTAGTACTTGGTTCGTGTATAAGTCAATGTGAAATTTTCTGTCGTGCATACCCACAATGAATATTTTAAAACTTACAACATTCACTTGTTGCATTTGGAAGTAACAGACTTGTGAAAAGTGATACACTTTTTAAGTGGAAATCTTAAATGTGTGCTATTATCCTCTTATGCAGTGTAGTCCCTCCATAGCTCAGTGGCTGAGGCCAAGAGTTCCTTTGTTCAGTATTGCTCCAATCACGTAACATAAATAAACTGAAGTAATGATATATAATAATAATAACACTAAATAAGATATATTAAACAACATCGCGTAACCATGGCCATCATCATTATCATTATTAGGCATTTACATATACCTAGTTGCATCCCTAATATCTGCTAATTGTTATTTCTCAGACCCTAATGTTTATAATTCAGAAATTTTTTTCCCCCCAAAATTTTTTTTTGTCGGTTTTTTAAAAAAAATTCAGAAAAAAAAAATTTTTTTAAAAAAAAAAAAAAAAACTATTAATAAATTTCAAAAACAATATAAAATATAAATATATTTAAATAAATATAAAATAAATAATTTAAATTTATAATTATTATAATTATAATTTTAATTTACATTAATTTTATAATATATATTTATTATATAATATTATTTTACATTTAAATTTAACCTCAATAATTTTCTTTTTATTTTTAATATATTATACAATTAAAATAAATTATTATAATTTTTATTAAATATTTTTAATATATTATATAACTAAGATATACTAAAATATTTATAATTTTCAATATACAATATATAACTTTTATAATTAAAATATAATATATATTATAATATAAATTAATATTTTAACATTAGGGGATTATCATAATTGATTACATAAAATTTAATATAATTATAAATTATAAATTATTATATATAATATTAAATAAAATTATATAATTATAAAGTATATTTTTATTATATAATTATTATTCAAGTTAATACATAATATTATAAATATAAAAATAATTTTAATTATATATATATTACTTAATAACAAGTTTATTATAAATTATATAATTATTTAATTTATTATTAATATATTACGTATATTTATTCATACAAAAAATAATTTTAAATTATAAATTACATATAAGTTTTCTTAAATAAGCTAAAATAATTTATATATATTGATATAATTATTTCATACATATATAATTTATAATAAAAATAATACTAAATATATAAAATCTATAATATATAAAATAACAACATAATATAATTTTTATTAGAATAAATTATATATTCTAATTTATATATAATATATATACAAAAAATATTATATAATTTTTTTTTTATTTGCATGATCCATTTAATTTTTCCATTGGACCTTAAAAACAACATAAGCTAATAACCCAGCTTCAAAAAGGCTTCAAAGCAAACTTTTTTTGTTTCCGAACCTTTGCCAAATTTTTCTTAACAAACCAATGGGCCAATAAATTTTTCAATGATTCCAACTTATTTTTTTGTTTCGCTTTTTGGGTAAATAATTTTACCGAATTAAGGGCTTTTTCCTTCCTTTGCCCCCCTTCAAGGGAAATTTTTCCCTGGCCCTGGTTTTTAAACAAGGCCAAGCCTTACCCTTTTAGCCTCCCAAGGGTTAAAAGAACCTTTTGGCCTTTGTTTTTAATTAAGGGAATTGGACCCAAACTTAAAGGTCCACTGGACTGGGAAAAATCCCTTTCAAAAAGAAATTTATGGCAAAAGTCCGGGGAAACTCCCACCACTTTTTTAACTTGGAAATTTTAAATTTTTTTACATGCTGGGAAAAAAGCCAACCCATTTTACGGCCTCGTTAATCCTAATTTACCTTTTAAATTTAAGGGCGCTTTTTGCTTCCAAAAAAACAATTTTTTTTTTATAAAAAAAGCCCCCTTTTTTTTTTTTTTCCCCCTTTTCTTTTGGGGGTTTTGTTTTTTTTTTTTTTTTTGGGCTCTTTTTAAAAAAAAGGTTTTTTTTTTTGTTTTTTAAAAAAAAAATTTTTTTTTTTTATGCAATTTTTTCCCGGGTTTTTTTTTTTTTGTCCTTTGGGCCCCCCCCCCTTTTAAAAAAAGGGGTTTTCCCCCGTTTTGTTTTTTTTAAATAAAAAAATTTTTTTTTTCCCCTTTTTTTTTAATTCGATTTTGCCCCCTGGGGGCCCCGACCCCCCTTTTTTAAAACAGGGGTTTTTTTTTTTTTTTTAAAAAAAAAACCCAAAACCCGTGATTTTTCTCCCTTTTGAAAGGGGGGGGGGAGAAAAAAATTAAATTTGGGTCCCCCCCCCCCTTTTTTTCCCCCCCCCCCTTTTTTTTTAAAAAAAAAAAAGGAAAAATTTCCCAAAAAAAATAATTTTCCCCCCGATTATGCAAAAAGGGCAAAAAAAAAATTTTATTCTGAATCAAAAGGGGGTTTTCCCCTCCCCAGGGAAAATCATTTTAAAAATTTTCCCCCAAGAAAAATACTTTTTTCCTGCCCCTTTAAAACCATTTTTTTAAAAAAAATTTTTTCTAAATTTGAAAAACCCCCCCCTTTTTTTTTCCCCCAAAAAAAAAAAAAAATTTTTAAAACGTTTTTTTTTTTTTTTTTTTTTCCCCAAAAAAAAGTTTTCCCCGCCCCATATCCCCCTTTTCCCACCCCCCTTTTTTTTTGAAAAGAAAAAATTTTTTTTTCGCCCGAAAAATAATTTGTTTTTTCCCCCAAAAATTTTTAAAATTCCCCCAAAAACCCCTATTATGGCCCCCAAATTTTTTTTTGAAAAAACCTTTTTTTTTTTTAAAAATATTTTTTAAAATTTTTTTTAACTTAATTTTTTACCCCTTTCCCAAAAAGGGGCCCCCTTCCCCAAAAACTTTTTTAAAAAAATAAAAAAAAAAAAAAATTTTTTTAAGGGGGCCCCTTTTTTAACCTTTTTACCCCCTTTTTGGGGGGTTCCCCTTTCCCCCCCCCCGGGTTTAAAAAACTTTGGGGTGTTTTTTTTTTAAAAAATTTAAAAAAAATTTTTTCCTTTTTTTTGTGGGGCCCCCCCCCCCCTCCCCCCCCTTTTTTTAAAGGCCCCGGGGTTTTTTTAATTTTTTTTTTTAAAAAAAAAGACCTTTTTTTTCCCCAAGGGGGAAAAAAGGCCTTTGGTTTTTTTTTTTTCCCCCGGTCCCAGCCCCCCTCCCTTGGGGGCCCTTTTTTTTTTATGGAAAAAAGAAAAAGCCCCTTCCCTTTTTTTCCTGCCCCCCCCCCATGCAAAATTTTTTTTTTTTTTTTTTTTTTTTTTTTATTTTTTTTTTTAAACCCCCTTTTTTTTCGAAAAGTGCCTAAAACATTTTTTTTTTATTTATTTTTAAAATTTTTTTTTAAAAATTTTCCTAATTTTTTTTTAAAAAAAAAATTTTTTCCCCCCAAAAAAAGGAAAAAATACTTTGTAAAAAATTCCCCCCGGGAAAAAATTTTTTTTAAACCCTTCCCCTTTTTAAAAAAAAATTTTTTTTGGGTACCTTCGTCCCATTTTTTTTTTCCCCCTTTTTTCCCCCCTTTTTTTCCCCCCCTTTCCCCCCGTTTTTGGGGGGAAAAGAAAACAGGTAAATTTTTTTTTTTTTCCCCCCAAAATTTTAAAACCTTTAAGGCCCCCCCTTCCCCGTGGGGGTGGGAAAAAAAAAGGAAAATTTTTCCCCCCCTTTAGGGGAAAAAAAAACTTTTTCCCCCCACGGGGGGGAATAGGGGCCCCCTTTTCCCCCCCAAAACCCCCCCCCCAATTTTTTTTAATTTTTAAATGAACCCCTTTTTTTTTAAAACCCCCCTTAAAAGAAATAAAATTTTTTTTCCTTTCCCCCCCCAAAAAGGGGGGAAAAAAATGGGAAAAACAAACCCAACAACAAAACCCCCGCGAAAAAAATTTTTTTGTAAACCCGAAAAATAAAAAGTTTTTAAATTTTTTTTTAAAAAAAAAAATTTTTTAAAAAAAAAACTTTTTTAACAAAGAAACCCAAAAAAGGGACAAAAAACCCCTGAAATAAGATCCCCAAGGAAAAATTTTTTTTTAATTGTTTTTTTTTTTAAAATTTTCTTTTTTCTGGGTTTTTTTCTTTTAGAAACCCCCAAAACCCCCGGGAAAAAAAAATCCCCGAAACTGACCCAAAAAAAATTTTCCCTTTTTTCCCTTTTGGGCCTAGAATTCCCAAAATTACGGGGTTTTGCCCCTTTTTTTTTTTAAAACTTCCCCACCCCAAAAACCTTTCCGGAAATTTTTGGAAAGGGCCCCCCCCCCCCCCCCAAAAATTTTTTTTCCCCTTTTTTTTTTCCCCTTTTTGGGCCCCCCCTTTTTTAAAAATTTTTTTTTCATTTCCCCGGGGTTTTTTTTAAAAAAATTTAAAAATTTAAATCTCCCGGAAAAAATTTTTCCCCCCCCCCCCCTTCCCCCCAATTTTTTAAAAAAACCCAAAAAAAATTTTATTTTTTTTTCCCCCCATTAAAAAAAAAAATTAAAAATTTTTTTTTCCCCAAAAAGAAAAAATGTTTTTTTTTTTTTTTCCCCCGGTGTTTTTTTTTTTTTTCCCCAGGGGGTTTTTTTCCCCCCCGGAAAAAAGGGGGGGGAAAAAATCGCCCAACAATCCCCCCCCCTCCTTTCCCCCCCCCTGAAATGAAAAAAAACCCCCCCCCGTTTTGGTTTCCCCCCTTTTTCCCCAAATTTCCAAGAAAAAGGATCCCCCCCGGGGGTGGGTTTTTTTTTTTTTTTTTGCCCCCGGGGCCCCCCCCCCCCCCCCTAAAAATAAAATCCCCCCCACTATTTTTTTCCCTTTTTTTAAAAATTTTTTTTTATCCCCTTCTATTTAAAATTTTTTTTTTTTTTTTTTTTTTTTTTTTTTTTTTTTCAGTTTTTTTGGGGAAACCCTTTTCCTAAAGGGTTTTTTTTTTATTCCCTAAAAAATTTAAAAGTTTTTAAAAAAAAATCAGAAAAAAAATTTTTTTTCCTCCCCTTTTTTAAAAAAATTTTTTTTTCCTTTTTTTTTTTTTTAAAAACCTATTTTTATTTAGAAAAATTTTAAACCCCCCCTTTTTTTTTGCCTTTTTTTTTTTTATTTTAACCCCCTTTTTTTTTTTTTTTTTAAAAAAAAATTTTTTTTGTTTGTTTTTTCCAAAAGTTTAAAAAACTAATTTTTTCCCCCCAAAAAACAAAAATTTTTTTGGGAAAAATTTTAAAAAACCCCCTTGGGTTTTTTTAAAAATTCCTAAAAAACCCCGAAAAATTTTTTTTTTTTTTAACCTTTTTTTTGGGTTTTTTTTTCCCCCCCCCCCCCCTTTTTTAAGGTAAAAAAAAATTTTTTTTTCCCCCGAAAAGGGGTTTTTTTCCCCCCCCCTTTCCCCCCCCCCAAAAAAGAAAATTTTTAATTTTTTTTTTTTTTTTCCCTCCCCCGAAAAATTTTTTTTAAACCCCCAAAAAGAAAAAAATTTTTTTTTTTTTTTTTTTTTTAAAAAAAAAATTTTTTTTTTTTTTTTGCCACAAAAAATAAAAAATTTTTTTTTTAAAAAAAAAAAATTTTTTTTAAATTTTTTAAAATTCCCCCCTTTTTTTTTTATTTTTTTATTTAAATTTTTTTTTTAATTTAAAAATTTTTAATTTTCTCCAAAAAAAAATTTTGTAAAATTGAAAAATTTTTTGCAGCGAAATATAAATTATATTATTTTTAAAATAATATAATATATTTTATATTAAATATTATATATATATATAATTTAAAATTATAATATATATTATTATATATAATAATAATATATATATATTTAATAATTATATTAAAAATTTATTATATTATTTTTTTTTTCTGGTTTTATGCATGCCCAGTTTAATTTTAACACATTGAACCTTACAAACCACCAACCCAGCTAAAGGCTTCAAGGAAGGGAAGCAAATACTTTTTTTGTTCCGATGCTTTGCCAAATCAGTGGGGTTACAACCATGGGACCCAAATACTGATTAAATTAATGGGACCAATATACCATTAGGGTTTTATTTTTTTGGTCTGCTTCACTTTTTTTTTCTTTAAGTTTAAGGTTTTTTTTTCCTGTTTACATAAAGGAAAAATGGAATTACTTTTCTTGCCTCCCCAAAAGGGGAAATCGAACTCCTGGCCTCTTGGTTTTACTAAGACCAGCGCTCTAAGCCCCCTGAGCTATGGGAGGCTTTTTCCTTTTTCGTAAAAAAATTAAGAAATTAAGCAGACCATATTGGTAAAGTGAAAATTGGTTTAAGTAGTAACTGGGAAAAACACCAACTTCAAACCCTTGATTAATGGAATCCTCTCATGCGGAAAAAAAAAGGTTCCCGGACGAGGCGGAACGTCCTTTTTTTTTTCCATAATTTAATCATATTTATTGGTGATGGACCATATTCAACGGCTGCCATATTTTTTAGCAATTCCCTTACGAAAAAAAATAAAAATTCTAAGCCGGCGGGTGGAATTTACAGAGAGCTGGTTCCTTTCCAAAAAATATTATTTGTTTGCCAAGGGTAGGGACGCGGTCCCCGCCATCGTTTTTTCTCATAGGCCCTAGGAGTTTCGATCCTCCCCTTTGGAAGCAAATAAAACTATTGGTATATACAAGGTTTATTTGTTTTTTGTTTTTTATCAGCAAACCTTTGCTTTTTTTTTAGTGGCTATATTTGTGTTGCTCCCGTTTTTTGTTTTTTTGTTGATCTTGTCAGTTCCCTACAAGAAAAAGTTTTGCATGATGGTATAATGGAATAAATTAGGGGATTTTTGGGTTTTTTTTAATTCCGCCTAATTTTTTTCCGAAATCTGAATTGCTTCCCCATGCGTTGCCCTCCATACAGGTTATGTTTTAAAAAAACTGCAGCCCCAACTTTCCTAGCCGGAAGGGTTTTTAACAATAAAAAACAAATCCAAACAAGAAAAAAACTTTAAAACTCTGGTCCTCTGGCCCCCCCCAACCTTACAGTTTTTAACTCCAAAAAAGGCAAAATTACAAAACCAGATTAGAATAATTTTCTGATTTTTATAGCACGAAAGGCGAGAAGCGAGGAAAAAAGGAAAATATATTATATTATATTAGAACTGGGCAGAATCTAGGGGGAGTTTTACCCCTGCTTTAATGAACAAATAAACATTTAATTAATAGTTAATATCCTTGAGAACAACCCTATTTTTTTTCCCTCACTGCAACCATGTCCATTAAACTAAATTAAATGGTCCCCCCCCTGTATTTCTATTTGATATCATCATTTTCTCAAAAAAAATAAAAAAAAAAACAAGGACCAAATGAACCACTTTATTGCCATCCAGGGGAGAAATCAAAAAACTCCTGCCCTCTCATCTGCTTTTAACTAGAAACCAGCACTTTTGTTTTTTACTGAGCAAAAGAAAACAGTAACTTTTGTGTTTAAAAAAAACAAGGAAATTTTTTTTTTTTCCCCACATGTCCAAATGCCCAGTTAAATTTTTTAAACGGCTTTTCACAAACATAATTTTTTTGTAAACTCAATTTTTCCGCTTGAAAGGTTAAGATTAATATTTCTGATATTTTATCTTATTTTTTTTTTTTATTACTGTTCCCCATTCTACCATCTTCTTTGAATAAATCATAATCACCAAAAAGGTTTTAAGGGATGCAAAATTATCTTACCTACTAACTGGGGTTGGGTTTGGCAAACCGGTTGCTAAAAAATTCACTGAAGAATTTACTGAAAAAAAACATGGACTGTACCTCGTGTTAAATACTTAGTCCCATTGTTGTTTTATGTGGTGTTTTGTTTTTTTTCCCCCTGTTAACTTTAAAAAGTTTTTTTTTTAATCAATTATAAATGAAAAAAAAACTTCCCTTTTAAACTGGCCTTCCAAGGAAAGGAAAAAAAGAAAACCCCCTTTGGCTCTGGTTTTTACAAGGCCAGCGCTTCTAGGGCCACTGGAAGCTATGGGGGGCTTTTCCCTTTTTTCGTATGGAAGAAACA
>NC_051399.1:39792836-39795336 GCF_015228065.2 Penaeus monodon
CATAATCCAGTGAAGAAATACTTAAACCCTCAGCCGAGCTGGTTTTGCACTACACTGTAGTAAATCAAACCAAAATTTTATATCGAAACATTAAACACCAGGCGTCCCCAAAATACCCTGGTTAAAATTACCTTGATTAAACCAAAATAGACTTGCCCATAAACCATGATATAGGATTCGTACAATAACAGGCCTAGGGAACGATTTTCAAAAAATGTATTCCTGCTTCTAAACATTCCTTTTCTCTCGCTAGCCACGAATAGTATGTTTTTCCTAAGCCAGATGAGTGGCAACGGCACTAATTATTACTAGAGACATAATTGCACTCGTTTCTTAATGCTGAAGCCAACAGGATCTGTTGAAGATCACAGTAATAACGGCGGCGTGTATTCTGTTTTATATCTTGACTCATTATGCAGCCACTTTTATGCAGTATATAAGAAAAACAATGTTGGCTATGCAAGTGTCTGGGAAATAACAATAACAAAGCCTGTAATTAGACAAGAATGAGTAAAATTGCGTTATAAATGATTGTTATTTGTGACAAATATACAAAAATTTTAAGTGCAGGTGTCTCTAGTGGCTAGTTTAAGGCATAGCCACCGAGTTTTTACATAGTTTGTACTGTAGGATCTTCATTGCAAATGCAGCATATTGATATTGAACCTTAATACCCATAAGCTGTCTTTAAATTATATTCCTTGTTTGTTAAATGATGTACAAAGTATTGTGTCGATTAAAAAGTTGTGGCATGAACAGGTATCTCCTAAATTTTCAGTTCAGCAATAGGAAATGACTGATGACAAGACTCTGTCATACCACATTACTACATACATTTATATTCAAATATATTTTATAGTTTATATGACGAAATTTCACACACACAAGCACACGCACACGCACACACACACACACACACACACACACACACACACACACACACACACACACACACACACACACACACACACACACACATATATATATATATATATATATATATATATATATATATATATATATATATATATATATACATATATAATCTGTATGTGTCTGTGTGTGTGTGTGTACTTTATGTCTGTATGTATGTACATAGTAATAACAACTATCCTAATTTTACAAAGTGACATGACCAGCTAAGAGATTCTCTGCATTTTTTTTATGTAGTTGAACAGATATAAGTTGTTTCTTTATATGCGGAGGTTTTCGTTATGTAATATCATTTTGAAATAAGAACTTAAACTTATATTGCAGCATACGGTGGCCATGTACTTGCCAAAGCTATCAGCTAAAGGAAATGAATGCCCAGCTACATTAATAAACTTCAAGTTTCATTTATAGAAGATTTATGTAACGTGAGCATAAGGGCACAAATCTAGTAATATTTTTCTTTTTTCCAAAACACCTAGTTAATAAATTTTCAAAATGCCTATTTATATCATAAATCTCAGCATCACATTTTAAACCAATATCCAGTGATGAATATCATCTATTTTTCCTTGACAATGCAATTCGGTCTTGAGTTAATTTTTGTGCATTAACGAATCCCATACAAGTGATCTGATCTTTTTCTCATTGTCATTTTCTTTATTTGTTAACTTTTTTACGACTTAATATTGCCTTCTTGGAGAACTTCCTCGGAATTGTCATAAGGATCGTTAACACTGATCTGCTGTTCTCTATCATTATCACGATGATTAGGCAGCATCCCGTTATCCAGGATCCTGAAGTCCATAGGATCGCTGATAAGGCTCTTCGACCTTTTGGCTTTTTTTCGGCCGATTGTTGTAATCTTTTCTTTCACTTTCTTCCCCATCAGGGAAGGGAAAAAGACATTTTCCTTTTTCCCGTTAGTCTTCGTCCTGTGGTCGGAGTCGGAGTCGTCTCCGGTCATGGGCGATGCTGTGAGGTCCTCCCCTCTCGGGGTATGAGGGCTGGAGGACGTCCCGGGTTGTCCCAAGTCGCTCGTCGACTTGGAGAGCGGCATCGTCTCATTCTTCAGGTTGTCACTGGCGGCCAGGAAGGTCCTCGGAGGCTTAGGGGGTGGCTGCTTGGACCTCGGAGGTGCCTGAGACGGAGGAGCCATCGGCTGGGACGAAGGAGGCGTAGGTTCTTGCGTCTGGCCGGGGAGAAGGCGGTCTGTGTGCGAAGGGGTGGAAGGGGGCGTGGTGGGGACGTCTTTGGGCATGTCGCGTCTTATGGCTCTCCATGCCTGGTGAGGTTCTACAGCTTTGCCACTCTGAAATAATATATTTGGTATTAGAAAACACTGCACCACAGATGTGAATGTTTAACCTTTCTAGACAGTAACAAAGTACCGTTACAGTACAAATGAAGTCTAAGGCCCATAAACAATAGCAGTACAATCTCCTTACAGATCCCTGCTTGAAGATATGTAGACTGTGAAAAAAACAAAACAAGTTAATAAATACACTCAGCGGTAGTAGTAACTCAAAATGTTACAAAATACCAATCCCTTCAGAGAACGACGTACTAT
>NC_051399.1:39820336-39847836 GCF_015228065.2 Penaeus monodon
TATAAAACTTTAATAGAAATGAAAACTGAAATTTGTTCTAAACTCATATTCATTTGGAAACCGAGAATCAAATTGTTTCTTCCGATAAAGGGGATATACACACGTATAAAAACTAAATAGAAATAAAGGAGTGATATGAAATAGTACGGAGGATATACTATCATGATTGCCATGAAAACGAGCGAAATAATATGAAAAGCTCACCCAACGTCACGGGTAAAGACAAAACAATGCTATTTAAAAAACCCAGAGTAGGAGTAGGAACGAGGTACAGGGCCGATAATTTTGATGAGGTGAGATGAGATTGTGTGTGTGTGTGTGTGTGTGTGTGTGTGTGTGTGTGTGTGTGTGTGTGTGTGTGTGTGTGTGTGTGTGTGTGTGTGTGTGTGTGTGTGTGTGTGTGTGTGTGTGTGTGTGTGTTTTGTCTGAATATGTTCATCGAGGCAAAACCTTCAAACATGTAATAGTGGTTATTTGTTAAAAGGATTGGTGTCTCTTTCAAATATTGAAATAAAGGTGTTCATACTTACAATTATCTTAAATTATCTTCAAGCTATATTGTAAACAAGGGAAAAAATAATAAAACAAATTAAAGGTTCATTCACTATACCTATATCAATTAATGATATAAACGACTACAGCGAACGACGAAATAAGTCGTACTCTGATATGCCGTATGCAGTATATAGTAAACAGTATTCACGACTACCATATTTCACGCTACCGAACTCCATGCATGCACCTTTACTGATTACAACAGCACATACGACACCCATGGAAAAATGGTAAAATTTCCTCTGTTAGGCACTTTAGGTGGGTCTGTATGAAATTAATTTAGATTCTTGTTCTGATTCTCACAAAAGTACAGTAACGTGTTGATAAAGTGTCATGAGGGCCACATGTAGCACAGGGATAGTGTTTTTGTCAACTTAAAGTGCTATAAAAGTTGCCAGATGCAGAAAACACTTGCAAGAGACTATGAGGACTATACTGTTGACACTTCATTCCGTTTGGAAAAGCCAAGTACTGAAGAGGGAGATTTTGATTTTTGGTTTATATTAGCAATATTTATATTATATTAGAAATATCATTTTGGTAGACTGCACTACACTATAGGTGGTCAAAAGGTACCACACTCATGTAGACATGTACATAACTGATATTCTTATTATATGACATCAATTTTGTAGCTTTAGTAATAGTGATTTGTAGAAATATTCTAACCAGCTCTTAAATTTGCAAATTAAGTAAGTCCATAGTCAGCCGTTCATCCTTTCAGCACGGTTCTCGCACCTTAGGAATCGGACAGGGGAAGGAAGGGGCTGGGGAAGATAATGAAAAGGAAAGAAGATTAGACCGTACAAAATTACCTGAGCCGAGAGCTGAGGTTCAGGGTTGGGGTGATCTACATTGGGCCTCAGTCTCCGTCTTCTACCCCCTCCCCCTTACGACAACGAGCAAGGGATTGGGGAGGGAGTATTTTCATAATACATGTCCTTTGGGAATAAGGGGGTAGTAGACTGGATATATATATATATATATATATATATATATATATATATATATATATATATATCCAGTCTGGGTGGGCAAGCCAGCCCAAGTCAGTGCTGATCCCAAGCCCGGATAAATAGAGAGAATGATTACCTAAAAGGTAACACCGTCACTCTCCGTGGAAAGGAACTGGGGACCCTACCACCTACTCACTCCAAGAGCATCACAACATGAAAAATTACAATTAAGTATCATGCTGTGACCACGGCGGCTCAAACATGAACCTACCGTTAAAAAAAGACTGGATTTAGGGAGCGTCAACTTTCCATTAGCCCAAAATGTCTGTTTTCTCAATAACACAAAGGAAAATTACAACTAACTTCTTCCAAGGAGGTCCGAACTCATAGCTTCTGGTTTGTTAGACTAGCGCACAAGCTACTGAGTTATAAAAACTTCTTTTCATTATATGAAAACCGTGCATGATTTGACAAGTTTTTTGAAATGCCATGCAGCACAAACTTGTTGATCTAGATCTTGCCACAGGTAAATATTGTGCACGGGTCTTACTATACTTCATAAATAAACAAATTCAAGTGCTGTGCATGCCATCTATTAAATATCAACTTTAAAAACAGAACCACTATACCACTTAGAAAAAGTACTTCAGTAAACATGGACTGTAGCTCATGGATGCCACTGGCTTATCATTCCTCTCTCTATTTTTCGTGTTCGGTTTCTTAGTAACGTAAGGGAAAACTATGTCTCTGCCTCCAAGGAGGATCGAACTCCTGGCCTCTGGTTTACTAGACCAGCGCTCTAGCCACTGAGCTATGGAGGCTTCCTTCCTTTGAATAGCACATATGTGGCCAGTGTTTGTAAAATGGTATTGTAATACCAGAACTTCAAATCTGTCGATACAAATTTCGCCCCGGGTAAATATAACACATGTATTGATATATTTTTATCTTTCAAATGAATAAACAAGTAATTTATGCAAGTTTATGACCATAATCATCAAAAGCTTTTGGGAGGTGTAATATCCGTCTTGCTGTTTTGACATTGGAAACAAGTACTTTTATTAAACATGGACATATGCCATGAGCTCACCCTCTTCTCATTTTAAGTTTTCTGCCTTCAAGGAGGCCTGAACTCCTGCCCACACACACACACACACACACACAGCCCTTGCTGACCAGCAAAGTGTGAGTGTGTGTTAGCCTCATTTGCCTCTACGTTACGGTAGCTTTCATAAAGGACATTTTTTTTCTCTCTCTTTTTTCTTTTCTTTTTTTATAAATGTTTGCATCCAAATTTCGCAGCAAGTGGATATTGTGACACTTATTTTATCTTACTCCCGCACGACCATTTATGCTATCTCTTGTATATTGACTTAATAATTGTAATCGCCAAAATGGTTAACGCAATGGCCGCGGGTACATGAAGTGACCATTTTTTACACAGATGGCTCCACAAGTGTTCAGCTATCAAGGCGTCAATTAGTAGGTACTACGTGTCCTCCCCTAATTTCTCCATTCATTAAATTTTCTTGATTTTTCCCCCAACATCGATATATATATATATATATATATATATATATATATATATATATATATATATATATATATATATATGTGTGTGTGTGTGTGTGTGTATACATATATATATATATATATATATATATATATATATATATATATATATATATATATATATGTATATATATATCAATGATATTAATCCAAAAGTCAAAGAAAAATATTAACAAGTAAGATAGATAAAGCTAATATTTATCTCGTTGGTGACTAAGAACTTCTGAAGTCCATCCAAGAGTAAAAAAAAAAAAAAAAAAAAAAAATGCTGGTAACCCATATTACATCACAAAATAAGTACCGATTAAACATGGACTGTAGCTCGTTTATATCTATGGCCTATTGTGTATGTCTACTTTTACTCTTCATGGTAAAGTTTCTCACTAATATAAAAGAAAATTATCACTTCCTGCTCCCTAGGACCTGCTGTTCTCTGATTTACAAGACTAGCTCTCTCCTCACTGACCTATAGAGACTTTCTTAGCTTTAAAAGAAACATATGAATGTGTGGTAAGAGTTGATGGCCCTTTTTCAACTTTGTAATTTTTAATTTTGACATGGGTTAATATTGTGACATCTGTTCTATCTTTGCTCATTTAACCCTTGATAAGTCAAGTTTTTGTGAGGGTTCATGTTTTATGGAGTTCTGCGACGCTTATTAAGGTTTTAATTACAAATCCGCTCAATTTGCACGAGTGAATGCTGTTGCAGACCTCTCATATTCGAATCACCAAATATGAATGATATATGTATTCCTAGATAGAGGCACGCAGACATAATAAGCTAATAAACATACACGAGCCATAGTCAATGATTAATCAGTATTCAGTGTGGCGCCTACCCCCTGTAACCTTTCGCTCATTATGGTTTTGAAGTGAACATAAAAGAAATGTCATGTATTAACGTAATACATATTTGAATGAAGAAGATAAAATAGCTATTGCAATATGTACCTGTAGCAAAATTTAAATCAACAAACGTTAAGACCATAATTGCTGGTTGAACTTTTCATGAAGACTTACTTTGAAACTCCATTACTCAGTAGCTAAAGCCCTTCTCTAGTACACCACAGGCAAGGAATTCGATCCTCCATGGAACCAGAAAGTGATCATTGTCCTTTAATTTTTAAGGAAAGCTGAACATGATGAGATGATAGGGATTAAGAGCTAAGATTTGTTTCCTGTATTATGAAAAGATGCGTCCATAGCTCAGTAGCTAAAGTTCTGGTCTAGGAAACCTGAGGCCAGTCGTTCGACCCTCCTTGCGGGCAGAAAGCTACACGAGATGCAATTCATGTTTACTCATAACTTTCTCTCAGTTATATATTGCACTCATAATGTTTTGTTGATTTTGTCAGTATGCAAGAGTTGGCGTGCATAATGAATGAAAAAGTAATTAGTTTATTCTTGACCAATCAGAATTATTTGTTTGATTTTTAAAAATTATCTTGTGGGATTATGTTAAACTATTTAAAACGTTGAAAAAATCTATAAGTAATGTATCTCATTAAAGAATAAATAAATAAATAATAAAAACAAGTATTATGCTTTAAAAGTATATAATAATTGCATAAATATTATGCATAATTAAAGTTAGTTTAAAATATTAGTCTCCTTTAGGAAACATATGACCTAAGTTACAATCCTCCTCCAATATATTTTCTCAGTGTATATAGGGAGACAAGTACATACGTCTTTGGTCTGAGAATTATGCACATCATAGGCGACCGTCAATGGCTCTTGGCATCCCTCAACATGCTTCACTTTTAGCCATCATCGGCCTATGAGTCAATCAGTCTTGTGTGCCCGATTCTCAGCCTTGTTAATATAACTTCCACCTGTCGGCTGGGATGGATGCTGATCACCCAACTGCCAAGGTCATCTCTAATCTCTCAGAAGTTGTTTCTAGGGGTATACCTTCATTTCTCCTTCCATTTATCACAAAGATAACTTCTGATGTTTTGAAGTTGATGTATGGGAGAGGAATATGAACATCACAGGGTTGAGTGCCAGCTGCCTTGGCCCTCCGATCAGCTCGCTCATTCTCATGGATACCAGCATGCACTGACACCCAACACAGTTATCTTCTTACGTGCTGACATCAGTGCAAGCTAATTATGAACTGAATGTGGTGAGTTTAGGCTCTTGAATGCTTACAAAGCACTACGAGAGTCAGAATATATTACAACAGAACGGTTCCTAAGATCTCTTTGACTGCTGCACGGTTTTCTTGCTCTGACAGCTTGTTGGCACTCATCAGACCACCACGGTAACGGAGGTCGACGGCACTGCCCACTACTTTTGGGAATGGATGTTTCTGCCGTAAGGTGAATTCGTGATGTGAAGTGATCAACAGCATCTTGAACACACTGGAAATATTCACAGATCCCTGCATTACTGCAGTCGATCTAAAAAGATTCCAGTTTGCATGTTCAAGTCACCATCCCTTCGCCCCAGTGGCTGGAATGCCATTCACCTCCTCCAAAAGTGTTGGAAATAGGTCGATTCCATATAAGTCTTCCATGACCTAGCAAGTGAAATCCAACTCTGCACCAGGTGGACCAACTGTTGGATTAACATTTGAGAATGTCCCAGTTTGAATTTGGAAGTGTGTGGGTGTGTCACTGTTCAGAACAATGCAGAATGCACTTCATCTATCAGAAAGGTGGTTGCACACGCATGCCCATCAAGCAGATTAATGCTTCAGCATGAAATCTGACCTGCTGATCTGCGACTATAGGCGGAACTTAACGAAAGAAAATTGTAGTTTATGGTCTAGCCATCAGTAGAAAAAAGGCAGAGAGAAATATGATTGACAGTGGCAGATCTAACCATGATCATTTTGGCATAATAACAACTATGATAACATTAATAACTTTAAATACAGTCTGCACTGTGTATGCTATTAGCCAGTGATATATGTTACCCTCTTCCATGTACTGCTTCCAAAGAAGATCGAACTTCTGACCTCTGATTTACTAGATCAGCAATAGCTGAATATTCGAAGCTTCTTCATGTAGTCTCAGAAACAGCACTTGTGTAAAAGCAACTCTTCATCACATGTTCATGTAGATATTATAGTTTTTACACATTTTAATTTTGCTGTAGATGAATATTGTGACATTTCTTCAAACTTATTCTATTACGGCCATGTAAGTCAGCTCTTGAATATTGACTTCATAAACGTGATCACCAAAAAGTTCAATACCTGCCTTCGCCTGGGTGCTGGTAACTACATCACTGAGAACAAGTATTGATTAAACATGGACTGTACATAGTGAATGTCGTTAGTCTATTGTTTGTTTCTCTCTACTCTTCGTGGTAAGGCTTCCCAATAAAAATACATAATAACCATTCTGCCTCTAAGGAGGATCGAACTCCTGACCTCTGGTTTACAAGACCAGCGCTCTAGCCACTGAGCTATGGAGGCTTCCTTTCATCGAGAATGAAACAATACTTGTGTAATAAGTGTTCGTGGTCTTTCATAATCCAGTCACTTAATACTGATCAACTATTTAATGAATTTCGGAGCAAAAACAACAGAGGATTACCTGATGCTCTCGGCAGGCTTGGCCAGAGCATGGGACACAAATCACTCGTTTTCCAGTCCCTCTTTCTGCTGCAGAGTTGAGATTCTGGAACACAAACTGGGAGGCCTTTCTGATGTTGGCACTTCTCATACGAAAGAAATGTCTGATGAGGCCCTTCCTCATCTCCATCAATAATTTCTTTCAAGCAAGTGGCATTCTTCAGTTTTTCACATCACTGTAGACGATGGAATCGTTGAAGGCTGTTATATTTGGCATCCCTACAAAGAAAAATATATGTATACAGGCCATCGTCCAGTGGGTGGAGTACAGCGATCAGTTTCTCCAAGCAAGATCTTCTGTCGGCAGTTCTCATGGGGTCAAGGATTATAGCATGCCTTGGCTGACCCCTTCCAGAATGAAATTACTCATTTGTATGCCTTGGTTGACCCCTCCCAGCATGAATTAGGTTTCCTTGTCAAAGTAGGTGATGGTTGAACAAGTAATTGCTACCGTTATCACAAGCTATGGTGTACTAGGTCTTGGAGGCAGAATGTTTAAGAACCTAAACACAAAGAGTAGAAGCAGACAGACATAAATTCATGGAAAAAATGAGTCATAGCCCATGTTTAATCAGTCTTCGTTCTCAATGATATAGTGTTGATTGCAAGCACCAAGACAAGGAAAGTACAAACTGCCATACATTCCCGTAATATATGGTAAAAGAGAAAAAACAGATATCACAGTATTTACCGGCAGCAAATCTAAATTTACAAACCAACGAAAACAGGTACTACTATTTCACCAAAATAATGATTAGGCCACTATTCTCGTACACCAGTTCGCTTTTTGCCTTGTAACCACTTTCTGATTAAGTTTAGAAAGCGAATATACAAGAGTTGCCATGCAATACCCTCATAAATATTAATAGGAAGTGAACTTTCATGAAATGAGACTTATTTTGTTATATGCACTGCTCCTTCACCATAGTAATGAAGCCCCCATTATTAAGTGACTAGACCGATATTCTAATATACCAGAGGCCAGGAGTTCGATCCTCCTTGGAGGCAGAAAGTGATCATTGTCATTAAATTTATCAAGTTTGACATGAAAAGGGGGTGACAGGCTTCATTGCCTAGTGGCATACATGTAGTGTGGTGTATTCTTAATGAAAAATTTGGTCTCAGTGGCATACTGACATGACAAGAATTGCACCTAAAACCTTTGGCTGTTATGGTTATGAAGTAAATATATAGAAGCTCACATGTACGACCAAAGTCATTAAGATAATTTGATATTTATTTGGATGAAATAAGATAAACAGATGTTACAATAGATACCTGTAAATAATCTGTATTAACAGACTTCTTATAGCAGTAACTGCTGTACGAACACTTGCTATAACATATGTGCTGTTTCCTTGCAATTAAAAGTAGCCTTCATAGCTCAGTGGCTAGAGCGCTGGTCTAGTAAACCAGAGGTCAGGAGTTCGATTCTCCTTGGAGGCAGAAAGCTATTGGTATAATGAGGTACCGTCCACATTACTCAGTGCTTATTAGTGCCATATTGCCCCATTTTGTTGATCTTGCAATATACAAGAGTTGGCAAGCACGCTTGTAATAAAGATATTTGGTTTCTCTTTCACCTTGCATAGTGGTCGACACCTGCCCACTATGTAGGGTCAAATCAGAATCTGCCTAATTAAAGGAAATCTGGTTTTACACGCATGCCCAGCAGGTATATTGAAGCTGCAGACCACCCTCAGCTTTTTACACCTTTTCACTGACCGGGTTGCATTAACATGCACTTGAACCCTCAACCCAAAAGCACGGTTAGCAAATGTAATTATCATCAACCCGCTTCCAAAGAAGGTCTATAACGAGAGATCTCGCTATTGCTGCTTATAGAATTTTTTTTGGTCCAAGGGTCCAGCTGTCTTTTCATAGGCTCCGCATTAACATAAAATAGCAAAAGACCAGATAGAATACTTCTGATTATAAAATGAAGGTCAGAGGTCACCCACTTCTATTCTATTCTATTTTCTAAAGTAAAATAGACAAGGATCACATACTGCCTCCAAAGAAGAAACTCCTGGGCTCTGATTTATTAGACCAACAATTATAGCACGACTTTGACTGTTTCACCTCAGCATGGTATGGCCTTGGCTGACTCCTCTCAGCATGACATAGGTGCCCTTGCCTAGGTAGGAGATGGTATTGAACATATAAGTGCTACTGCTTTCACCTGAACATAAAGACATAAGCTAATGGCATACATGAGCCATAATCCATGTTTCATCAGTACTCAGCGATGTAGCATTGGTTGCAAGCACCAGTACAAGGTAAGTATTACACCCCTTGTAACCATTTTCTCTTTAAGGACAGAAAGTTAATATACAAGAGTTGTCATGCATTACCAAATAAGTATTAAAAGAAAAAAGAAAACGAAATTAGATATTACAATATTAACCTGTAGCAAATATTTAATTAACAAACTTTTGAAAACCATCAGCGTTGCACAAGCTTTTCATGAAGACTTGCCTTGATATATGTACTGCTTCTTCTCACTGGCTAGATGACTTGTCTACACCAGCGACCAGGAGTTTGATCCTCCATGGAGGCAGAAAGTGACTATTCAAAAAACTAATAGCATACAAGCCTTGCAGTCTATAATCAATAAAATACGTGGTCTCGGTGTCATACCAAAACACCAAGTACTGCATCATAAACTTTTTTTGCTATTATGGTTCTAAAGTTAATATACAAGAGTTCACTTGCACAAGTATAATCTATTAAATGATATGGTATTAATTTGGATGATGGTACAATGTTTACCTGTAGAGAATTTATATTAACAAAGTTGTTGGAACCTATAAGCTCTGTATGAAAACTTGCTATAACTTGTGTAAAGGAAGCCACCATAGCTCAGTGGCTAGTAAACCAGAGGCCTCCTTGAAGGCATAATACTATTGGTATACACGAGGTACAGTCCATGTTTATCCAGTACAGTGCCATATTGTGCTTCTGTTTTGCTGATCTTGTCAGTCTTCAAGAGTTGGCATGCATGGCTGTAATGAATAAAGTATTTGGTTATTTTTGACCATAGACAACCAATCGGAATTCACCTAATTTATTGGAAACATGGAAACCTGCTTCTAAGCAAGGTCTTTTTAACAATAGGTTACACCACTGCTGACTTGCTGCACATTTGGGTGGAGCTTAGAAAGATAAAATACTTGTTAAGAAGAAAATGAACAGCAATACAGACCAGATAGAATACATCTGATTACATGGTCAGAGAAAGAGAGGGAAAAAAATCTGTATGGGAGGGTCACCTTGGCAAAATAACAATAACGCCATTATAACGAAGTACCGGATATAGTAATTACAGAAATGCCCGGCGTGTATGCCATTAGCTAATGATAGCTGTCTTCTATTCATGCTAGGCTTACTCAATAAAATGAAGGACAATGATCACTTACTGCCTCCAAGGAAGACAATTCCTGGCCTCGGACTTTCTTGACCATCACTAATCACAGAGTTATGGAAGTTTTTTTTTTTACATAGTCCCAGAAAAGTACCAACATTTTTTTTCATCACATGCTCATGCAGTACTTAAGGGTATTCAAATATTTTTAAAATAATATTTCTATCACGGTCAGGTATGTCAGCTCTTGAATAAAGACAATATCATCATAATCATCAAAAGGATTATGGGGTGCAATACCTGCCCTGTCCTGGGTGCTAGCAATCCATGCTACATCAATGAGAATAAGTACTGATTAAATGTGGACTGTACCCCATGCATGCTATTAGCCAACTGTGTCTCCTTTAACTCTTTGCGGTAATGTTTCTCAATAATATAAAGAAAAATATCACTTTCTGCCTCCAAGGAGGATCGAACTCCTGGCCTCTGGTTTACAAGACCAGCGCTCTAGCCACTGAGCTATGAGGCTTCACATCAGTAATTATTGATCACTTCTGCCTCCAAGTAGACTGAACTCCTGGCCTCTGCCTTTTTTTCTTTCTTTTTTTCTTTTTACATACTCCAAAAAACAGTATTTTTAAACTAAATTTTCATCACATGTTCATGAAGTATTTATGGATTTCACAGATAAATATTGTGACATTTCTTTTATCTTATTCAATCATAATCACCAAGAAGTTTAAAGCGAGCAATACCTGCCCAGTGCTAATTGTTGGCAACCCTTGCTACATCACAGAATAAGTACTGATTAAACATAGACTGTACCTCATTTATACCATTAGCCAATTATCTGTCTCCCTCTTCTCTTCATGGTAAGGTTTCTCAATAATGTAAGGAAAATTATCACTTACTGCCTCCAAGGAGGATCGAACTCCTGGCCTCTGGTTTACAAGACCAGCGCTCTAGCCACTGAGCTATGGAGGCTCCCTATCTTGCAGCAAGAAACAGTACGTGTGTTGTAAGCGTTCATGATCATGCAGCCCTTCCGCGAGTTTCATCCAGATGCAAGATACAGACAGAAAACTGCAAGAAAGGAACTGATCATTATGGTACTAAGGAACCTTTCTCGTCTCAGTTTTGGAAGAATGATGGAGATTGCCCAAGACTAATGGTCTCGGCCTGCGGGACCAGAGCAGGACGCGCAAATCACATTTGTTTTCTGGTCCCCCCGTTTGCCGCAGTTGGGGCTACACGTTTGTTTTCCTTTTTATATATACTACCAGCATAAAGGCCATACTTTAATGCACAGAGATCATGGAGCACCAACTAGAAGACCTTCCTAATGTGGACACTTCTCATGCAAAAGAAAGGTCTCATGAGGCCCTTTATCATCTCCATCAAGAAAGTCCTTCATGCAAGTGGCGTCATTTCCTATCTTCACATCACTTGTGGTGATTGAGAAAGTGACAACTGACATATTTAATACCCCCCCCCAAAAAAAAAAAAAATATATATATATATATTTATATATATAATAATAATAAATAAATAAAAATGCATGTAAACCACTTATCGGCAGTTCTCATAGTCATCCAAGGGGTTAAGTGTTATGGCATAGCTTGGCTGACCCCTCTCAGTATGATTTTTCCCAGCTAGTGGATGGCACTGAACATGCCAAGGTACAATGTCTTGAAGGCAGAAAGTGATCATTATGTAGTGAGAGACCTTAACACACAAAGTAGAGCAGACAGAGTTAATGACATCATAAGCCATAGGTCATGTTTCATCAGTACTCATTCTCAGTGATGTTACCATTGGTGGCAAGCACTCTCTGTAAATAATTTTCTGATTAAGATTAGAAAGTGAATATACAGGAGTTGTCATGTATTACATTAATAAATACAGGTATCACTTCCTAAAGGCATGCACGTCATGCTGTGTATGATTAATAAAGTACCTGGTGTCAGTGGCATACTAACAAGACAAGTATTGCACCACCTATTGGCTGTTATGATCATGAAGTAAATATATAAGTGCTCACATGTTCAGCCATAATCAATAAAATGATTTGACATCTATTTGGATCATATAAAATAAACCCTTTTACAATATCTAAAACTTGTAGTAATCAAGTTGTGAAGCCAGTAATTGCTCTATGAACACTTGCTATAACAACTTTATAACAAGTGTTTCCACACATGATACAAATTTAGCGTCTATAGCTCAGTGGCTAGAGTGCTGGTCTAGTAAACCAAGGTCAGGAGTTCGATCCTCCTTGGAGGCAGAAAGCTATTGGCATTCATAAGATACAATCCATGTTAACTCAGCAGTTGCTGTTAGAGCCATTTTTACCCTGTTTTGTTGATCTTGCATTATATAAGAGTTCCTGGCATTTATGACTTGGGGTATCTTTAATCCTAGATAGTGACTCTATGCACCAGCCAATCGGTATCCGCCTGGGTGTACTGTACATGTATGCCCAACAGGCATATTAAAGCTGCAAAGCAAGGTTTTTATAACAAATCTCACCACTGCTGATCATGTGGGCAGAGCTAAAACTCTGGTACTAGAGCAATGGAAGCTTTCTTACATAGTCTTAGAAAGCGTACTTGTGTTAAAACAGATTTTCACCACATGTTCATGCAGTACTTACAGTTTTCACATTTTTTTCATTATTGCACTGCAGGTCATACATGCCAGCTCTTGACTATTAACTATATAATCATAACCAAAAGGCACTTTTGGTTTACTTTTTTTTTTTTTTTTTTTTTTTTTTTTTTTTGTGTGTGTGTGTGTGTGTGTTAGTCTTTCACCAAAGTAAGGAAACCTCCATTATTCTGTTATTCTAGTACACCAGAGGGCAGAAGCATGATCTTCCTTGGAGGCAGAAAGTGATTGTTGTCCTTTGATTTAATAAAGTATTAGGTCTCAGCGGCACCAACGTAACTATTGCACTAAAAAAGATTTGGATATTATGGTTATGAAGCTAATGTACAGGAGATCACATGCACAACCATGATTAATTAATTTGGTATTGATTGGATGAAATAAAATAGAGTTGTGAAGCCTAAAAGTGCAGTATGGATTCGTGTGATGTTTACGCTACTACGAGGCAAGCCTCCATAGCTCAGTGGCTAGAGCGCTGGTCTAGTAAACCAGAGGCCAGGAGTTCGATTCTCCTTGGAGGCAGAAAGCTACTCAGCACTTGCTCTCAGTGCTATATTGTGCCCCATGTTTTGTTGATCTTGTCAGTCTACAGGACTGACAAGATCACTGTAATGAATAATGTATTTGGTTTATGGATTCCCTTGATTTATCAGAAATCTGATTACAGATTACCATCAGGTATATTAAAGCTGCAGTCCATTCTAGGCAAGTTTTATATAGAACAGATCACACCCCTCCTGGCCTACTGCGCATCTGAGTGGAGCTTAAAGAAAGACAATTCTGGTACATTTGATTATAACACGAAAAAACTGAGAGAGAGAGAGAACAGAATATGAAAGACTGGCAGATCTAGTTTGTTAATAATAATAATATTATTGAGACTAAGAATTTTATAGATTGCACGTGTATGTCATTAGCTAGTAATATTTGCATCCTATTTGATGTTAACTTTTCTTAATAAAATAAAGGGCAATGATCACTTACTGCCCCTGAGGAAGATCAGCTCCTGGCCTAGGATCTAAACCAGCACTTGCTGCAGAGTTAGAGAAGCTTCCTAACAGACTCAGAAACGGACTTATATTAAAACAAGTCTTAATCACATGTCATGCAGTACTTACGGTTTTCAAATATTTTGTAACTTAAATTTCGCTGTAGGTAAATGTGATATTTATCTTATTTCGTTGTGGTCATGCATACCAGCTCTTGAATATTAACTTCATAATCATAATTACCAATAGATTTAATAGGCGCAATATCTACCTGTGCTACCTGCTGGCAACCTGTGCTAATAATATAAAGGAAAATATTACTGCCTCCAAGGAGGATCGAACTCCTGGCCTCTGGTTTACAAGACCAGCGCTCTAGCCACTGAGCTATGGAGGCTTCTTATCATGTAAAGAGTGGATAGCGGACGTTCATGGTCATGCAGCCCTTCCACGAGTCATCCAGATGCAAGATACAGACGGAAAACTGCAAGGAAGGAACGGATTATGGTACTGAGAAACCTTACCATGAAGAGAAGAGTGCCTCAATAATCTAAGGAAAAAATACCCTTTCTCCCTTCCGCTAGTTTCAAGATGCCTGATACCGAAGCAAAATAATTTCAGTGCCTTTTTATGGACCTATGGACCCCCCCCCCAAAAAAAAAAAAAAAAAAAAAAAAAAAATCGACAATTTCATTACTACTCATAATTACAGAAGTTAAAATACAGAAGATACCGCAGGCTTATCACATTACAGTCATCCAATATCAATAACTATTCTAAGATCGACGAAAAAACAGTGAATAATCATCATTCATTCTTGCAGCTTTGGCAGACTCCTTGGAGGCAGAAACTGATCATTATCAAACATAGAGTACTTGTCACACCCTTTAGCAGAATGATGTTGATGGTCTCATTCTGATGGACTCGGCAGGCGGGACCAGAGCAGGAGAGACTTTTTTCTAGTGTTTTTTTTTTTTTACTACAGAGCTGCCAACATACATTTTTTTTTTTAAAAGCAAAAGTTGTTCCTGGTATAAAGGAAGGTCATACCGTAGTACTAAAGATTTCTTTCGTCAGCAGTATACGTAGACTTGTTCTCTTACTTTATAAGAAGCCTCCATAGCTGGTCTTGTAAAACAGAGGTCAGGAGTTCGAGAAACCTTACCACAAAGAGTAGAAAGAGACTAATTGGCTAGTGGTATAGACGAGGTACAGTCCATGTTTTTTGTTGTTGTTGTTGTTGCCAGCACCCAGTACGAGGTAGATATTGCACCCCTCAGTCCTTTAGACCTTTTGGTGATTATGAATGTAAAGTTAATATTCATGAGCTGGTATGTATGACCGTAATGAAATAATATAGATATCACAATATTTACCTGAAGCGAATTTTGGGTTACAAATATGTGAAAATCGTAAGAACACAAGTACTATTTCTGAGACTGTAAGGAAGCTTCCATAGCTCAGTAGCAAGCGTAAGTCTAGTAAATCGGATCAGAGGCCAGGAGTTTGGCCTTCCTTGGAGGCAGTAAGTGATCACTGTCCTTTATTCTAATAAGAAAATCAGATATTAATACAATACAGAGATTATTAGCTAATGACATACACGTCGTGTAGTCAATAAAGTATTTATTCTCAATGACATTATTATTAGTATTGATGTCATGCCAAGGTAACTCTTCATAGCTCTGCCAGTCATATATATTCCATTCTCGCTCTTTCTCTCTCTCTCTTTTGTGATATAATCAAAAGTCTCTTTAAGCTCCACTCAGATGTGCAGTAGGTCAGCAGGGGCGTGATCCGTTTTATATAAACCTCGCCTAGAAGCGGGCTGCAGTTTTAATATACCTGCTGGATACGCATGTGCAATCAGATTCCCGATTAATTAGGCGAATTCTGATTGGCTGTCTACGGTTGAAAATAAACCAAATACATCACTTATTACAGACATCCGTGTCAACTCTTGAAGACTGACAAAATCAATAAAACAGGAGCACAATTTAGCACTAAAAGCAAGTGCTGAGTAAACATGTACAATACCTCGTATATACCAATAGCTTTCTGCCTCCAAGGAGGACCGAACTCCTGACCTCTGGTTTACTAGACCAGCGCTCTAGCCACTGAGCTATGGAGGCTTCACTTAAAAATAAACATCACTTATGTTGTAGCAAGTGTTCATACTCCACTTTTAGGTTTTACGACTCTGTTAATAGAAATTCAGGTCAATATTGTAACACCTTTTTAATCTTATTTCATCAAAATAATGGCAAATAATTTAATTAATTATGGCTGTGCGTGTGATTTCCTGTATAACCGTAATACCCAAAACACTGCACTGCATACACTGCACGGCATGTATATCCTTGACTAATGATGCCTATCAACCTCTTTTCATGTCCAGCTTTCTTAGCAAAGAAAAGGACACTGTCTGCCTCCAAGTAGGCTTATGCTCATGTGCAACACGTTTTCACGAGTTTGTTATTCTAAATTTGCGGCTGGTAAATATTGTGATATATAAGTTTATCCTTTTTATTTGAATGTACCAATGATGGCAGCTTGTATATATTCACTTCACAACTATATTTAGAAATAGGATATAAGGGGTGCAATACATGTCTTGTCCTAGTGCTTGCAACCAATGCTACATCACTGAGAACGAATACTGATTAAACATGGAGCTGACTCATTTATACAATTAGGTAATTAGCTGCTTCTACTCTTTGTGTTCAGCTCTCACAGTAACAAAATGATCACTTCCTGTCTTGTGCACCTTGGCATGTGATAGCAGTAACAATTATATGTTCACTCCTACCTGAAAAGGGAACATAAGTCATGCTGAGAGGGGTCAGACAAGCCATGCCAAAACTCATGACCTCATGAACGACTACAAGAACTGCCGATAACTGGTTTACATCCCTTGGCAAGAACAGCTCTCTGTAATCCACCCACCGGTGTAAGTGGCCAATATTAATTTTATTTAATTTTACTTTTCATTCATTATTAATAATATTTTTATTTATTATTATTATTCTTTGTAGGAATGGTAAATAGAACAGCCTTCAATATTTCCATCGCTAATAGTGATGCAAATTATGGAAATAAAGACGCCACCTCATCAGACCTTTCTGTCGCATGAGATATATTTACGTTAGGAAGGTTGAAGTTGGTCTTCCAGTGCTACATAACCATTTGTTATGATTTGTCTGCTAATTCTAATTTTAGGAAAGCAAGCCTCCATAGCTCAGTGGCTAGAGCGCTGGTCTAGTAAACCAGAGGCCAGGAGTTCGATTCTCCTTGGAGGCAGAAAGTAATCATTGTCCTCTATATTACAGAAAAGCCTTATCACTAAGAACAGAGAGGCAGACTAAATAAGCTAACGGCACACAGTCCATGTTTAATCAGGGGCGTCAATTCTTGTTATGAGTTGGGGGGGTGACGGGTAAATTTGCCCTAAAAAAATAATTTTTGCCCTGCAAATCACGAAAAAGAAAATGCTCACTAGCTCTTTATAAGTAGCCCGGAATGGACCATCAACCAGTATTATATATCGTATTATTGGTAGAAAATTATGAATTATAGATACCAGAAAATTTGCCCTGCAGAACTAGATTTTGCCCTGCAAAAAGAGGCTTTTTTAAGAGTTGGGGGGATGAACCACCCCCCATACCCCCCCTTAAGTGACGCCCCTGTGTTTAATTAGTACTTGGTTCGTGTTATAAGGTCAATGTGAAATTTCTGTCATGCATAACCACAATGAATATTTTAAAACTTACAACATTCACTTGTTGCAATTTTGGAAGTAACAGACTTGTGAAAAATGATACAATTTTTAATGAAATCTTAAAATGTGAGCTATTATCCTCATTATGCAGTGTAGTCTCCATAGCTCAGTGGCTAGAGGCCAAGAGTTCATTTGTTCAGTGATTGGCTGCAAATCACGTAAAATAAAATAAACTGAAGTAATGATAATAATAATAATAATAACACTAATGAAGATGATATTAACAACAATCGCGGTACCATGGCCATCATCATTATCATTATTAGCATTTTACATATACCTAGTTGCATCCCTATATCTGCTATTGTTATTTTCTCAGACCCTCATGTTATAATCAGAAGTAATCGGTCTGGTCTGTATTGCCATTTTCTGTTATAACACAGAAACCTAATTTATTATATAGACCTTGCAAGGAAGCGGGTTGTAACTTAAATATACGCAATTGACATAAACATTTCTGATAAATTCAGTAAATTCTGATTGGTCGATGGGTAGCAGCTACCCCTGATAATTTATTAACAATAATTTTATTCATTACAGTTATGCATGCCAGTTCTTATATATTGACAGCATCAATAATACAGGGGGATACAGTATGCCACTTAGAGCAAGTACTGAGCAAACATGGACTGTAGCTCATGTATACTATTTGTTCTCTGCTCCCTAAGAGGATCAAACTCTTGGACTCCCGTTTATTAGACTAGTCCACTGAGCTATGGAGGCTTCCGCAGTAGGTGCACAGGAGACGATGCACTTATTAAGGCAAGGGTTCATAAAATGACCATACAACATTTATGGGTTTCACGACTCTGTTAATGCAAATTTTGCCACAGATGTTTTATGTCATCATTCACACTAATAGCAAAGTATTATATTTATTATGTGCATGTCAGCTCCTGCATATTAACATATTAACCATAATCATAATAAGGTTTCAGTTACAATACTGGTCTTGTTAATATGCCACTGGGACAAAGCACTTCACTCATATGTGTGCACATCACGTATGCCAGTAACTAATGATACCCGTTTCCCAAATCTCTTCATGTAAAATTTCCTCAACAACATTAAGGACAATGATTACTTTCTGCCTCCAAGGAGGATCGAACTCCTGGCCTCTGGTTTACTAGACCAGCGCTCTAGCCACTGAGCTATGGAGGCTTCACTATAGTATGAGGGTAATAGTACACTTTTTAAACTAAGACTTCATTAAAAGTTCATGTAGCACTTTTCACAAGTTTGCTAATTCAAAATTTGCAACAAGTGAATATTGTAATTTTTTAAATTAATAGTCAATGTGGTTATGCATTACAGAAATTGCACATTGAACTTATAACTAAAACCAGCTAAAGGCTTCAAGGATAGCAATACTTTTTGTTCTGGTGCTTGTAATCAGTGGTACAATAGGGCCAAGTACTGAGAAAACATGGACTGTTTACCATTAGCTTATTTGTCCGTTTTATTCTTAGTTTTTTTTTTTTTTTTTTTTTTTTACATAAAGGACAATGATCACTTTCTGCCTCCAAGGAGGATCGAACTCCTGGCCTCTGGTTTACTAGACCAGCGCTCTAGCCACTGAGCTATGGAGGCTTCTTCAAATTTGGATTGGCAGACATATAGTAAGTGAAGTGGTCATGTAGCATTAGATCACCAACTTAAACCTTCCTAATGTAAACATCCCTCATGCGAAAGAAAGGTTTGGTGAGGCCCTTGATCCCCATCCAAAACGTCTTTTATGTAAACGGCCTCTTTCCATAATTTATATCACTATTGGCGATGGAGATATTGACGGCTGCCATATTTAGCATCCCTACGAAAAAAATCTAGGCCACTTATGCCCGCTGGTGGATTACAGAGACCTGTTCTTCCAAGAAATATTTGCTGCCAAGGGTAGGAATGTAAACAAGTTCTCATAGCCGTTCATGAAGTCATGGGTTATGGCATGACTTGCCTGACTCCTTTCAGCATGACTTAGGTACCATTGCCAGGTAGGAGTGACATTAAACATATAATTGTTATCTCTATCACATGCCAAGGTGCACACGGCAGGAAGTGATCATATTATTACTGAGAAACCTGAACAAAAGGCATAAATAAGCCAGACCATGTTTAATCAGTATTCGTTCTCAGTGATGTAGCATTGGTTGCAAGCACCAGGATAAGACATGTATTGCACCCCTTCTATCCTTTTTCTGATTATGAATATAAAGTGCATATATACGAGCATGCACTGGTATATTTAAATGAAAAAGATAAAATTAGATTTCACAATATTTCCCAGCAGTAAATTTAGAATTAACAAACGTGAAAACCGTGTGTTGCACGAACTTTTCATGCCGTGTAGTGTATGCTTACTAAAGTACTTGTTCTCAGTGGCATACCAAGATAACTACTACTACTAAAACGTTTTGGCTATTGTGGTTATGAAGTTAATATACAGGTCACATGAACAACCATAATCATTTAACTCATTTGGTATTAATTTGGATGAAATATAATATTGATCTGTAGCGAATTTCTATTAAAAGAGTTGTAAAACCTAAAAGTGGAGTATGAACACTTTCTACAAGATGTGTGATGTTTATTCCAAAATGAAGGAAGCCTCCATAGCTCAGTGGCTAGAGCGCTGGTCTAGTAAACCAGAGGCCAGGAGTTCGATCCTCCTTGGAGGCAGGAAACTATTGGTATATATTAGGTATTATCCATGTTAATTCAGCACTTGCTTTTAGTGCTATATTGTGCTCCTGTTTTGTTGATCTTGGTCTACAGGAGTTGACATGCATGACTGTAATAAATCATATATTTGGTTTATTTTCAACCGTAGACACCTAATCAGAATTCGCCTAAGTTATTGGAAATGTGATTGCAAATGCGTAGCCAATAGGTATATTAAATCTGCAGCGAGGTTTATATAAAACAGATCACTGCTGACCTACATTCGAGTGGAGCTTAGGGAAAGGAAATTCTGGTCCTCTGGTCCAGCTACAGTTTATCAAAATGGCAATAGATACTTGCCATGACAATGACATCAATAACAATTATGTACTTTACATAATGTTATTATATGTTATTAGCTAATAGTATCTGTATTCTATTGATATCAACTTTTCTCAGCAAAATAAAGGACAATGATCACTTTCTGTCTCCAAGGAAAATTGAACTCTTGGCCTCTGATCTGATTTACTAGACCAGCACTTGTTACTCAGCAAAGGAAGCTTCCTTATATTCATAGAAACAGTTCTTGTACTAAAAAAAAATATATGTTTTCACATATTTGTAATTCAAATTCGCTGTAGGTAAATATTGTGATATTTATCTTATTTCATTATGATCATTCATACCATCTCTTGAATACTAACTTTATAATCATACACATCAAAGGGTTTTAGGGGTTCCATATATACATTCTACTGGGTGCTGGCAATCTGTGCTAAATCACTGAGAAGTACTGCAAAAACATGAACTGCACCTCGTGTATACCATTAGTCAGTTGTGTGTGTTTTTCATTAATATAAAGAAAAATTATCACTTTCTGCCTCCAAGGAGGATCGAACTCCTGGCCTCTGGTTTACAAGACCAGCGCTCTAGCCACTGAGCTATGGAGGCTTCTTATCGGAAAGTAAGAAACAGTACGTAAGCTGCAAGCGTTCGTAGTCCTGCAGCCCTTTAGCGAGTTTCATCCAGATGCAAGATATAGATGCTCTTTCTGCTACAGAGATGGCAACATACATTTTTTTTTTAAGCAGAACTTGGTCCTAGTATAATGGCAAGTCATACTGTAGTAAGTAGAGATTCTGGAACACCAACTTGGAGGCCTTCCTGGTGTGGACACTTGTGAAAACAAAATCTGATTAGATACTTAGTCATCTCCATCATTCTCCGTCCTTCCTTCCATTCTTCACAGCAACGTTGGTGATGGAGACATTAACTGTCAGATCTAGTATACCTGTGAATTCATAGATTAATTGTACATCTTCCAGTGGGTGGAGTACAGAAAGTAGTTCCTCCTAGCAAAGTCTGCTGCTAAGACCATCGTGGTAAACTAGTCGGCAGTGACAACCTTTCTTACAGCCGTCTATGAGGTTATGGGTTATGGCATGACCTTGGCTGACCCCTCTGTGCAGGAATGTTTCCTTGCCCAAAAAGGGGATAACACTGAATATGAAAATGCTACTTTTATCACATGCCATTGAACATTTTGAGCCATACCCGCAAAAGAGAACAAGTCTACGTATATTGCTTACGAAAGAAACAGAAAAAAAAACATGAATAACATTCGACAACGAATAAGGGTCAGAACACAAACCTAAGTATATCAGCAAGTATAATTTAGGTATTGCAATAAAATTAATTACTTTACTATCTTGTTACGGATGTTTTCTATAGACAGATTCTTGCCAATTAAAGCATGCCCTGCATAGACGAAAACCTCACTCTCAATCGGCTGCCCTCAACGACTTTTGACCTCGACGTCGTCAATATCGGCTCGGCAAAGTTCCTTCTAATGTTCCTCATCGTGTTTTCCTTCTGAGGTCTGAGATCCGAATCGCTACTGGTATTGCTGGAGGTATACTCGGAGTCCTGGAATCGATTCTTGGAAATCTTGTAGGTCACTTTCCTCCTCTAAAGATGATCTAAACATCTTATATCATATCTGTGGTGCCGAGTTTTCAAAATCATCCAGAACATCATTACTGGCCTTGTAGACTTAAAACAGATTAGAAATGGCGTCGGAGGCGAGTCCAGTCAACGTTGTCATGTATCACAAAATGCGCTAAAATGCATAATTTACTCTTATTTCCAAACTACACATGTAATTTCGCTAAAAAAAACTCTAACAGTGTGAATTTACTGTAAGACAACCATATAAACACTTTCCCGGGTATTAACACCAAGGACGCTGATCAGTAATGGGATTTAGCCAAAAGAGAAGAGAAAAGAAAAATGTTTACCTACTTATTTTCTAGGATGTTTATCCCAAGGTGATACTTCCCAGTGAAATGGTGGGCGGAAAAAGATGCAGGATTCCACCATCGATTTCCTCATCCAAATTGACACATGAATGAAAATGGGACGCACCTGTCCTTCCCTGCCTCCCAGTCAGATAAGGTCTAGTTAGGATGGTTCGTTATGCACACGCCATCTGTCTAACCTGATATCTAATCGTAGTAATATTTGTTCCACTTCCAGTATTTGGTACTGGCCATACTATGGGTGGTAGTATTTCGCAATTCCTTTGTGTTCAGTGATTGGCAGCAAATCACGTGAAGTAAAATAAACTGAAGTATTAATACATATCACTAGTAAAGATAATGATAATATTAATAACAATCATGATACAATTGTCATCATTATTATTATTATCATTACCATTGTTATCATTATTACTATTTGTATTATGCATATACCTAGTTGCACCCCCTCCATATATCTGCTCTTGTTATTTTCTCAGACCCTTATGTTGTAATCAGACGTAATTTGTCTTGTCTGTATTGCCTTTTCTGTTATACCGTAGAACTTAAGTTCCGCTCACATTAGATGTAGGACAGCAATGGGGAGATCTCTTGGTATATAGAGCTTGCATGGAAGTGAGCTGTAACTCAAATACAGCACTTATAAGTTTCACGACTTTGTAAGTATAAATTTTGCCGAAGATGTTTTATCTCACTTCAGTCAAAATAATAGCAAATTATTCTACTTATCATCTGCATATCAGCTCCTGCATATTAACATATTAACCATAATCAGCAAAAGGTTTTAAGTGTAATACTTGTCTTGTTAATATGCTACTGGGCCAAGCACTTCATTAAAAATGAACTACACGTCGTGTATGCCATTAATTAATGATGCGCGTTTCCCTATTCTCTTCATGTAAAATTTCCTCAATAATAATAAGGACACTGATAAGTTTCTGCCTCCAAGAAGGAGTTTGTAAATTCAAATTTTGCAGCGTATATAAATAATATATATATATATATATATATATATATATATATATATATATATATATATATATATATATATATTATATATATATATTATATATATATATATATATATATATATTTTTTTTTTTTTTTTTTTCTGGCTCCAAGGAGAGCAATACTTTTTGTTCCGATGCTTTTAATCAGTGTTACAATATGGACCAAATACTGATTAAATATGGACAATATACCATTAGCTTATTTTGTCTGCTTCGCTTTTCTTTGTGTTTAGGTTTTTCTGTAACATAAAGGACAATGATCACTTTCTGCCTCCAAGGAGAATCGAACTCCTGGCCTCTGGTTTACTAGACCAGCGCTCTAGCCACTGAGCTATGGAGGCTTCCTTTCTTAAACTTAGAATTAGCAGACATTGTAAGTGAAATGGTTAAGTAGTACTGGAACACCAACTTCAACCTTCTAATGGAATCCTCTCATGCGAAAGAAATTTACATAATTTACATCATTATTGGTGATGGTGATATTCACGGCTGCCATATTTAGCATCCCTACGAAAAAAAAGTCTAAGCCATTTACGCCGGCGGGTGCATTACAGAGAGCTGTTCTTCCAAAAAATATTTGCTGCCAAGGGTAGGGACTCACCGGCAGTTCTCATAGGCTAGGAGTTCGATCCTCCTTGGAAGCAGTAAACTATTGGTATATACAAGGTATTGTCTGGTTTATTCAGCACTTGCTTTTAGTGCTATATTGTGCTCCTGTTTTGTTGATCTTGTCAGTCTACAAGAGAAAGTATGCATGATGTATAATGATAAATAATGTATTTGGTTTATTCGCCTATTTTTTCCGAAATCTGATTGCTCATGCGTGCCCAGCAGGTATGTATGCAGCCCGCTTCTAGACGAGGTTTATATAAAACAGTTCACACCACTGCTGACCTACTGAACATTCGAGTGGGGCTTAGAGAGAAAACTTAAACTCTGGTCCTCTGGTCCACCTACATTTTATCAAAAAAAGGCAATACAAACCAGATAGAATACTTCTGATTATAGCACGAAAGGCGAGAGTGAGAATAGAATATATATGATTGGCAGATCTTGGGGTTACCTTGCCATGATAATAACATTAATAATAGTAATATCATTGAGAACAACTACTTTCTACACTGCACGTATATCATTAGCTAATAATGTCTGTATTCTATTGATATCATTTTTTCTCAATAAAATAAAGGACAAGGACTATGATCACTTATTGCTTCCAAGGGAGATCAAACTCCTGGCCTCTCATCTGCTTTACTAGACCAGCACTTGTTACTGAGCAAAGAAACAGTACTTGTGTTAAAACAGGATTTTTTCACATGTCATGCAGTATTTAACGGCTTTCACATATTTGTAACTCAAATTTCGCTGAAGGTAGATATTCTGATATTTATCTTATTTTATTACTGTCATTCATACCATCTCTTGAATAATCATAATCACCAAAAGGTTTAAGGGGTGCAATATCTACCTACTACTGGGTGTTGGCAACCGGTGCTAAATCACTGAGAATTACTGAAAAAAAAACAAGGACTGCACCTCGTGTATACTATTAGTCAGTTATGTGTGTGTCTCCCTCTACTTAAAGTTTTTGATCAATACAGAGAAAAAATATCCCTTTCTGCCTCCAAGGAGGATCGAACTCCTGGCCTCTGGTTTACAAGACCAGCGCTCTAGCCACTGAGCTATGGAGGCTTCTTATCGTATGGCAAGAAACAGTACGTAAATTACAAGCGTTTATGGTCATGCAACCCTTCCGCGAGTTTTATCCAGATGCAAGATATAGACGGAAAACTGCAAGAACGGAACTGACTATGTTACTGAGAAATCTTACCATCAAACGTAGATTACTCATTACAGCCTTTAGCAGAATGTGTTGATAGTCTTTGTCTAATGGTCTCGTCAGGAGGGATCAGATCAGGATATGCATCTGTCTAACCTGATATCTAGTAGCAATATCTGCTACAGTTCCAGTATTTGGTACTGGCCAGCTAGTGTCTATGTGTGATAGTATCTCGCAATCCCTTTGTGTTCAGTGATTGGCTGCATATCATAAGTAAAATAAACGAAAGTAATAATAAAAATACTAATAAAAATAATGATAATATCAATAACAATCATGATACCACTGCCATCATTATCATTATCATTACCGTTGTTATCATTATTACTATTTGTATTATGCACATACCTAGTTGCACCCCAACCCTATACCTGCTCCTGTTATTTTATCTAACCCTCGTGTTATAATCAGAAGTAATTTGTCTTATCTATATTGCCTTTTCTGTTATACCGTAGAACCTAAGTTCCGCTCACATGATATGTAGAACAGCGGTGGGGAGATCTCTTATTATATAGAACTTGCATAGAAGTGAGCTGTAACTTAAATATACGCAACTGGCACAAACATTTCTGATAAGTTAGGTAAATTCTGATAATTCAGTGGGTAGCAGCTACCCCCGAAGTCTTATTAAGAGTTAAGATAAAACAATTTTTAAATTCATTACAGCCATGCATACGAGCTCTTAGAGATTTACAGGATCAGTAATACAGGAGGATACAGTATGCTACTTAGAGAAAGTACTGAGCAAACATGGACTGTAACGCACGTATCCTATTTGATCTACGCTCCTTAGAAGGATCAAACTGCTAGCCTCTGGTTTATTATACCTGTGAACTATCCACTGAACTATGAAGCCTTCCGCAGATGCACAGGAGACGATGCACTTATTAAAGCAAGGGCTCATAAAATTAAAAATGGACTGCACGTCGTGTATGCCATCAACTAATGATGCGCGTTTCCCTATTCTCTTCATTTAAAATTCCCTCGATAACATTAAGGACAATGATCACTTTCTGCCTCCAAGGAGGATCGAACTCTTAGCCTCTGGTTTACTAGACGAGCGCTCTAGCCACTGAGCTATGGAGGTTTCACTGTATAGAGATTGTTAGTACACATTTTAAACTAAGATTTCATGAAAGTTAATTTTCAAGTTTGTTAATTAAATATTTGCAGCCAGTGAATATTGTGAGTTTTTTTTCGTTCTGGTTATGCATGGCAGCAATTGCATATTGACCTTACAACCACAACCAGCTAAAGGCTTCAAGGAGAGAAATACTTTTTATTCTGGTGACTGCAATCAGTGTTACAACACGGATTGATTACTGATTAAATATGGACTGTAAGCCGTTAGATTATTTTGTCTGCTCCTCTGTTCTTCGTGTTAAGGTTTTTCTGTAACATAAAGGATAATGATCACTTTCTGCCTCCAAGGAGAATCGAACTCCTGGCCTCTGGTTTACTAGACCAGCGCTCTAGCCACTGAGCTATGGGGCTTCTTATCGGAAAGTTAGAAACAGTACATAAATTGCAAGCGTTCATGGTCATGCAGCCCTTCTGCGAGTTTTATCCAGATGCAAGATATAGACGCTCTTTCTGCTGCAGAGCTGACACTATGCATTTATTTATTTATTATTATTATTTATCTATTCTTTATTTTTAAGCAGAAATTGTTTCCGGCATAAAGGCAGGTCATACTGTAGTGAGTAGAGATTCTGGAACATCAACTTGGAGGCCTTCCTGATATAAAAAAAGATCTGATAAGATACTTCGTCATCTCCACTATTCTTTGTCCTTTCTTCCATTCTTCACATCCACGTTGGTGATGGAGACATTAGCTGTCAAATTTATTATACCCATGAAATCATAGACTAATTGTCCATACTCCGGTGGGTGGAATACAGAAAGTAGTTCCTCCTAGGAAAGTATGCTTCCAAGAGCATCGTGGTAAACTAGTCGGCAATGACAACCTTTCTCACAGCCGTCCATGAGGTTATGGGTTATAGCATGACCTTGGCTGACCCCTCTCAGCAGGAATATGTTCCCTTGCCCAAAAGGGGGCAGAACTGAATATGAAATTGCTACTCTTATCACATGCCATTGCGTATTTCGAGCTAAACCCGGAATATAGAACGAGTCTACATATACTGCTAACGAAAGAAGTAGGAAAAACGTGAATAACATTCGACAAAGAATAAGGGTCACAGAACACAA
>NC_051399.1:39852836-39927836 GCF_015228065.2 Penaeus monodon
TTAATTTCGCAGACCTTTGTTGTATCAGTAAGAATTTGGTCTAGTGGATGTATACTGCCTTTCATGATATCACCGTAACTAAGTTCGTCAATTAGATGTAGGACATGCATGGGAGATCTCTTGTATATTAAGCCTTGTTTCATGGAATGAGCTAACTTAAATCAAAAGCACTTATTAGTTTCACGACTTTGTAAGTGATAAATTTGCCGATGTTTATCTGCATCAGTAAAATAATCAGCACATTATTACTACTTATCGTCTGCATATAGCCTTGCATATTAAGTATGTAACCTTAATCAGCACTATAGGTTTAAGTGTAATATTGTCTTGTCGAATTGCTACTGTACTACTTCATAAAATGATGCACATCGTGTATGCCATAACTAATGATGCGCTTTCATATTCCTTGCATGTAAAATTTCTCAATCAGCAAAGGTTACATGATTAGTTTCTGTCCAAGATGTATTGTAAACCAAAATTGTCAGCGATATATCATATATACTATATATATAGTTATATTTATGTAATATTTCTATAATAGCATGATATAGTCATACATATATTAATATATACATACATTATATAATACTATATATTATATATATAATAATATATATATATATACATACATATATTATATATATATATATAATATATATATTATGTATGTATATATATATATATTTTTTTTTTTTGCATGACAGTAATACACATTGACCTTATAACCACAACCAGCTAAAGGCTTCAAGCAATACTTTTTGTTCCGATGCTTGCAATCAGTGTTACAACATGGACCAAGTACTGATTAAATATGGACAATATACCATTAGCTTATTTTGTCTGTTTCGCTATTCTTTGTGTTAAGGTTCTTCTGTAACATAAAGGACAATGATCACTTTCTGCCTCCAAGGAGAATCGAACTCCTGGCCTCTGGTTTACTAGACCAGCGCTCTAGCCACTGAGCTATGGAGGCTTCCTTTCTTAAACTTAGAATTAGCAGACATATTGTAAGTGAAATGGTTAAGTAGTACTGGAACACCAACTTCAACCTTCATAATGGAATCCTCTCATGCGAAAGAAAGGTCTGACGAGGCGACGTCTTTCTTTCCATAATTTACATCATTATTGGTGATGGAGAAATTCACGGCTGCCATATTTAGCATCCCTACGAAAAAAAATCTAAGCCATTTACGCCGGCGGGTGGATTGCAGAGAGCTGTTCTTCCAAAATATATTTGCTGCCAGTTCGATCCTCCTTGGAAGCAGTAAGCTATTGGTATATACAAGGTATTGTCTATGTTTATTCAGCATTTGCTTTTAGTGCTATATTGTGCTCCTGTTTTGTTGATCTTGTCTTCAAGAGAAAGTATGCATGATGTATAATGATAAATAATGTATTTGGTTAATCGCCTATTTTTTCTGAAATCTGATTGCTCATGCGTGCCCAGCAGGTATGTAAAACTGCAGCGCTTCTAGACGAGGTTTATATAAAACAGATCACACCACTGCTGACCTACTGAACATTCGAGTGGAGCTTAGAGAGAAAACTTAAACTCTGGTCCTCTGGCCCAGCTACAGTTTATCCAAAAAAGGCAATACAAACCAGATAGAATACTTCTGATTATAGCACGAGAGCGAGAATAGAATATATATGACAGGCAGATCTAGGGGGTTACCCTGTCATGATAATAACATTAATAATAGTAATATCATTGAGAACAACTACTTTGTAGACTGCACGTATGCCATTAGCTAATAATATCTGTATTCTATTGATATCAACGTTTCTCAATCAAATAAAGGACAATGATCACGTATTGCCTCCAAGGAAGATTAAGTTCCTGGCCTATGATTTGCTATACTAGACCAGCACTTGCTACTGAGCAAAGAAAGCTTCCTTACAGTCAAAGAAACAGTACTTGTGTTAAAACAGGATTTTATCACATGTCATGCAGTACTTACGGTTTTCACATGTTTGTAACTCAAATTTCGCTGTAGGTAGATATTCTGATATTTATCTTATTTCATCACGGTCATGCAGACCATCTCATGAATACTAACTTTATAATCATAATTACCAAAAGGTTTAAGGGGTGCAATATCTACCTTCTACTGGGGCTGGCAACCTGTGCCAAATCACTGAAAAGTGATGAAGAAAACATGGACTGCACCTCGTGTATACCATTAGTCAGTTGTGTCTGTGTCTCCCTCTACTTACGTGCTAAAGTTTTTCATTTATATAAAGAAAAATGATCACTTTCTGCCTCCAAGGAGGATCGAACTCCTGGCCTCTGGTTTACAAGACCAGCGCTCTAGCCACTGAGCTATGGAGGCTTCTTATCGGAAAGTAAGAAACAGTACGTAAACTGCAAGCGTTCATGGTCATGCAGCCCTTCTGCGAGTTTTATCCAGATGCAAGATATAGACGCTCTTTCTGCTGCAGAGCTGACACTATGCATTTGTTTATTTATTGTTTTTATTATTTTTTTTCTATTCTTTATTTTTAAGCAGAAATTGTTTCCGGCATAAAGGCAGGTCATACTGTAGTGAGTAGAGATTCTGGAACATCAACTTGGAGGCCTTCCTGATGTGGACACTTGCGAAAAAAAGATCTAAGATACTTCGTCATCTCCATTATTCTTTGTCCTTCCTTGCATTCTTCACATCCACGTTGGTGATGGAGACATTAGCTGTCAAATTTATTATACCCATGAAATCATAGACTAATCGACCATACTCCGGTGGGTGGGATACAGAAAGTAGTTCCTCCTAGGAAAGTATGCTGCCAAGAGCATCGTGGTAAACTAGTCGGCAATGACAACCTTTCTCACAGCCGTCCATGAGGTTATGGGTTATAGCATGATCTTGGTTGACCCCTCTCAGCAGGAATATGTTCCCTTGCCCAAAAGGGGGCAACACTGAATATGAAATTGCTACTCTTATCACATCCCATTGCGTATTTCGAGCTAAACCCGGAATATAAAACGAGTCTAAATATACTGCTAACGAAAGAAGTATGAAAAACGTGAATAACATTCGACAAAGAATAAGGGTCACAGAACACAATGATAAGCATACCAGCAAGTATAATTTAATTTATATTTTTTTAATAAAATTACTTTACTGGCTTGTGACGAATGTACTCTATAGACAAATTCTTGCCAACTAAAGCATGCCCGACATAGACGAAAACCACACTCTCAATCGGCTGCGACTCTTGACGTCGAGATCCGAATCAGTACTGGTATTGCTTTAGGTATACTCGGAGTCCTGGAATCGATTCCTGGAACTCTTGTAGGTCACTTTCCTCCTCTAAAGATGATCTAGACATCTTACCTCATATCTGTGCTGCCCGAGCTTTCAAAATCATCCAGAACATCATTACTGGCCTTGTAGACCTTAAAGAGATTAGAGATGACGTCGGAGGCGAGTCCAGTCAACGTCATGTATCACAAAATGCACAAAAAATGCATATTTTACTCTTATTACATACTACACATGTAATTTCACTCCATGAGAAAAATGTTTACCTACTTATTTTCTAGGATGTTTACCCCAAGGTGATACTTCCCAGTGAAATGGTGGGTGGAAAAAGATGCAGTATTCCACCATCGAATACATCCAAAATGACACCTGAATGAAAATGGGACGCACCTGTGCTTTCCTGCCTCCCAGTCAGATAAGGTCTAGTCAGGATGGTTCGGCATGCACACGCCATCTGTCTGACCTGATATCTAGCCGTAGCAATATCTGCTCCAGTTCCAGTATTTGGTACTGGCCATACTATGGGTGGTAGTATTTCGCAATTCCTTTGTGTTCAGTGATTGGCAGCAAATCACGTGGAGTAAATAAACTAAACTATTAATAAATATCACTAATAAAGATAATGATAATATTAATAACAATCATGATACAGTTGCCATCATTATCATTATTATCATTGCCATTGTTATCATTATTACTATTTGTATTATGCATATACCTAGTTGCACCCCACTCCATATATAAGCTATTGTTATTTCTTCAGACCCTTATGTTGTAATCAGAAGTAATTTGTCTTGTCTGTATTGCCTTTTCTGTTATACCGTGGAACCTAAGTTCCGCTCACATTAGATGTAGGACAGCAATGGGGAGATCTCTTGGTATATAGAGCTTGCATGGAAGTGAGCTGTAACTTAAATACAGCACTTATAGGTTTCACGACTTTGTAAGTATAAATTTTGCCGATGTTTTATCTCACTTCAGTCAAAATAATAGCAAATTATTCTACTTATCGTCTGCATATCAGCTCCTGCATATTAACATATTAACCATAATCAGCAAAAGGTTTTAAGTGTAATACTTGTCTTGTTAATATGCTACTGGGGCCAAGCACTTCATTAAAAATGGACTGCACGTCGTGTATGCCATTAACTAATGATGCGCGTTTCCCTATTCTCTTCATGTAAAATTTCTTCAATAATAAGGACACTGATTAGTTTCTGCCTCCAAGAATGAGTTTGTAAATCCAAAATTTGCAGCGAATATATATATATATATATATATATATATATATATATATATATATACATACACATATATATATACATACATACATAATACATATATATATATATTATGTATGTATATATATATATATTTTTTTTTTTTGCATGACAGTAATACACATTGACCTTATAACCACAACCAGCTAAAGGCTTCAAGCAATACTTTTTGTTCCGATGCTTGCAATCAGTGTTACAACATGGACCAAGTACTGATTAAATATGGACAATATACCATTAGCTTATTTTGTCTGTTTCGCTATTCTTTGTGTTAAGGTTCTTCTGTAACATAAAGGACAATGATCACTTTCTGCCTCCAAGGAGAATCGAACTCCTGGCCTCTGGTTTACTAGACCAGCGCTCTAGCCACTGAGCTATGGAGGCTTCCTTTCTTAAACCTAGAATTAGCAGACATATTGTAAGTGAAATGGTTAAGTAGTACTGGAACACCAACTTCAACCTTCATAATGGAATCCTCTCATGCGAAGAAAAGTCTGACGAGGCGACGTCTTTCTTTCCATAATTTACATCATTATTGGTGATGGAGAAATTCACGGCTGCCATATTTAGCATCCCTACGAAAAAAAATCTAAGCCATTTACGCCGGCGGGTGGATTACAGAGAGCTGTTCTTCCAAAATATATTTGCTGCCAGTTCGATCCTCCTTGGAAGCAGTAAGCTATTGGTATATACAAGGTATTGTCTATGTTTATTCAGCATTTGCTTTTAGTGCTATATTGTGCTCCTGTTTTGTTGATCTTGTCTTCAAGAGAAAGTATGCATGATGTATAATGATAAATAATGTATTTGGTTAATCGCCTATTTTTTCCGAAATCTGATTGCTCATGCGTGCCCAGCAGGTATGTAAAACTGCAGCCCGCTTCTAGACGAGGTTTATATAAAACAGATCACACCACTGCTGACCTACTGAACATTCGAGTGGAGCTTAGAGAGAAAACTTAAACTCTGGTCCTCTGGCCCAGCTACAGTTTATCCAAAAAAGGCAATACAAACCAGATAGAATACTTCTGATTATAGCACGAGAGCGAGAATAGAATATATATGACAGGCAGATCTAGGGGGTTACCCTGTCATGATAATAACATTAATAATAGTAATATCATTGAGAACAACTACTTTATAGATTGCACGTATGCCATTAGCTAATAATATCTGTATTCTATTGATATCAACGTTTCTCAATAAAATAAAGGACAATGATCACGTATTGCCTCCAAGGAAGATCAAGCTCCTGGTCTATGATTTTCTATACTAGACCAGCACTTGCTACTGAGCAAAGAAAGCTTCCTTACAGTCAAAGAAACAGCACTTGTGTTAAAACAGGATTTTATCACATGTCATGCAGTACTTACGGTTTTCACATGTTTGCAACTCAAATTTCGCTGTAGGTAGATATTCTGACATTTATCCTATTTCATCACGGTCATGCAGACCATCTCATGAATACTAACTTTATAATCATAATTACCAAAAGGTTTAAGGGGTGTAATATCTACCTTCTACTGGGTGCTGGCAACCTGTGCTAAATCACTGACAAGTGATGAAGAAAACATGGACTGCACCTCGTTTATACCATTAGTCAGTTGTGTCTGTGTCTCCCTCTACTTAAGTTTTTCATTTATATAAAGAAAAATTATCACTTTCTGCCTCCAAGGAGGATCGAACTCCTGGCCTCTGGTTTACAAGACCAGCGCTCTAGCCACTGAGCTATGGAGGCTTCTTATCGGAAAGTAAGAAACAGTAAGTAAACTGCAAGCGTTCATGGTCATGCAGCCCTTCTGCGAGTTTTATCCAGATGCAAGATATAGACGCTCTTTCTGTTGCAGAGCTGACACTATGCATTTATTTATTTATTATTTTTATTATTATTCATCTATTCTTTATTTTTAAGCATAAATTGTTTCCGGCATAAAGGCAGGTCATACTGTAGTGAGTAGAGATTCTGGAACATCAACTTGGAGGCCTTCCTGATGTGGACACTTGCGAAAAAAAGATCCACCATCGACTACATCCAAAATGACACCTGAATGAAAATGGGACGCACCTGTGCTTTCCTGCCTCCCAGTCAGATAAGGTCTAGTCAGGATGGTTCGGCATGCACACGCCATCTGTCTGACCTGATATCTAGTCGTAGCTCCAGTTCCAGTATTTGGTACTGGTCATACTATGGGTGGTAGTATTTCGCAATTCCTTTGTGTTCAGTGATTGGCAGCAAATCACGTGAAGTAAAATAAACTGAAGTATTAATAAATATCACTAATAAAGATAATGATAATATTAATAACAATCATGATACAATTGCCATCATCATCATTATTATCATTACCATTGTTATCATTATTACTATTTGTATTATGCATATACCTAGTTGCACCCCCGCCATATATCTGCTCTTGTTATTTCTTCAGACCCTTATGTTGTAATCAGAAGTAATTTGTCTTGTCTGTATTGCCTTTTCTGTTATACCGTAGAACCTAAGTTCCGCTCACATTAGATGTAGGACAGCAATGGGGAGATCTCTTGGTATATAGAGCTTGCATGGAAGTGAGCTGTAACTTAAATACAGCACTTATAAGTTTCACGACTTTGTAAGTATAAATTTTGCCGAAGATGTTTTATCTCACTTCAGTCAGAATAATAGCAAATTATTCTACTTATCATCTGCATATCAGCTCCTGCATATTAACATATCAACCATAATCAGCAAAAGGTTTTAAGTGTAATACTTGTCCTGTTAATATGCTACTGGGGCCAAGCACTTCATTAAAAATGGACTGCACGTCGTGTATGCCATTAACTAATGATGCGCGTTTCCCTATTCTCTTCATGTAAAATTTCTTCAATAATAAGGACACTGATTAGTTTCTGCCTCCAAGAATGAGTTTGTAAATTCAAAATTTGCAGCGAATATAAATAAATATATATATATATATATATATATATATATACACACATATATATATACATACATACATATATATATATATATATATATATATATATATATATATATATATATACATACATACATACATATATATATATATATATATATATATATATATATATATATATATATATTTATTTATTTATTTATTTTTGCATGACAGTAATACACATTGACCTTATAACCACAACCAGCTAAAGGCTTCAAGCAATACTTTTTATTCCGATGCTTGCAATCAGTGTTACAACATGGACCAAGTACTGATTAAATATGGACAATATACTATTAGCGTATTTTGTCTGTTTCGCTATTCTTTGTGTTAAGGTTCTTCTGTAACATAAAGGACAATGATCACTTTCTGCCTCCAAGGAGAATCGAACTCCTGGCCTCTGGTTTACTAGACCAGCGCTCTAGCCACTGAGCTATGGAGGCTTCCTTTCTTAAACTTAGAATTAACAGACATTTTGTAAGTGAAATGGTTAAGTAGTACGGGAACACCAACTTCAACCTTCATAATGGAATCCTCTCATGCGAAAGAAAGGTCTGACGAGGCGACTTCTTTCTTTCCATAATTTACATCATTACTGGTGATGGAGAAATTCACGGCTGCCATATTTAGCATCCCTACGAAAAAAAATCTAAGCCATTTACGCCGGCGGGTGGATTGCAGAGAGCTGTTCTTCCAAAATATATTTGCTGCCAGTTCGATCCTCCTTGGAAGCAGTAAGCTATTGGTATATACAAGGTATTGTCTATGTTTATTCAGAACTTGCTTTTAGTGCTATATTGTGCTCCTGTTTTGTTGATCTTGTCCGTCTTCAAGAGAAAGTATGCATGATGTATAATGATAAATAATGTATTTGGTTAATCGCCTATTTTTTCCGAAATCTGATTGCTCATGCGTGCCCAGCAGGTATGTAAAACTGCAGCCCGCTTCTAGACGAGGTTTATATAAAACAGATCACACCACTGCTGACCTACTGAACATTTGAGTGGAGCTTAGAGAGAAAACTTAAACTCTGGTCCTCTGACCCAGCTACAGTTTATCCAAAAAAAGGCAATACAAACCAGATAGAATACTTCTGATTATAGCACGAGAGCGAGAATAGAATATATATGCTGGCAGATCTAGGGGGTTACCCTGTCATGATAACATTAATAATAATAATATCATTGAGAACAACTACTTTATACACTGCACGTATGCCATTAGCTAATAATATCTGTATTCTATTGATATCAACGTTTCTCAATCAAATAAAAGACAATGATCACGTATTGCCTCCAAGGAAGATCAAGCTCCTGGCCTATGATTTGCTATACTAGACCAGCACTTGCTACTGAGCAAAGAAAGCTTCCTTACAGTCAAAGAAACAGTACTTGTGTTAAAACAGGATTTTATCACATGTCATGCAGTACTTACGGTTTTCACATGTTTGCAACTCAAATTTCGCTGTAGGTAGATATTCTGATATTTATTTTATTTCATCACGGTCATGCAGACCATCTCATGAATACTAACTTTATAATCATAATTACCAAAAGGTTTAAGGGGTGCAATATCTACCTTCTACTGGGTGCTGGCAACCTGTGCTAAATCACTGACAAGTGATGAGGAAAACATGGAGTGCACCTCGTGTATACCATTAGTCAGTTGTGTCTGTGTCTCCCTCTACTTAAGTTTTTCATTTATATAAAGAAAAATATCACTTTCTGCCTCCAAGGAGGATCGAACTCCTGGCCTCTGGTTTACAAGACCAGCGCTCTAGCCACTGAGCTATGGAGGCTTCTTATCGGAAAGTAAGAAACAGTACGTAAACTGCAAGCGTTCATGGTCATGCAGCCCTTCTGCGAGTTTCATCCAGATGCAAGATATAGACGCTCTTTCTGCTGCAGAGCTGACACTATGCATTTATTTATTTATTGTTTTTATTATTATTTATCTATTCTTTATTTTTAAGCAGAAATTGTTTCCGGCATAAAGGCAGGTCATACTGTAGTGAGTAGAGATTCTGGAACATCAACTTGGAGGCCTTCCTGATGTGGACACTTGCGAAAAAAAGATCAGATAAGATACTTCGTCATCTCCATTATTCTTTGTCCTTCCTTCCATTCTTCACATCCACGTTGGTGATGGAGACATTAGCTGTCAAATTTATTATACCCATGAAATCATAGACTAATTGTCCATACTCCGGTGGGTGGAATACAGAAAGTAGTTCCTCCTAGGAAAGTATGCTTCACAAGAGGGCATGTGGTAAAACTAGTCGGCAATGACAAACCGTCTCACAGCCGTCCAATGAGGTTTATGGTTATAGAATGACCTTGGTCGACCCCTCTCAGCAGGAATATTTTCCCTTGCCCAAAAGGGGCAGCACTGATATGAAATATTGCTACTCTTTATCCAATGCATGCGTATTTCGAGCTAAACCGGAATATAGACCGCGTCTACATATACTGCAACGAAAAGAGTAGGAAAAACCGTGAATACAATCGACAACGAATAAGGGTCACAGAACACACATGATAAGTATACCAGAAGTATAATTTAATTTATAATTTTAAATACAATTACTTTACTGGTTGTGGACGAATGAACTTATAGACAAATATTGCCAAACTAAAAGCAATGCCTGACATAGACGGAAAACCACACTCTCAATCGGGCTGCGGACTATTGACGTTCGAGATCTTTATTTAGATCAGACTTGGTATTGCTTTAGGTATATCGGGAGTCCTGGAATCGATTCCGGAACTCTTGTAGGTCACTTTCCTCCTCTAAAGATGATCTAGGACATTTTAACCTCAGTATCTGTGCTGCCGAGCTTTCAAAATCATCCAGAACATCATTACGTGGCCTGTAGAACTTAAAGAGATTAGAGATGACGTCGGAACGGCGAGCGCCCAAGTCAACGTCGTCCTTTTATCACAAAAAGCACAAAAAATCATATTTCACTCTTATTACATACTACACATGTAATTTACTCCAATGAGAAAAATGTTACCTACTTATTTTCTAGGATGTTTACCCAGGTGATTACTTCCAGTGAAATGGTGGGTGGAAAAAAAGATGCCAGTATTCCACAAGCGACTACATCCAAAATGACACCTGAATGAAAAATGGGACGCACCTGTGCTTTCCTGCTGACCAGTCAGCTAAGGTCTAGTCAGGATGTTTCGGCCATGCACCACGCCATCTGTCTGACCTGTATCTAGTCGTAGCAATATCTGCTCCAGTTCCAGTAGTTGGTATGGCCATACTATGGGTTTTTTTTTTTGTTCTGACCGGTTAGTATTCGCAATTCCTTGTGTTCAGTGATGGCAGCAAATCACGTAAAGTAAAATAAACTGACTAGCTTAAGAAATAAACACTACTAAAAGATAATGATAATATTAATAACAATCATGATACAATCGTCATATTATTATTATTATCATTACACTGTTATATCATTTACTATTTATATATGCATATACCTAGTTGCACCCCCTTCATATATCTGCTCTTGTTATTTCTCAGGACCCTTATTGTTATAATCAGAAGTAATTTGTTTGTCTGTATTGCTTTTCTCTTATACCGTAGAACCTAAGTTCCGTCCACATCAGAGTAGTGGCAGCAAATGGGGAGATCTATTGATATAGAGCTGCATGGAAGGAGCGGGAACTTAAATTACACCCCGGGCTTATATGGGTTTCACGACTCTGTAAGTAGAAATTTTGCCGAAGATGTTTTATCTCAACCTCAGTCAAAATAATAGCAAATTATTTATTTATCACATGTGTCTTGATTCAGAGTTGTGTCAGATCCTGCACATTAAGTTCATATTAAAAAACACCCCCATTAATCAGACACAAAAAGGTTTAAGTTGTCATACTGTCTTGTTGAGATGCTACTAGGGCAAGTACTTTATTAAAAAGGACTGCACTCCGTGTATCGCCATTAAACTAATATGGAGCGTTTCCCGATCTCTTCATGTACAATTTCTCAATAATAAGGACACTGATAAGTTTTCTGCCTCCAAGAAGGAGTGTGGGACATTGGCAAATTTTGCATCGGAATATAAAATTATATACTATATAGTATATATATCATGATATATATATATATATAGATATATTAAATAATATAGTCTATATATATATAAGATATATATATATATAATTAAATATAGATATATTTTTTTTCTGGTTATGGAATGCCAGTAATTACACATTGACCTTATAACCCACACACCAGCTAAAGGCTTCAAGGAGAGCAATACTTTTGTCCGGTGCTGCAATCAGTTGTTACAACCTGGGACCAAATACTGATTAAAATATGGGACAATTATACCATTAGTTATTTTGTCTGCTCACTTTTCTTTAAGTTAAGCGTTTTTTTTTTCTTCTGTTACATAAAGGACAATGATTACTTTGGCTCCAAGGAGAATACGAACTCCTGGCCTCTGGTTTACTAGACCAGCGCTCTAGCCAATGAGCTATGGAGGCTCCTTTCGTAAATTAGAATTAGCAGACATATTGTAAGTGAAATGGTTAAGTAGTAACTGGAACACCAACTCAACCGTGATAATGATCCTCTCATCGCGAAAGAAAGGTGTCTGACGAGGCGCGTCTTTCTTTCCATAATTCTATCATTATGGTGAGTGGACATATTCACGGCTGCCATATTTAGCATTCCTACGAAAAAAAAAAATCTAAGCCGGCGGGTGGATTACAGAGAGCTGTTCTTCCAAAAAATATTTGTTGCCAAGGGTAGGGACGCGTCATCGGCAGTTTCATGAGGCTAGGAGTTCGATCCTCCTTGGAAGCAATAAACTATTGGTATATACAAGTTATTGTCTGTGTTTATTCAGCACTTGCTTTTTTAGTGCTATATTGTGCTCCTGTTTTGTTGATCTTGTCGTCTACAAGAAAAAGTATGCATGATGTATAATGATAAATAGTGTATTTGGTTTATTCGCCTATTTTTCCGAAATCTGATTGCTCATGCGTGCCCAGCAGGTATGTAAAACTGCAGCCCACTTCTAGACGAGGTTTACATAAAACAAATCACAAGAGAAAACTTAAACTCTGGTCCTCTGGTCCACCTACATTTTATCAAAAAAAGGCAATACAAACCAGATAGAATAATTCTGATTATAGCACGAAAGGCGGAGAGCGAGAAAAGAATATATATATATATATAGACTGGCAGATCTAGGGAGTTACCCTGCTATGACAATAACATTAATAATAGTAATATCATTGAGAACAACTACTTTCTACACTGCACACATGTCATTAGCTAATAATGTCTGTATTCTATTGATATCTTTTTTCTCAATAAAATGAAGGACAAGGACAAGATCACTTATTGCCTACCAAGGGAGATTCAAACTCCTGGCCTCTCATTGCTTACTAGACCAGCACCTGTTTAGAGCAAAAAAGAAACAGTAACTTGTGTTAACAGGATTTTTCACATGTCATAGCAGTATTTAACGGCTTTCACATATTTGTAACTTCAAATGCGCTGAAGGTAGATATTCTGAATTATCTTCTGTGTTATACTGTTTCATTCATACCATCTCTTGAAAAAAAAATAATCAATAATCACCAAAAGGTTAAGGGATGCAATAGCTACTATACTGGGTGTGGCAACCGGTGCGAAATCACTGAGGAATTACTGAAAAAAAACATGGACTGTAACATCGTGTATACAATTAGTCATTTATGGTTGTGTTTCCCTTGTACTTCAAAGTTTTTAATCAATATAAAGAAAAAATATCACTTACTTGCCTCCAAGGAGACGACCTCCTGGCCTTCTGGTTTACAAGACTAGCGACTCTAGCCACTGAGCTTATGGAGCTTCTTTTCGATATGGTTAGAAACAGAGCGTAAATTACCAAGCGTTATGGTCACGCAGCCCTTCCGCGAGGTTTTATCCAGATGCAAGATATAGATGGAAAACTGCAAGAACGGAACTGACTATGTTACTGAGAAACCTTATCATCAAACGTAGATTACTCATTACAACCTTTAGCAGAATGTGTTGACTGTCTTAGTCTGATGGTCTCATGAGGAGGGATCAGAGCAGGATATGCATCTGTCTAACCTGATATCTAGGAGCAACATCTGCTTCAGTTCCAGAATTTGGTACTGGCCAGCTAGTGTCCCAATGGTGATAGTATCTCGCAATCCCGTTTGTGTTCAGTGATGCGCTGCAGACATTGAATAAACTAAACTAAAGTAATTAATAATACTAATAAAGATAATATCAATAACAATCATGATACCACTGCCAATCATTATCATTATCATTACCGTTGTTCCATTATTACTATTTGTATTACACACATACTTGGTTGCACCCCAACCCTATACCTGCTCCTGTTATTTTATCTAATCCTCGTGTTATAATCAGAAGTAATTTGTCTTATCTGTATTGTCTTTTCTGTTATACCGTAGCAACCTAAGTTGCGCTCACATGAGGATGTATGACAAAGAGTGGGGAGATCTCTTATTATATAGACTTGCAATGAAGTGAGACTGTAACTGAATATACGCAAACTGGCACAAACATTTCTGATAAGTTAGGTAAATTCTGATAGCTGGGTAGGCAGCTACCACCGAAGTCTTATGAAGATTAAATAAAAACGATTTTAAATTCATTGACAGCAAGCATATAGATTTACAGGAAATTAATACAGGAGGGAGGGATACAGTATTAACACTTAGCGAAAGTAGTACTGAGTTAAACATGGGACTGTAAACGCATATGTATGAGATGATCTATGCTCCCTAAAAGGATCAAACTGCTAGCCTCTGGTTTATTATACCTGTGAACTTAGCCTCTGATTTATTACCTGTGAACTATGCACTGAGTTATGAATGCTTCCACAGTAGATGCACAGGAGACGGTGCACTTATTAACGCTAGGGTTCATAAAATTAACATACAAGCATTAGGGTTTTATCTCACTCAGTCAAAAAAATAATAGCAAATGTATTTGTTTATCATTACATGTCAGCTCCTGCATCTATTAACATATTAACCATAATCAGCGAGAGGTTTAAGTGTAATTACTTGTCTTGTGGTATGCTACTGGGGACAAACTGCGAAAAATGGACTGTACATCGTGTATGCCATTAACTAATGATGCGCGTTTCCTCAGTAACATTAAGGACAATGATCACTTTCTGCCTCCAAGGAAGATCGAACTCCTAGCCTCTGTTTACTAGACCAGCGTTCTAGCCACTGAGCTATGGAAGTTTCACTGTATTATAAGATTATTAGTACACATTATAAACTAAGGCTTCATTCAATGTTCATGTTCATGTTTGTTAATTCAAAATTTGCAGCAAGTTAGAATTGTGAGTTTTTTATAGTCGTTCTGGCTATGCATGGCAGTAATTGCACATTGACCTTACGACAACCAGCTAAAGGCTTCAAGGGGAGGAATACTTTTTGTTCTGGTGCCTGCAATCAGTATTACAACACGGGCCGAGTACTGATTAAATCTGGCAATGTGCCATTAGCATTATTGTGTCTGCTCCCTATTTCTTCGTGTTAAGGCTTCTTCTGTAACAAAAAGGACAATGATCACTTTCTGCCTCCAAAGGAGAACCGAAAATCGGACGCTGGTTTACTAGACCACGCGCTCTAGCCCACTGAGCTATGGAGGTTCCTTTCGTTGAAATTAGAATTCAGCAGACATATTGTAAGTGAATATGGTAAGTAGTACTGGAACACCAACTTCAACTTCCTAATGTAATCCTCTCATCCGAAAGAAAGGTCTGATGAGGCGGTGTTTTTCTTTCCATAATTTATTTCACTATTGGCGATAGAGATATTGAGAACTGCCATATTTCACACACACACCCCAAAAAAAAAAAAAAAAAAAAAAAAAAAATCTAAGCGTTACGCAGGGGGTGGATTAAGAGAGCTGTTCTTCCTAAGACAAATATTTGCTGTCAAGGGTTAGGATGTAAAACCTAGTTTAGAAGTCATTGAAGTTCATAAGTCATGGGATGATTGTAGCATTGGTTGCAAGCCCCCAGGACAAATCAAAATGTTGTTGCACGAAGTAATGACTTTTTTTTTTCTTCTTTGTTACTGCTTCACCAAAGAAAGAGGCCTTCATTATCAGTGGCGAGACTGTTAGTCTTAGACACCAGAAGGCAGGAGCATGGTCGTACTTGGAAGCAAGAGTGATTTTTGTCCTTGATTTATGAGAAAGTTGGACATAAGAGAAGAGTTGTGAGAGGCATACATTAGCTAAAGACATGCATGCCATGCAGTGTATGCTTAATAAAGTACTTGGTGTCAGTGACATACCAAGATAACTATTGCACCTAAAAGGTGTTGGTTATTATGGTTATGAAGTTAGAATACATATCGTATGCATAATCATAATCAGTTAAATTATTTGGTATTAACTGGGATGAAACAAGATAAAACAGATTTTGCAATATTGACCTGTAGCGAATTTCTATTAATAGAGATGTGAAACCTAAAAGTGGAGTATGGACTCTTGCCATAACATATGTGATGTTTACTCTTAAGAGAAGGAAGCCTCCATACCTTAGTGGCTAAAGGGTATGTCTAGTAAACCAGAGGCCAGGAGTTCGATCCTCCTTAGAGGCAGAAAGTTATTGGTATATACGAGGTATTGTGCATGTTCAATCAGCACTTCCTTTTAGTGCTATATTGTGCTCTTTTTTGTTGATCTTGACAATCTACAAGAGATGACATATATGCTGTATAATGATAAATAATGTAGTTAGGTTTATTTTCAACCGTAGACAGCCAATCAGAATTCGCCTAATTTTTCGGAAATCTGATTGCTCATACGTGCCCGTCGGGTATATTAATACTGCAGCCCGTTTCAAGGCGAGGTTTATATAAAACAGATCACACCACTGCTGACCTACTGCACATTTGAGTGGAGCTTAGTGAGAGAATTTAAATTCTGGTCCTCTGTTCCAGCTACAGTTTATCAAGAAAGGCAATAGATACCAGATAGAATACTTCTGATTATAACACGAGAGACCAAGTGCATTATAGACTACATGCATGCCATTAGCTAATAATATCTTTATTCTATTGATATCAACGTTTCTCAATAAAATAAAGGACAATAATCACTTATTGCCTCCAAGGAAGATCAAGCTCCTGGCTAAAGATTATAAAGGAAAGATAGGAAAGCTCCTATTCTTACTGATATGAAAAATGTGAGGTGATCGCCACGCCATATAACGGGAAAGTTATGGACAGAGGGTGTGACTAGCCCAACTAAACGGAAATACGAGAATTAAGGGTATAGGGAAGATTGCTCATCTCAGATTTAGTTATATAAAGTAGACAGATGTGTATAGAGTTTTATTATAAAATTACAGACAAACTCATATATAATTAGTGGGTATACATAGATAATATATAATATATAGAGATATATAGTAGTATAATATAATATACATAAGTACAGATAGAATACTATAATTACAGATAATAGTATATATATAAGATAAATATATATATATAAAATGATAATATATATATAGTATATATATACATATATATATAAAATATAATATAGTATAGAGATATTAGAGTAGAGTATAAAGATGATATAAGATAGTATAGGATAAGATATATGTATAATATAGAATATATATATAATATATATATAAGAAGTATATATGAATATATAGATATATATATATATGTAGAATATATATAGTACTATATATAAGTACATATATATATAGAATATGATATATAGATATATAATAGTAATGATATATATATATATATATATATATATGAATATGATATAATATATATATATAATAGATATAGATATTATGATATATATGATAATACATACATATATATATATAATATATATATATATATATATATATTAGAATATAAATATTATATATATATATATATATATATATATACATATATATATATATATATATATATAATATATATATATATATATGTATATATATATGTTATATATATATAGTATAATACTCGTCCTACATGGACGTCTGCATATCTGTCGAACACATACAAATAGAGGCAAACTTACACACACAGTTTTAATAATATCTGTTCGTAATTGTCTTCACTATGTAAACCATATATTAAGTGTATAATTAAAGAATGTAAGCTTATTTGCATATAGATAAATGGAATACTGACTTTTACCATTAAAGATGTGCCTGATTTCCACTATATATTTCCCTGAATTAGATTTTATAGATTTGGATGGATAAAAAAAAAACAAATGGGTACATTATATTTATTTATTTCGTGTATCATAATGCCATTTTACATAGCAATGCAGTAAACAAAATACCAACAGAAAAAGAGAAGTAAAAAACAACAACATACAACTGAGAGCTACATAACAGAAAAGATACATCTCAAACATATTATAAAAATATGTATTAATGCATGAAAATGTAGGCCTAGGAATCTAAATATAATAAAATCAATAAATAAAATGAAATTAAATAAAAATCAAATACAAAATGTTGATACTTGCGATATGACAAAGCATGAACTTCAATTTGTTATCATGCATATCTTATGTTAGAAATAGCCAAAGGGACAACCATGCAAAAGCTATGCTTAGAAAACAAAACAAAGCAAAACATGCTATTGCAACATAATCTATAAATATCAAGAAAATAAATACAAAGTTTGTTACTCCACATGAAGTAACATACATACATAGTACATTAAAACTGAAAAAAACATGCATCAAATAAACATAAAACCAAGAAGACCTAAGAAAAGAAATCATAAAATAAATATGATAAAACAAAAACAAACAAACATGGACCATGCAAATTGAAACAATCTTTGCAATGAATAAAACCATACATACCAGTTCCTTCAGTCTGGTATCTCTCTGAAAAGAATATTGTGTTTACTTATGACATGTTTTAAGTAGTTTCTTGCAAATATACATTTTTTTTCTTTTTGCATTTAAATCTTTATTGTATTTTTTTTTTTTTTTTTTTTTTTTTTTAATATAGTAATCTCATTTTTGTGTAAATATTTATAATGTCTTCTTTTAATTCTTTGCATAGCATTAAATTTTGCACTCTTATGTCGGACAAACTTTTTTTCTAAATGTTTCTAAAACATTACATTTATAAATATTTAGTTTTACATTAGCAATGCAAAACTTTTCATATTCTTTTATCATGTCAATAACAGGTTTGCTTGGATAAAATTGAATTTCTTACTTTCTTTATCTCTACCATGTATATATATGTCATAATATCTTGTATTGTTTGAAACTATTTCTTCCAGCTCATTCCTGCAGTCATCACATTTATGAGTCTTTAGAGCAGTTCTACAAACATAACCTGCTATATAGGATATGACATTGTCTTTTACTTGAGATGGTTCTTCATTAAGTCTTGGATCTGATTTTATATAAATTGCTTGATGGAAATCTCTACTAGATCCAGGAACAGATATGGGATTTTCCTGATTTTTTTTTCACCTTCAATTTGCATATCCATCAATTGTGTAATGGCAAGTTCCTCTCCTGTTGTCTCTACATTATAGCTCATATTTGACGATTTGTTAAAATGAACTTTTACCCATAGTTATTTTTAACATCTTCCCATAGTAATTTTAAACTGGAAATATTTAAACACCAACCATACGTACTTGGCAATATCTGTTTTCCCCCAACCAAAGACCAAGATTTTATCCAAGATTTGAAGTTGGTTAAAGCATTATGTTGGTCATTGTTCAAGCTTATGGCCCTTTTAAAAGTTTTATAATAGTTGACCCTGTTACTGTTGAATATATCAGTTTGTCCACATCATATAAAAAAAATAGCAGTGTGAATAGCATCCTTCGGTAACGCTCCTAACTTGGCATGTGTAAAAATCCCAGCAGCAACACTCTTGCTAAATACCTGGGCAGCAAGACATACCCGCATTTTCTCAAAATTGTTTGGATATATGTGTTTGTCATATAATTTAGGTGCTAAGCGAATATCCATTATGTGATCCTTTTCATAGAACTCTTTTATATACTGCCATTTAATGAAAGTACCATTTACTATTATGTTATGTTCGAATAGATTATTTCTGGTACTTTTTAGAAGGTGAGGTGTATCATAGAATACGTAAACTTTATCACCACTGTTGTCAAGATAAGGATGGTCTTCATCCACATTTAATATGTTTAACACTTCTATTGCAAGAATCCTGGTCACAAATAAGAAATTTTAGGTTTGAAGCCTATGTCTTTAAGTTTAGTTAAGCATTCTAACACCATTGATTTTAATGTAGTTGGTGAAATACTACTATGATGGAAAAAAATAACCCAATGTCTGTTTCCATTTCTTGCTTAGGCCCTTTGCCATGAAAACCATTGCATACTGTGCTATTTTTTCAGACCTTCCATGCTGGCCTAGATCTTCAATACCATGTACCTGATCTTTGGCAGTATTATAATAAAGACTTTATGGAAATGGCATCAAAGACTACTCCACAGACTTGATCTTTAGTCTCCCACTTGTTTATTTTTTGTTTAGCATATCAAATATATGTGAATTCCATCCAGGTGTAAAAGTCATTCTATTTAGCCAGTACGTAAGCATCCTGGGGGTTGGCAAGACAAAGATTTTGGAAAGGAAGTTATACGCCCTTGCACTTTTAAAGTACAGGCTTAGTGCAAATGCCCTCTGTTCATTACTGTACCTTCGGCCTTTTGCTGCAATACCTGAATATTGTAACTGAGCCTTGAAAAATTTTTAGATCATAGCTTTTCAAGTACTTGGATACATTATTTATTATCTCAGATGGTAACTTTACTTTTGTTAACCAATGCACCTTGCCTCAACACATCAATTTTCTTTAATAGTCTTTTGACTTGTTCTGTATCTGTGAAGTAATTTAGATGTACAGTTTCTTTTAGGTCTGTCTTTTCTGCAATTTGTTTGAAGGTCATGATTTCCACCAGGTTCTGAATAAAATAATAGGTAGCATGAAAATCTCTAATTTTGGGAAATACTAAGCAGGTGGGAAAGATCTCATAAATATTAATGCATAAAGAAACTGATATAATGCTTAGTACATATGGAATATAAATTCAATCGGAGAATCGGAAATTTTTTGCTTTATCTGTCTCTTTGTATGTGAAAGGAGTACTATGGAACTAATGATAAAGAATTAAAAGGTCAGGTGGAATTTTATATATATATATATATATATATATATATATATATATATATATAATATATATACATATATATACACATATATATATACATATATAACATATATTATACATATATATACTATATATATACAATATATATACATATATATATACATATTATATATATATATATATATATATGTATATATATCAAATATATAATATACATATATAGATAGATATATATACTATATATATAGATGATAGTATATGTAATATAATATGTATATATATGTATATATATATATATATATATATATATATATGTATATATAGTATATATATATATGTAATTGATATGTATATTATGTTGTATGTGTGTGTTGTATGAATATGAAAAATTCTTCCGTGCTATAATGGAAAAGTAAAAAACCAATACGAAAAATCTTCAGGTTGGGTGCATGCCCTAAGAACCCCCAAGAACATTGTTTACCTAGTATTTAAGGGCAAGAGGAAAACACATAGTCTTCGTGACCAAGTCCACGAGATAATCGATTATTTAATTAATCTATAGTTCTGCAACATAATTTGGTACAATGATGTAAATATTACTCCTCTTTCCGAGTGCCATCATATTTCGTATCTTAGGATTATCTCTTAGTTTACCAATTTCAAATTATGAACCGAATTAAATTACTATCCTCATTCTTGGGAAAGCGATGAAAAATAAGTATCTAGGATTCCACCACTTTGTTTGCCACATCAGAAAGCAAGCGGCGATACGCTATTTTGACATGTCAAATGCCGCGGTGTATAGTTGAAACAAACAGACGACACGAGAATCTACGTGATTCGCAGGCCACTATTGAGACCATGTTTAGGACGAAATGTACACCACACCAAATTCTCGCGTCCTATCTTACCTGTATAATCTGCCGCGGGCTATGATCGCTATACTAGAAACCCGACTTGACACTGAGCAATAAAGCTCCTTTACAGTCAAAGATCATTACTTGTGTTAAAGACGATTACACATTCACGCCGAAATTCTTCCGTTTTCACTATTTTATACCCGATAATTTTGTCCTGGCTTGTATGGTGATATGGAATCATCTTTCTTTACGGCCATGAAAGCTAACTTATAAACATCAATTACCAATTACTTTACTTTAAGGATCCTGGCACCTGGCTGAATTATTGAAAAGTGATTGAAAAATGGACTGCACTCGTGATACCTTAGTCAGTTGTGTTGTGTATCCTTACTCAAGTTTCCATTTATATTAAACTAAAAAAAACTTAGCCCAAGGAGGATCGAACTCTATGGCTCTGGTTTACAAGACCGCGCTCATAGCCACTGAGCTATGAAGCTTCTTATGGAAAGTAAGAAAACACTAGTAATGCAGCCTCTGGAGTTCATCTAGATGCAGTTAGACGCTTTTCTGCCAGAGCTGACACTATGCATATTTGTTTATTATTTTTTATTATTATTTAGCTATTTAAAGCAGAATTGTTTCCGGTATAAAGGCAGGATCATACTTGGGAGTAGAGATCGGAACACTCAACTTGAGCTCTGAATGTGGACACTTGCGAAAAAAAAGAATCAGATAAGCAACTTCGTCATCTCCACTCTTCTATTGTGCCTTTCATACCATTCTTCACATCCAGTTGGTGATGGAGACATTAGTGTCAAATTTATTATACCAATGAAATATAGACTTAATTGTCCATATTCGGTGGGTGGAAACAGAAAGTAGTTCCTCCTAGGAAAACATGCTTCAAGAGATCGTGGTTAACTAGTCGCAAATGGCAACTTCTAACAGCCGTCCATGAGTTATGGTTATAGATGACACTTGGTGAACCCCTCAGCAGGAATATGTTCCTGCCAAAAGGGGGCACTCGAATATGACAATTCTATTTTTATCAGATGCCATTGCGCATTTCGAGCTAAACCCGGAATATAGAACGAAAGAAGTAGGAAAAACGTGAATAACAATCGACATCGAATAAGGGTCACAGCACAAAGATAAGTATATCAGCAAGTATTCGTGGTGTGCAATAAAAATTAATTACTTTGCGGCTCTTACGAACTGTATCTATAGGCAATTCTGTCAACTAAAGCTGCCACATAGACGAAAACCTTCATCTCAATCGGCACTCTACGACCCTTGATCGGGACCTGCTGCGCTACGGTCGGCAAATCTCGTCGTGCTTCCCAAACGAGGTCGAGCTGAATCACTTGGAATTGCTTAGGTATACTCGAAGTTCGATTGATACCGGAACTCTTATAGGTCACTTTCTTCCTCAAAGAAGCTAGGACAACTACTGTGACCTAAAAGAGATAGAAAAGGCGTCGGAGGCGAGTCAGTCAACGTCGTCATGTATCACAAAGCGCTAAAATAATTAGTTTTCTATTATATTCTTACTTCTACAGTAATTCGCTCAGATAAGAAAAGTCAGGTTTTCTCTAAAGCAGCCCATGAATTGCGAAAACAACCATTAAATCGGTTACCACTGATTAAGACCAAGGACGCCCGAACACTAATGGGATTTAGCTAAAAAAAAAAAAAAAAAAAAAAAAAAAAAAAATCTAGGATATCGGGTGAAAAAAGATGCAGTATTCCAACATCGACTTCCTCATCCAAAATGACACCTGTATGAAATGGGCCTCCTGTGTTCCCTGCTACAGTCAGATAAAAAGTCTAGGACAGGAAGTTTAGCATGCACACGCATCTGTCGACCTGATATCTAGAGCAAATATTGCCCAGTTCGGAAATAGTATGGCCATAAGTCTATGCTGGTATTTTCTACACTTGTGTTAATGATTGGCTGATATCACGTAAAATAAAAAACTAAGTAATTAATAACAACGTAATAAAGATAATGATAATATTAACAGTCATGAACACATTGCCATCTTATTATCTTTACATTATCATTATACTTTACGTCATTATGCATATACCATACTGACCCCCTCCATATACCTGCATCATGTGTATTTTCTCAGACCTCATGTTATAATCAGAATAATTATCTTGTCGATTGCTTGTTATACGTAGAACAATTCCGCTCCCATGAGATATAGGACAAAATGGGGAGATTATTATATAGGACTGCATGGAAGTGAGCTGTAATAAATAAGGTTTATGGTATTCACGACTCTGTAGTAAACTTGCCATGTTATTCACTTCAGTAAAACAATAGAAATGGATTTATTATCTCTGCATGTCAGCTCCTGCACATTAACATATTAACCATAATCAGCAAAAGGTTTTAAGTATAATACTTATCTTGTTGATATGCTACTAGGGCCAAGCACTTCATTAAAAATTAACAGCACGTCGTGTATGCCATTAACTAATGATGCGCGTTTCCCTATTATCTTAGTGTAAAATTTCCTCAATAATAATAAGGACAATGATAAGTTTCTGCCTCCAAGAATGATCGAACTCCTGGTCTCTGGTCTAGACCAGCGATCTAGCCACTGAGTTATGGAGACTTCACTGTATTACGAGGGTAATAGTACACAGTTTAAACCAAGACTTCATGGAAAAATTCATGTAGCGTTTTTCGTAAGTTTGTTGATTCAAAATTTGCAGCAAGTGAATATTGTGAGTTTTTTTTTTTATATTAATTCTGGTTATGCATGACAATAATTACACATTGACTTTACAACCACAACCAGCTAAAGGCTTCATGAAGAGGAATACTTTTTGTTCTGGTGCCTGCAATCAGTATTGCAATACGGACCAAATACTAATTAAATATGGACTGTATGCCGTTAGTTTATTTTGTCACCATCTCTATTATTCGTGTACAGGTTTTTCTGTAACATAAAGGACAATGATCACTTTCTGCCTCCAAGGAGAATCGAACTCCTGGCCTCTGGTTTACTAGACCAGCGCTCTAGCCACTGAGCTATGGAGGCTTCCTTTCTTAAAATTAGAATTAGCAGACATATAAGCGAAATGTTTAAATAGCACTGGAACACCAACTTCAACCTTCCTGATGGAATCCTCTCATGCGAGAGAATTTACATCACTATTGGTGGTGGGGATATTGACGGCTGCCATATTTAGCATCCCTACGAAAAAAAGAAAAAAAAATCTAAGCCATTTACGCCGGCGGGTGGATTACAGAAAGCACTTCTTCCCCCCCCCAAAAAAAAAAAAATGCTGCCAAGGGTAGGGATGTAAACGAGTTATCGGTAGTTCTCACAGGCCAGGAGTTCGATCCTCCTTGGAGGCAGTAAGCTATTGGTATATACGAGGTATTGCCTATGTTTATTCAGCACAAGCTTTTAGTGCTATATTGTGCTCCTGTTTTGTTGATCTTGTCAGTCTACAAGAGAAAGTATGAATGATGTATAATGATAAATTATGTATTTGGTTTATTCGCCTATTTTTCCGAAATCTGATTGCTTATGCATGCCTAGCAGGTATATAAAAATGCAGCCCGCTTCTAGACGAGGTTTATATAAAATAGATCACACCACTGCTGATCTACTGCACATTCGAGGAAGGCTTAAAGAGAAAACTTAAACTCTGGTTCTCTGGTCCAGCTACAGTTTATCAAAAAAAGCAAATAGAATACTTCTGATTAAAGCACGAAAAAGCAATACAAACCAGATAGAATATTCTGATTATAGCACGAAAGGCGAGAGCGAGAATAGAATATATATGACTGGCAGATCTAGGGGGGTTACCTTGCTATGACAATAACATTAATAACAGTAATATCATTGAGAACAACTATATACACTGCACGTCTGTCTGTATGTCTGTATTCTATTTATATCGATTTTTCTCAATAAAATAAAGGACAAGGACAATGATCACTTATTGCCTCCAAGGAAGATCAAACTCCTGGCCTCTCATCTGCTTTACTAAACCAGCACTTGTTACTGAGCAAAAAAACAGTAATTGTGTTAAAACAGGATTTTTTTTCACATGTCATGCAGGACTAACGGCTTTCACATATTTATAACTCAAATTTCGCTGTAGGTAGATATTCTAATATTTATCTTATTTTATTACGGTCATCCATACCATCTCTTGAATACAAACTCTATAATCATAATCACCAAAAGGTTTAAGGGGTGCAATATCTACCTACTACTGGGTGCTGGCAACCGGTGCTAAATCATTGAGAAGTACTGAAAAAAAAAAAAAAAAAAAAACATGGACTGCACCTCTTGTATAACATTAGTCAGTTATGTGTGTGTCTCCCTCTACTTAATTTTTTTAATCAATATAAAGAAAAAATATCACTTTCTGCCTCCAAGGAGGATCGAACTCCTGGCCTCTGGTTTACAAGACCAGCGCTCTAGCCACTGAGCTATGGAGGCTTCTTTTCGTAAGGTAAGAAACAGTACGTAAATTACAAGCGTTTATGGTCATGCAGCCCTTCCGCGAGTTTTATCCAGATGCAAGATATAGACGGAAAACTGCAAGAACGGAACTCACTATGTTACTGAGAAACCTTATCATCAAACGTAGATTACTCATTACAACTTTTAACAGAATGCGTTGACTGTCTTAGTCTGATGGTCTCATGAGGAGGGATCAGAGCAGGATATGCATCTGTCTAGCCTGATATCTAGTAGCAATATCTGCTACAGTCCCAGTATTTGGTACTGACCAGCTAGTGTCTATGTGTGATAGTATCTCGCAATCCCTTTATGTTCAGTGATTGGCTGCATATCATGTGAATAAACTAAACTAAAGTAATAATACTAATACTATTAAAGATAATGATAATATCAATAACAATCATGATACCACTGCCATCATTATCATTATAATTACCATTGTTATCATTATTACTATTTTTATAACGCACATACTTAGTTGCACCCCAACCCTATACCTGCTCCTGTTATTTTATCTAACTTTCGTGTTATAATCAGAAGTAATTTGTCTTATCTGTATTGTCTTTTCTGTTATACCGTAGAACCTAAGTTCCGCTCACATGAGATGTAGGACAGCAGTGGGGAGATCTCTTATTATATAGACCTTGCATGGAAGTGAGCTGTAACTTAAATATATGCAACTGGCACAAAGATTTCTGATAAGTTAGGTAAATTCTGATGGGTCGATGGGTAGCAGCTATACCCGAAGTCTTATAAAGAGTTATGATAAAACGATTTTTAAATTCATTACAGCCATGCATATAGATTTATAGGATCACTAATACAGGAGGATACAGTATACCACTTAGTGAAAGTACTGAGTAAACATGGACTGTAACGCATGTATGCTATTTGATCTATGCTCCCTAGAAGGATCAAACTGCTAGCCTCTGGTTTATTATACCTGTGAACTATCCACTGAGTTATGAATGCTTCCACAGTAGATGCAAAGGAGACGGTGCATTTATTAAAGTATTAAAGCAAGGGTTCATAAAATTACCATACAGCACTTATGGGTTTTATCTCACTTCAGTCAAAATAATAGCAAATTATTTTGTTTGTCATGTACATGTCAGCTCCTGCATATTAACATATTAACCATAATCAGCGAGAGGTTTTAAATGTAATACTTGTCTTGTTGATATGCTACTGGGGCCAAACATAGAAAATGGACTGCACGTCGTGTATGCCATTAACTAATGATTCGCGTTTCCTCAGTAACATTAAGGACAATGATGACTTTCTGCCTCCAAGGAGGATCGAACTCCTAGCCTCTGGTTACTAGACCAGCGTTCTACCCACTGAGCTATGGTAGTTTCACTGTATTATAAGATTATTAGTACACATTTTAAACTAAGGATTCATTAAATGTTCATGTTCAAGTTTGTTAATTCAAAATTTGCAGCAAGTGAATATTGTGAGTTTTTTTATATTCGTTCTTGCTATGCATGGCAGTAATTGCACATTTACCTTACAACCACAACTAGCTAAAGGCTTCAAGGAGAGCAATACTTTTTGTTCTGGTGCCTGCAATCAGTATTACAACACGGGCCGACTACTGATTAAATATGGACTGTAAGCCATTAGCTTATTTTGTCTGCTCCTCTATTCTTCGTGTTAAGGCTTTTCTGTAACAAAAAGGACAATGATCACTTTCTGCCTCCAAGGAGAATCGAACTCCTGGCCTCTGGTTTACTAGACCAGCGCTCTAGCCACTGAGCTATGGAGGCTTCCTTTCGTTAAATTAGAATTAGCAGACATATTATAAGTGAAATGGTTAAGTAGTACTGGAACACCAATTTCAGCTTCCTAATGTAATCCTCTCATGCGAAAAAAAGTCTGATGAGGTGGTGTTTTTCTTTACATAAATTACATCACAATTGGCAATGGGGATATTGACAGCTGCCATATTTAGCATCTTTACAAAAAAAAAAAAAAAAAAAAAAAAAATTAAGCCATTTACCCCGGTGGGTGGATTACAGAGAGTTGTTCTTCCAAGAAATATTTTCTGTCAAGGGTAGGGATGCAAAACAGTTATAGGCAGTTCATGAAGTCATGGGTTATGGTATGATGTAGCATTGGTTGCAAGCCCCAGGACAAGACATGTATCATGTGTTGCACGAATATTTCATGACTTTTTTCTTCTTTTTTACTGCTTCACTAAAGTAGAGAGGCCTTCATTATTCATTGGCTAGACTGTTATTCTAGTACACCACATTGATCTTACAACCACAACCAGCTGAAGGCTTCAAGGAGAGCAATACTTTTTGTTCTGGTGCCTGCAATCAGTATTACAACACGGACCGACTACTGATTAAATATGGACTGTAAGCCATTAGCTTATTTTGTCTGCTCCTCTGTTCTTCGTGTTAAGGCTTTTCTGTAACATAAAGGACAATGATCACTTTCTGCCTCCAAGGAGAATCGAACTCCTGGTCTCTGGTTTACTAGATCAGCGCTCTAGCCACTGAGCTATGGAGGCTTCCTTTCGTAAAATTAGAATTAGCAGACATATTGTAAGTGAAATGGTTAAATAGTACTGGAACACCAAGTTCAGCTTCCTAATGTAATCCTCTCATGCGAAAAAAAGTCTGATGAGGCGGTGTTTTTCTTTCCATAATTTATATCACTATTGGCGATAGAGATATCGAGAGCTGCCATATTTAACATCCCTACAAAAAAAAAAAAAAAAAAGAATCAAAGCCATTTACGCCGGTGGGTGGATTACAGAGAGCTGTTCTTCCAAGAAATATTTGCTGTCAAGGGTAGGGATGTAAACCAGTTATAGACAGTTCATGAAGTTCATGGGTTATGGTATGATGTAACATTGGTTGCAAGCCCCAGGACAATCATAATGTGTTGCACGAATGTTTCAGGCCTTTTTTTCTTTTTTACTGCTTCACCAAAGTAGAGAGGCCTTCATTATTCAGTGGCTAGATTGTTATTCTAGTACACCAGAAGGCAGGAGCATGGTCGTACTTGGAGGCAGAAGTGATTATTGTCCTTTGATTTATTGAGAAAGCTGGACATAAAGAGAAGAGTTTGATAGGCATCATTAGCTAAAGACATACATGCCATGCAGTGTATGCTTAATAAAGTACTTCGTGTCATTGGCATACCAAGATAACTATTGCACCTAAAAGGTGTTGGTTATTATAGTTATGAAGTTAGAATACATATCGTATGCACAATCATAATCAGTTAAATTATTTGGTATTAACTGGGATGAAACAAGATAAAACAGATTTTGCAATATTGACATGTAGCGAATATCTATTAACAGAGTTGTGAAACCTAAAAGTGGAGTATGGACTCTTGCCATAACATATGTGATGTTTATTCTTAAGAGAAAAGAGCCTCCATACCTTAGTGGCTAAAGGGTTGGTCTAGTAAACCAGAGGCCAGGAGTTCGATCCTCCTTGGGGAAGAAAGTTATTGGCATATACGAGGTATTGTGCATGTTCAATCAGCACTTCCTTTTAGTGCTATATTGTGCTCCTTTTTGTTTATATTGACAATCTACAAGAAATGACATACATGCTGTATAATGATAAATAATGTATTTGGTTTATTTTCAACCGTAGACAGCCAACCAGAATTCGCATATTTTTTTGGAAATCTGATTGATCATACATGCCCATCAGGTATATTAATACTTCAGCCCGCTTCTAGGCGAGATTTATATAAAACAGATCACACCACTGCTGACCTACAGCTCATTCGAGTGGAGCTTAGTGAGAAATTTAAATTCTGGTCCTCTGGTCCAGCTACAGTTTATCAAAAAAGGCAAGACAAACCAGATAGAATACTTCTGATTATAACACGAGAGACTGAACGAGAGCGAGAATAGAATACATATGACTGGCATATCTAGGGGGGTTACCTTGCCATAACAGTAACATTAATAATAGCAATGTCATTGAGAACAAGTGCTTTATAGACTATACGTATGTCATTACCAATAATATCTGTATTCTATTGATATCAACGTTTCTCAATAAAATACAGGACAATGATCACTTATTGCCTCCAAGGAAGATCAAGCTCCTTGCCTATGATCTGCTATACTAGACCAGCACTTGCTACTGAGCAAAGAAAGCTTCCTCACAGTCAAAGAAACAGTACTTGTGTTAAAACAGGATTTTATCACATGTCATGCAGTACATATGGTTTTCACATGTTTGTCACTCTAATTTCGCTGTAGGTAGATATTGTGATATTTATCTTATTTCATTACGGCCATGCAGACTAACTTTATAATCATAATTACCAAAAGATTTACGGGGAGCAATATCTACTTTCTACTGGATGCTGGCAACCTGTGCTAAATCATTGAAAAGTGATGAAAACGTGGACTGCACCTCGTGTATACCATTAGTCGGTTGTGTGCGTGTGTCCCTCTACTTAAAGTTTTTAATCAATATAAAGAAAAAATATCACTTTCTGCCTCCAAGGAGGATCGAACTCCTGGCCTCTGGTTTACAAGACCAGCGCTCTAGCCACTGAGCTATGGAGGCTTCTTATCGGAAAGTAAGAAACTATGTAAAGTGCAAGCGTTCATGGCCCTTAAGCGAGTTTCATCCAGATGCAAGATATAGACGCAATACAGATAAGACAAATTACTTCTGATTGTAACATGAGTGTTAGATAAAATAACAGGAGCAGGTAAAGGAAGGGGATGCAACTAGGTATATACGTAATACAAATAGTAATAATGATAACAATGGTAATGATAATGATAATGATGGCAATGGTATCATGATTATTATTGACATTATCATTATCTTTATTAGTGTTTTATTATTACTTTAGTTTACCCACATGATATGCAGCCAATCACTGAACACAAAGGAATTGCGAGATACTATCACACATAGACACTAGCTGGCCAGTACTAAATACTGGAACTGGAGCAAATATTGCTACGACTAGATATCAGGTTAGATAGATGCATATCCTGCTCTGATCCCTCCTGACGAAACCATTAGACTAAGACTATCAACACATTCCGCTAAAGGCTGTAATGAGCATTCTACGTTTGAGGGTAAGGTTTCTCTTTAACATAGTCAGTTCCTTTCTTGCAGTTTTCCGTCTATATCTTGCGGAAGATTTATGTACTGTTTCTTAACTAACGATAAGAAGCCTCCATAGCTCAGTGGCTAGAGCGCTGGTCTTGTAAACCAGAGGCCAGGAGTTCGATCCTCCTTGGAGGCAGTAAGTGATATTTTTTCTTTATATTGATTAAAAACTTTAAGTAGAGGGAGACACACAAGTGACCAATGGTATACTCGAGGTGCAGTCCATGTTTTTTTTTCAGTACTTCTCTATGATTTAGCACCGGTTGCCAGTACCCAGTAGTAGGTAGATATTGCACCCCTTAAACTTTTTGGTGATTATGATTATAGAGTTAGTATTCAAGAGATAGTATGGATGGCCGTAATAAAATAATATAAATATCAGAATATCTACCTACAGCGAAATTTGAGTTACAAATATGTGAGAGCCGTAAGTATTGCATGACATGTGAAAAAAAAAATCCTGTTTTAACACAAGTACTGTTTCTTTGCTCAGTAACAAATGCTGGTGTAGTAAAGCAGATCAGAGGAGTTTGATCTCCCTTGGAGGCAATAAGTGATCATTGTCCTTGTCCTTTATTTTATTGAGAAAAATCGATATCAACAGAATACAGACATACAGACAGACGTGCAGGGTATTTAGTTGTTCTCAAGGATATTACTGTTATTAATGTTATTGTCATAGCAAGGTAACTAAACTAGATCTGCCAGTCATATATATTTTATTCTCGCTCTCGCTTTTTCGTGCTATAATCAGAATATTCTATCTGGTTTGTATTGCCTTTTTTTGATAAAATATAGGTGGACCAGAGGACCAGAGTTTAAGTTTTCTCTCTAAGCCTTCCTCGAATGTTCAGTAAATCAGCAGTGGTGTGATCTGTTTTATATAAACGTCGTCTAGAAGCAGGCTGCATTTTTATATAATTGCTGCACATGCATGAGCAATCAGATTTCAGAAAAAATAGGCGATTAACCAAATACATTATTTATCGTTATACATCATGCATACTTTCTCTTGTAGACTGACAAGAACAACAAAACAGGAGCACAATATAGCACTGAAAGCAAGTGCTGAATAAACATAGACAATACCTCGTATATACCAATAGCTTACTGCCTCCAAGGAGGATCGAACTCCTGGCCTGTGAGAACTACCGATAACTCGTTTACATCCCTACCCTTGGCAGCAAAATTTTTTTTTGTAATCCACCCGCCGGCGTAAATGGCTTAGATTTTTTTTTTCTTTTTTTCGTAGGGATGCTAAATATGGCAGCCGTCAATATCTCCCATCACCAATAGTGATGTAAATTCTCTCGAATGAGAGGATTCCATTAGGGAGGTTGATGTTGGTGTTCCAGTGCAATTTAACCATTTCACTATCAGCAACCCGTTTAAGAAGGAAATGCCCCCTAGCTCAGTGGTAGAAGCTTCTAGAACTCCTAACAGGTTTCATTCTCCTTGGCAGAAATTTCGAAAACCCTTAACCACCCCAAGAATAGGATGTAATATAAAAAAGCGCCGTCATACAGTCCATTATTTAATCAGGTACTTGGTCGATTGAATCTGATTCCAGCACTCTAAAAACAAATATGTCCTTTTCATGAAAGCCTCTAGCTAGTGTGGGCTGGTAGTAAAAACCCGAGCCAGATGAATTCTCAAAAATATATTTGTCATTTTGTTACAGAAAAACCTTAACACGAAGAATAGAGATGCAGACAAAATAAGCTAACGGCATACAGTCCATATTTAATCAGTACTTGGTCCGTGTTGCAATACTGATTGCAGGCACCGGGAAAAAAAAGTATTCCTTTTCATGAAGCCTTTAGCTGGTTGTGGTTGTAAAGTCAATATGTAATTATTGTCATGCAGAACCAGTATGAATATTAAAAACTCACAATATTCACATGCTGCAAATTTTGAATTAACAAACTTACGAAAAACGCTACATGAGTTTTTCATGAAGTCTCTGTTTAAACTGTGTACTATTACCCTCATAATACAGTGAAGCCTCCATAACTCAGTGGCTAGATCGCTGGTCTAGTAAACCAGAGACCAGGAGTTCGATCATTCTTGGAAGCAGAAACTTATCAGTGTCCTTATTATTGAGGAAATTTTACATGAAGAGAATAGGGAAACGCGCATCATTAGTTAATGGCATACACGACGTGCAGTCCATTTTTAATGAAGTGCTTGGCCCTAGTAGCATATCAACAAGACAAGTATTATACTTAAAACCGTTTGCTGATTATGGTTCATATGTTAATATGCAGGAGCTGACATGCAGATGATAAATAAAATCATTTGCTATTATATTGACTGAAGTGAGATAAAACATCGGCAAAGTTTATACTAACAGAGTCGTGAAACCCATAAACCTGTATTTAAGTTACAGCTCACTTCCATGCAAGGTCTATATAACAATACATCTCCCCACTTTTGTCCTATATCTCATGGGAGCGGAACTTGGGTTCTACGGTATAACAGAAAAGGCAATACAGACAAGACTAATTACTTCTGATTATAACATGAGGGTCTGAGAAAATAACAGGAGCAGGTATAGAGAGGGGGTGCAAGTAGGTATATGCATAATAAAAGTAATAATGATAATAATGATAATGATAAAGATAATAATGATGGCAAATGTATCATGACTGTTAATATTATCATTATCTTTATTAGCATTGTTATTATTACTTAAGTTTATTTTATTTTACGTGATTTGCAGCCAATCATTAAACACAAAGGAATTATGAGATATTACCAAGCATAGACATTAGCTGGCCAGTACCAAATTCCGGAACTGGAGCAGATATTGCTACTAGATATCAGGTCAGACAGATGGCGTGTGCATGCTAAACCTTCCTGTCTAGACTTTTTATCTGACTGGGAGGCAGGGAAGCACAGGAGTGTCCCATTTTCATTCAGGTGTCATTTGGGATGAGGAAGTCGATGTTTCACTGGGAAGTATCACCCATTAGTGTTCGGGCGTCCTTGGTCTTAATGCGTGGTAAAGTTTTTAAATGGTTGTGTTACAGCAAATTCACAGTGTTAGAGAAAACCTGACAAATTTTTTTATCTGAGCGAAATTACATATGTAGTAAAGAAATAAGAATAAAATATGTATTTTAGCGCATTTTGTGATACATGACGACGTTGACTGGACTCGCCTCCGACGCCTTATCTAATCTCTTTGAGGTCAACAATGTAAGATGTCTAGATCATCTTTAGAGGAAGAAAGTGACCTATAAGAGTTCCAGGAATCAATTCCAGAACTTCGAGTATACCTAAAGCAATTACCAGTAGTGATTCAGAGCTCAGACCTCAGAGGGAAGACACGACGAGGAACTTTGCCGAGCCGATTGCGATGGTGGGGTCCCGACGTCAAGAGTCGGAGAGGGTAGCCAATTGAGAGTGAGGTTTTCGTCTATGATGGGCATGCTTTAGTTGGCAAGAATTTGCCTATAGAGTACATTCGTATGAAGCCAGCAAAGTAATTAATTTTATTGAAATACCTAAATTATATACTGATATACTTATCTTTGTGTTGTGACCCTTATTCGATGAAGATTGTTATTCAAGTTTTTCCTACTTCTTTCTTTAGCATTATATGTAGACTCGTTCTATATTCCGGGTTTAGCTCGAAATGCGCAATGGCATGTGATAAGAGTAGCAATTCATATTCAGTGCTACCCCCTTTTTAGGCAAGGGAACATATTCCTGCTGAGAGGGGTCAGCCAAGGTCATGATATAACCCATAACCTCATGGACGGCTGTGAGAAAGGTTGTCATTGCCGACTAATTTACCACGATGCTCTTGGCAACATACTGTCCTAGGTAGGAGGAACTATTTTCTGTATTCCACCCACCGGAGTATGGAAAAATAGTCTATGATTTCATGGGTATAATAAATTTGACAGCTAATGTCTCCATCACCAACGTGGGTGTGAAGAATGGAAGGAAGGACAAAGAATAATGAAGACGAAGTATATTATCGGATCTTTTTTTTGCAAGTGTCCACATCAGGAAGGCCTGCCATTATACCTGAAACAATTTCTGCTTAAAAATAAAGAATAAATAAATAATAAAAAAAAAATAATAAACATACGCAACTGGCACAAACATTTCTGATAAGTTAGGTAAATTCTGATAGATGGGTAGCAGCTACCCCCGAAGTCTTATTAAGAGTTAAAATAAAACGATTTTTAGATTCATTACAGCCATGCATATACATTTACAGGATCACTAGTACAGGAAGATACAGTATGCCACTTAGTGAAAGTACTGAGTAAACATAGACTGTAACGCATGTATGCTATTTGATCTATGCTACCTAGAAGGATCAAACTGCTGGCCTCTGGTTTATTATACCTGTGAACTATTAACTGAGCTATGAAGTCTTCTTCATTAGATGCACAGATGATGCACTTATTAAAGCAAGGGTTCATAAATTAGTATACAGTACTTATGGGTTTTATCTCACTTCATTCAAAATAATATCAAATTATTTTATTTATCATGTGCATGTCAGCTCCAGCTTATTAACATATCAACCATAATCACCGAAAGGATTTAAGTAATACTTGTCTTGTTAATATGCTACTGGGGCCAAGCACTTCATTAAAAATGGACTGCACGTCGTGTATGCCATCAACTAATGATGCACGTTTCCCTATTCTCTTAGTGTAAAATTTCCTCAATAACATTAAGGACAATGATCACTTTCTGCCTCCAAGGAGGATCGAACTCCTGGCCTCTGGTTTACTAGACCAGCGCTCTAGCCACTGAGCTATGGAGGCTTTCTTTCGTAAAATTAGAATTAGCAGACATATTGTAAGTGAAATGTTTAAGTAGTACTGGAACACCAACTTCAATCTTCCTAATGTAATCCTCTCATGCGAAAGAAAGGTCTGATGAGGCGGCGTCTTTCTTTCCATAATTTACATCACTATTGGTAAGCCATTTACGCCGGTGGATGGATTACAGAGAGCTGTTCCAAGAAATATTTGCTGCCAAGGGTAGGGATGTAAACCATTTGTAGGCAGTTCATGAAGTCATAATCATAATCACCAAAAGATTTAAGGGGTGCAATATCTACCTTCTACTGGGTGCTGGCAACCTGTGCTAAATCGCTGAGAAGTACTGAAAAAAAACATTAGTCAGTTATGTGTGTCTCCCTCTACTTATTAATATAAAGAAAAAATATCACTTTCTGCCTCCAAGGAGGATCGAACTCCTGGCCTCTGGTTTACAAGACTAGCGCTCTAGCCACTGAGCTATGGAGGCTTCTTATCGTAAGGTAAGAAACAGTACGTAAATTAAAAGCGTTTATGGTCATGCAGCCCTTCCGCAAGATATAGACGGAAAACTGCAAGAACGGAACTGACCATGTTACTGAGAAACCTTACCATCAAACGTAGATTACTCATTACAGCCTTTAGTGGAATGTGTTGATAGTCTTAATCTGATGGTCTGCATCTGTCTAACCTGATATCTAGTAGCAATATTTGCTACAGTTCCAGTATTTGGTACTGGCCAGCTAAAATAAACGAGAGTAATAATGATAATAATAATAAAGATCAATAACAATCATGATACTACTGCCATCATTATCATTATACCTGCTTCTGTTATGTTACCTAACCCTCGTGTTATAATCAGAAGTAATTTGTCTTATCTGTATTGCCTTTTCTGTTATACTGTAGAACCTAAGTTCCGCTCACATGATATGTAGGACAACAGTGGGGAGATCTCTTATTATATAGACCTTGCATGGAAGTGAGCTGTAACTTAAATATACGCAACTGGCACAAACATTTCTGATAAGTTAGGTAAATTCTGATAATTCAATGGGTAGCAGCTACCTCCGAAGTCTTATTAAGAGTTAAGATAAAACAATTTTTAAATTCATTACAGCCATGCATACGAGCTCTTCTAGATTTACAGGATCAGTAATACAGGAGGATACAGTATGCTACTTAGAGAAAGTACTGAGCAAACATGGACTGGAATGCGCGTATGTTATATGATCTATGCTCCTTAGAAGGATCAAACTGGTAGCCTCTGGTTTATTATACCTGTGAACTATCCACTGAACTATGAAGGATTCCGTTGTAGATGCACAGGAGACGATGCACTTATTAAAGCAAGGGTTCATAAAATTAACACACAGCACTTATGGGTTTTATCTCACTTCAGTCAAAATAACGGCAAATTATTTTATCATGTGCATGTCAGCTCCTGCATATTAACATATTAACCATAATCACCGAAAAGTTTTAAGGAATACTTGTCTTGTTAATATGCTACTGGGGCCAAGCACTTCATTAAAAAGGGACGGTACGTCGTGTATGCCATTAACTAATAATGGGCGTTTCCCCATTCTCTTCATGTATAATTTCCTCAATAACATTAAGGACAATGATCACTTTCTGTCTCCAAAGAGGATCGAACTCCTGGCCTCTGGTTTACTAGACCAGCACTCTAGCCACTGAGCTATGGAGGCTTATGAATTACTTCATAAAATTAACATATAGCACTTATGGGTTTTATCTCACTTCAGTCAAAATAACAGAAAATTATTTTATTTATCATGTGCATGTCAGCCCCTGCATATTAACATATTAACCATAATCAGCAAAAGGTTTGAAGTGTAATATTTGTCTTGTTGATATGCTACTGGGGCCAAGCACTTCATTAAAAATGGACTGCACGTCGTGTATGCCATTAACTAATGATGCGCGTTTCCCTATTCTCTTCATGTAAAATTCCCTCGATAACATTAAGGACAATGATCACTTCCTGCCTCCAAGGAGGATCGAACTCCCTGGCCTCTGGTTTACTAGACCAGCGCTCTAGCCACTGAGACATGGAGGCTTCACTCTATTATGAGATTGTTAGTACACACCTTAAACTAAGATTTCATGAAAGTTCATTTTCAAGTTTAATTCAAAATTTGCAGCAAGTGAATATTGTGAGTTTTTTATATTCGTTCTGGTTATGCATGGCAGCAATTGCACACTGACCTTACAACCACAACTAGCTAAAGGCTTCAAGGAGAGGAATACTTTTTGTTCTGGTGCCTGCAATCTTTGTTACAACACGGACCGAGTACTGATTAAATATGGACTGTAAGCCGTTAGATTATTTTGTCTGCTCCTCTGTTCTTCGTGGTTTTTCTGTAACATAAAGGACAATGATCACTTTCTGCCTCCAAGGAGAATCGAACTCCTGGCCTCTAGTTTACTAGACCAGCGCTCTAGCCACTGAGCTATGGAGGCTTCCTTTCTTAGAATTAGAATTAGCAGACATATTGTAAGTGAAATGTTTAAGTAGTACTGGAACACCAACTTCAATCTTCCTAATGTAATCCTCTCATGCGAAAGAAAGGTCTGATGAGGCGGCGTCTTTCTTTCCATAATTTACATCACTATTGGTAAGCCATTTACGCCGGTGGATGAATTACAGAGAGCTGTTCCAAGAAATATTTGCTGCCAAGGGTAGGGATGTAAACCATTTGTAGGCAGTTCATGAAGTCATAATCATAATCACCAAAAGGTTTAAGGGGTGCAATATCTACCTTCTACTGGGTGCTGGCAACCTGTGCTAAATCGCTGAGAAGTACTGAAAAAATATTAGTCAGTTATGTGTGTCTCCCTCTACTTATTAATATAAAGAAAAAATATCACTTTCTGCCTCCAAGGAGGATCAAACTCCTGGCCTCTGGTTTACAAGACCAGCGCTCTAGCCACTGAGCTATGGAGGCTTCTTATCGTAAGGTAAGAAACAGTACGTAAATTACAAGCGTTTATGGTCATTCAGCCCTTCCGCAAGATATAGACGGAAAACTGCAAGAACGGAACTGACCATGTTACTGAGAAACCTTAACATCAAACGTAGATTACTCATTACAGCCTTTAGTGGAATGTGTTGATAGTCTTAATCTGATGGTCTGCATCTGTCTAACCTGACATCTAGTAGCAATATTTGCTACAGTTCCAGTATTTGTTACTGGCCAGCTAGTGTCTATGTGTGATAGTATCTCGCAATCCCTTTGTGTTCAGTGATTGGCTGCAGATCATGTGAAGTAAAATAAACGAGAGTAATAATAATAATAATAATAAAGATCAATAACAATCATGATACTACTGCCATCATTATCATTATACCTGCTTCTGTTATGTTACCTAACCCTCGTGTTATAATCAGAAGTAATTTGTCTTATCTGTATTGCCTTTTCTGTTATACTGTAGAACCTAAGTTCCGCTCACATGATATGTAGGACAACAGTGGGGAGATCTCTTATTATATAGACCTTGCATGGAAGTGAGCTGTAACTTAAATATACGCAACTGGCACAAACATTTCTGATAAGTTAGGTAAATTCTGATAATTCAATGGGTAGCAGCTACCTCCGAAGTCTTATTAAGAGTTAAGATAAAACAATTTTTAAATTCATTACAGCCATGCATACGAGCTCTTCTAGATTTACAGGATCAGTAATACAGGAGGATACAGTATGCTACTTAGAGAAAGTACTGAGCAAACATGGACTGGAACGCGCGTATGTTATTTGATCTATGCTCCTTAGAAGGATCAGACTGGTAGCCTCTGGTTTATTATACCTGTGAACTATCCACTGAACTATGAAGGATTCCGTTGTAGATGCACAGGAGACGATGCACTTATTAAAGCAAGGGTTCATAAAATTAACACACAGCACTTATGGGTTTTATCTTACTTCAGTCAAAATAACGGCAAATTATTTTATCATGTGCATGTCAGCTCCTGCATATTAACATATTAACCATAATCACCGAAAAGTTTTAAGGAATACTTGTCTTGTTAATATGCTACTGGGGCCAAGCACTTCATTAAAAAGGGACGGCACGTCGTGTATGCCATTAACTTATAATGCGTGTTTCCCTATTCTCTTCATGTAAAATTTCCTCAATAACATGGAGGCTTATGAATTACTTCATAAAATTAACATATAGCACTTATGGGTTTTATCTCACTTCAGTCAAAATAACAGAAAATTATTTTATTTAACATGTGCATGTCAGCTCCTGCATATTAACATATTAACCATAATCAGCGAAAGGTTTGAAGTGTAATATTTGTCTTGTTTATATACTACTAGGGCCAAGCACTTCATTAAAAATGGACTGCACGTCGTGTATGCCATTAACTAATGATGCGCGTTTCCCTATTCTCTTCATGTAAAATTCCCTCGATAACATTAAGGACAATGATCACTTTCTGCCTCCAAGGAGGATCGAACTCCCTGGCCTCTGGTTTACTAGACCAGCGCTCTAGCCACTGAGCTATGGAGGCTTCACTCTATTATGAGATTGTTAGCACACATCTTAAACTAAGATTTCATGAAAGTTCATTTTCAAGTTTAATTCAAAATTTGCAGCAAGTGAATATTGTGAGTTTTTTATATTCGTTCTGGTTATGCATGACAGCAATTGCACACTGACCTTACAACCACAACTAGCTAAAGGCTTCAAGGAGAGGAATACTTTTTGTTCTGGTGCCTGCAATCATTGTTACAACACGGACCGAGTACTGATTAAATATGGACTGAAAGCCGTTAGATTATTTTGTCTGCTCCTCTGTTCTTCGTGTTAAGGATTTTCTGTAACATAAAGGACAATGATCACTTTCTGCCTCCAAGGAGAATCGAACTCCTGGCCTCTGGTTTACTAGACCAGCGCTCTAGCCACTGAGCTATGGAGGCTTCCTTTCTTAGAATTAGAATTAGCAGACATATTGTAAGTGAAATGTTTAAGTGGTACTGAAACACCAACTTCAATCTTCCTAATGTAATCCTCTCATGCGAAAGGTCTGATGAGGTGCCCTCTTTCTTTCCATAATTTACATCACTATTGGTAAGCCATTCACGCCGGTGGATGGATTACAGAGCTGTTCCAAGAAATATTTGCTGCCAAGGGTAGGGATGTAAACCGTTTGTAGGCAGTTCATGAAGTCATGGGATATGGTATGACTTGCCTGCCCCTCTTAGCATGACTTGCCCGCCAGGTAGGAGTGACATTAATCATAAAACTGTTACCGCTATCACATGCCAAGGTGCACAAGACAGGAAGTGATCACTTTGTTACTGAGAAAGCTGAACACAAAGAGTAGAGGCAAACAGAAATTAGTTAGTGGCATAAATAAGGCATGGTCCACGTTTAATCAGTGTTCGTTCTCAATGATGTAGCATTGGTTGCAAGCCCCAAGACATGTATCACAATGTGTTGCACGAATGTTTCATAACTTTTTCTTTCTTTCTTTTTTTACTTCACCAAAATAGAGAAGCCTTCATTATTCAGTGGCTAGTACACCAGAAGGCAGGAGCATGATCGTACTTGGAGGCAGGAAGTGATTATTGTCCTTTGATTTATTGAGAAAGCAGATCATGAAGAGAAGAGGTTGATAGGCATCATTAACTGAAGACATACATGTCGCGCAGTGTATGCTTAATAAAGTACTTGTCTCAGTGGCATACCGAGAAAACTATTGCACCTAAAAGGTTTTGATTATAATGGTTATGAAGTTAGAATACAGATCGCATGCACAATCATAATCAGTTAAATTATTTGATATTAATTGGGGTGAAATATGATACAACAAATGTTACATTATTGACCTGTAGCGAATTTCTATTAACAGAGTTGTGAAACCTGAAAGTGGAGTATGAACACTTGCTATAACAAGTGTGATGGTTACGGTAATGTGAAAGAAGCCTCAATAGCTCAGTGGCTGAAGTGCTGGTCTAGTAAACCAGCGGCCAGGAGTACAATCCTCCTTGTAGGCAGAACGCTATTGGTATATACGAGGTATTGTCCATATTTATTCAGCACTTGCTTTTATTGCTATATTGTGCTCCTGCTTTGTTGATCTCGTCAGTCTAGAAGAGAGGGCATGCATGATGTATAATGACAAATAATGTGTTTGGTTTATTTTTAACCGTAGACAGCCAATCAGAATTCGCCTAATTTTCGGAAATCTGACTGCTCATGAGTGCCCAGCAGGTATATAGAACTACAGTCTGCCTCTAGACGAGGTTTATATAAAACAGATAACACCACTGCTGACCTACATCACATTCGAGTGGAGCTTAGAGAGAAAATTTAAATTCTGGTCCTCTGGTCCAGCTAGTTTATCAAAAAAAGGCAATACAGACCAGATAGAATATTTCTGATTATAACACGAAAAACAAGAAGACCAATAGAATATATATGATTGGCAGATCTAGGGGGGTTACCTTGCCATGACAATAACATTAATAATAGTAATGTCACTGAGAACAAATACTTCATAGACTATACGTATGTCATTAGCTAATAATATCTGTATTCTATTGATATCAACTTTTCTCAATTAAATAAAGGACAAGGACAATGATCACTTATTGCCTCCAAGGAAGATCAAATTCCTGGCATCTGATCTGCTTTACTAGACGAGCACTTGTTACTGAACAAATTAACAGTACTTGTGTTAAAACAGGATTTTATCCCATATTTGTAATTCAAATTTCGCTATAGGTAAATATTGTGATATTTATCTTATTTCGGCACGGTCATACATACCATCTCTCCAATACCAACTTCATAATCATAATCACCAAAAGGTTTAAGGGGTGCAATATCTACCTTCTACTGGGTGCTGGCAACCTGTGCTAAATCGCTGAGAAGTACTGAAAAAAAACATGGGCTGCACTGGACTGCACCTCGTGTTTACCATTAGTCAGTTGTGTGTGTGTCTCCCTCTCCTTATTAATATAAAGAAAAAAAATAACTCCCTGCCTCCAAGGAGGATCGAACTCCTGGCCTCTGGTTTACAAGACCAGCGCTCTAGCCACTGAGCTATGGAGGCTTCTTATCGTAAGGTAAGAAACGGTACGTAAATTACAAGTTTTCATGGTCACGCGAGTTTTATCCAGATGCAAGATATAGACGGAAAACTGCAAGAAAGGAACTGACTATGTTACTGAGAAACCTTACCATCAAACGTAGATTATTCATTACAGCCTTTAACAGAATGTGTTGATAGTCTTAGTCTGATGGTCTCCTCAGGAGGGATCAGAGCAAGATACGCAAATAATATTCGTTTTCCAGTCGCTCTTTCAGCTGCAGAGCTGGCTGCATAGTTTCTCCCGGAATAAAGGCAGGTCATACTATAGTGAGTAGAGGTTCTGGAACACCAACCTGGAGGCCTTCCTGATGTGGACACTTGCGAAAGAAAGATCTGATAAGATGATTCATCATCTCCATCATTCTTCGTCCTTCCTTCCATTTTTCACATCACTTAGTGATGGAGACATTAGCTGTCATATATAGCATGCCTATGAAATCATAGACTAATTGTCCATATTCTGGTGGGTGTAATACAGAAAGTAGTTCCTCCTAGCAAAGTCTGCTGCCAAGAGCATCGTGGTAAACTAGCTGTCGGCAGTGACCTTTCTCACAGCTGTCCATGAGCTTATACAAGAAATGACATTCATGCTCTAGGTGGCACAGTGCGGGTTGCCAGTGACCAGAACAAGGCAAGTACTGTGTTTATAAAATTCTGCTGATGCAATTTATAGTCTATATACAGGAATTCGGTCCCGACCACACTGAAAGAATTAATTTAAGATTATAAGGTAACAGTAACACAGTACTGCTACGTTATACTTGATACCGGGGCAATTCCAAGTCAGTGTCCCTTGGAGACCTGATCTGCACCTCCCTTATAGCTTAATTTATCTTGTGCGAGTACCACGCATCGTACACCGGGCATTTAAGTGGTAGCGGCCAAAGCAGGATAGTGGGGGAGTCCAGGTCACGACACTCGCATACAAGAGAAAACAAGAGAAACGTGAGATTATTAAATCATTTCTTCATCATTCCTTCATTTATATATTTACAAAGCAAATTATCTTCAAATATCCATGAGTACTTTATATCCACAGTACTTTACATTGAGCTGCTTGCCTGTTTATTTTAGTCACAGTACCTAGCTATAAGTTCGCCACTCTTGCACCAGTCACTAAAACTTCAAAACGTATAAATTGGTTTATTCCAGGTAAACAGCATAGTACTAACCGTGACCTTATGATACGGGATAAAAAGCAGCGGGTTCAGAGTGGTGAGGCGAAACCAGATCTGCCGGTACTCCCAAAGTACCCGGGGGTATCAACGCCCCCTAGCCAGGGTATTGGCTACTTTCTAGACCACACGGACACCCGTGAGTGGCTGCCTTGTACGGTTTATGACGTCACTAATGACGACATGGCAAACCACTAGCATGATGTCACTAGCAGACGCCATCCAGTTATCTTTACATTTTATTACAGGTGACACTATCCTCCTGGCGAGATAGTGTCCTCACTCGAATTACTGGACATGAGTGGCAATAAATGTTATCATGTATGTAGCTAAGCCCACGTCCCTGTATGTACAATAAATACGGGCGGCACCCCGCATTTCCACCACGAGGGATAAAGATAATACATGATATATAAAACAATAAAACTCATACTTCTCGGTGCGCATTTTCGAATCGGACTCATGTCATGGACTCATCATACCAAAGAAGGGGGGGTACCGTGGCAGGACAAGGAGTGGGCGAATAATCCCACTACAAGATGAAGCACATGATACTTTATGTAACTGTGATGAGATCTGACAAAAGTACTGTATGACGATGAACACCTGTTTCTACATATGTAACGTTTTTTACTTCTCAATAAGCAAGCCTTCATAGCTCAGTGGCTAGAGCGCTGGTCTTGTAAACCAGAGGCCAGGAGTTCGATCCTCCTTGGAGGCAAAAATCATTATTTTCCTTTATGTTATCGGAAACCGTAACACGAAAAACGAGAGGCAGACATAAGCTAATGCCGCAGTAAAAAAAAATATATTTTAAAAAAGCTTCAAAATCCATGTTTTGAGATCATCGATAGTATCGACCGCACTGAAAGAATTACTAGTGTATTACTTTAATCTAACGAAGATGAAGCGCATGATACTTTATCTAACTGTGATGAGATCTAAGAAAAGTGCTGTATGTCGATGAACACCTGTTACCATATATGTACTGTTTTTTACATTTAAAAAAACAAGCCTTCATAGCTCAGTGGCTAGAGCGCTGGTCTTGTAAACCAGAGGCCAGGAGTTCGATCCTCCTTGGAGGCAGAAAGTTATTATTTTCCTTTATGTTATCGGGAAACCGTAATACGAAAAACAAGAGGCAGACATAAGCTAATGCTGCAGTAAAAGAAATATATATATATATATATATATATATATATATATATATATATATATATATATATATATATATATATGAAAAAAGCTCCAAAATCCGTGTTGTGAGATTATTGATAGTAAAGATGTTCATTACTTTGTTGTCATTTAGATCTGCATTTTATAGTTTTACAAAACTGCAGATTGACTTAATGCATTCTGCTCTGTAATCATTTGCGGCAGATATTATTACACCATTAAGCTGAATGTTTTTTTCACATTTTGATGGAGCACATTGCCTCCACTGTTTAGATTTTTGGATAATTTATATAAATCAAAATTATATATATATATATATATATATATATATATATATATATATATATATATATATTTGAAAAGATAGATAACTAGAAATAAACACACACACATACACCCTTGTAAGCCCTCAAACAAAGAATGGGGTCTCTTTGAATCAGCAGTAAAAGAATTTATGACAAACAGTAAAAGAATTTATGACAAACATAAGGCACAGTCATGGACAAAAGTTGTTTACCGTGAATGATGTTTCGAAATCCTCCTATTCCAAGCAACAACATTATTTGGGTGTCCGAGATAGAATTCGAAACTTATTTGACAAGAGTTTTGACTGTGAATGTACAGTCCATGTTAAATCAATACATGTTACTGTTGGGCACTGAAGAATCCAAAGCCTCTCATTTGCATGTATTTAATACACTGACTGGGGTTTCTTCGACATGTTTCCTTTTTCTGTATTTTTAATAATTGAATGTAATTTTGTGTTTATGTGACCCCTCCCCCCTCATGTATCTTACAGTGATTCAGCGACGAAAAGGTATCTGAGCCGATCTTTGCCTAATATGAGGGGAGGTCAAGTGTTAGTGTGCAAAATTCTAAAGTTCTTTTAATGCTGTTTCATTCTTCGTTTGAGGGCTTGCAAGGGTGTATGTGTGTTCATATTTCTAGTTATCTATCTATTCAACTATATATGTGTGTGTGTGAGTAAACATAGCACACCTTTTACTAGGTTTTGTGCAGATTAACACACTTCTCATCTTTTAGACGGTGCAACATCATTTAGACGGTGCATTAAATAAAAAGGTTCTTACGGATCTCCCTTGTAAAGATATCTACCATCCATACCCTTAGTTCATTTAAAACACTGTGCCAGGGGAAACAGCTTCATGAATACTTGGATTTCATCAACCAGGTCCATGGTCCCTGAGTTGGAGACACACCAGCAGTAGAGGGAGATCATAATAAAAACATTTTCCTTTTTTATATAGTTGTACAAGTGGGTATATTGTTGACGAATTGCTAGAGATTCAGACTACCAAATTATACATTGATATTGTCTGTGACAAAGCTATAGATTTTGCAGGATTGACGACCTATGATAGATTTTTTTTTTCAACCTTATAATCACAATTAGCGAGCAATACTTTTTGTTCTGGTGCTTACTGCAAAATGAATTAAGTACTGATTAAACATGGACTGTGTGCCATTAGCTTATTATGTTTGCCTTTCTGTTCTTCGTTCGTGTTCTTCTCTGTAACAAAGAACAGTGATCACTTTCTGCTTCCAAGGAAAATTGAACTCCTGGCCTGTCCTAGTTTACTAGACTACACTAGCCACTGAGCTATGGAGGCTTCCTTTCTTAAAGTCAGAATTAGCAGACATAATAAGAAATGATTAAGTAGCACTTGTGGGTTTCACAAAATTGTTAATTAAATTTTCACCATAGGTAAATTTGATTTGTCTTATTTCTTTTAAAGTGATAAGTCAATTACTTTATTACTTTGTTATAGCTTACTACTCTTTCGGCATCTTTGACAGTAGCAATAAGCTCGGGACGTTAAGAAAAACGTTTAACTGAGTGACGGGTTTCTAACTTCTGTTGACAGATATGTCACAGTGTAATATTTTTAGGAAGAGTATATTCTATTGATATATATATATATATATATATATATATATATATATATATATATATATATATATATATATATTTATTTATTTATTTATTTCTCTCTCTCTCTCTCTCTCTCTCTCTCTCTCTCTCTCTCTCTCTCTCTCTCTCTCTCTCTCTTTCTCTCTCTCTTTTTTTTTTTTTTTCTTTTTAACGGTAGGTTCATGTTTGAGCCGCCATGGTCACAGCATGATACTTAATTGTAGTTTTCATGTTGTGATGCTCTTGGAGTGAGTACGTGGTAGGGTCCCCAGTTTCTTCCCACGGAGAGTGCCGGTGTTACCTTTTAGGTAATCATTCTTTCTATTTTATCCGGGCTTGGGACCAGCACTGACTTGGGCTGGCTTGCCCACCCAGTGGCTAGGTAGGTAATCGAGGTGAAGTTCCTTGCCCAAGGGAACAACGCGCCGGTCGGTGACTCGAACCCTCGAACTCAGATTGCCGTCGCGCCAGTCTTGAGACCGATGCTCTAACCACTCGGCCTTATATATATATATATATATATATATATATATATATATATATATATATATATATATATATATATATATATATATCAGTTTGTGAATACATATTTCATTCCCACTAGGATGTCTGTTATAAGTGTAAGTAGTAATGCCATGAAAAGTACAAACTCTGAGTGAGGAGTACATATTTTAAAATGCTTTTACTGAAATTCTTTGCAGGTGGATATTTCATCAAGCAACGAAAAACCAACATGTTTTGAAAATTCTGTAATCAGGAAAAGTGGTTCTCTTAGTCGTGTGCATCCATTTACACCAATCAATTTCGACTTTTTTGAGACCAGAGCCTACTGTTTGCATTCTTCAATTACTCATGGCCTATTGCCCTTGAAATTAATTGCTATAGGCTTCAGCAATATCTGTGATTTATTTGTGTTCTCGATTCACTTCCTATCTGGATATCACGTTTTTGGGTATGATATATCAAATTTCGTGGTCCACATGTATATTATGTAATATATATGTATGTCCTCGCATTCAGATTGAAGTTGGTGAGCCTGTGATTATGTTAAATTGTTTCCTCTTTTATTTAAAATACATATATGTCTTGATAGGTATACCTAGCAGTATAATTTGTTGAAAGTATGTTCCATGTATTTCATGCCAACCACTCATATTTGTTACCTTTCAACAGTGATGTCACGACTGCAAAATGTATGCGAACTCCAGATGAGTTGTCATGCTTTATATTCTAAGGAATCTTTAATTTCCCTTTACCATGTACTTCAGCAATCATTGATGGACTGCTATATATTCAAATCTGTATTTCTAATACTTCTTGAATATGTTGTTTTTTTCTAACACCTAAACTTTGAAATATTCTGATATTGTCATTCAATGTTCTAAATATAAACTTGAATACATGCCATGCTACAAATCTTCCAATGCTTCAATTTCCTTGGAGAAATTATATAGATGAATAATACATAATCTGTGAAGCGACTCAGCCTACTAAAGCATATTTTCTTGAGAAAACATTATCCTTATATCAAATATGACACCACTGTACACCGTTAGCTTATTATGTCTCTCTCTCTCTCTGTGTGTGCTCTGTGTTAAGGTTTCTCGGTAATTTAAAGAACAATTTAACACTTACTGCCTCCAAGGAGGATCGAACTCCTGACCTCTGGTTTACTAGACCAGCGCTCTAGCCACTGAGCTATGGAGGCTACCATTTACACATTATTCAGCAAGTGTGACTGATGCATACGTGAACCATTTATGGATGCTTGGAATCAGAAAAATAACCATTCTATCATTGGTCGTCAATCCTGCATAACTTATAGATTTGTTACAGGTAATATCAATGTATATTTGGTAGTCTGAATCTCTAGCATTTTGTCAACAATATACCCACCTGCACAATTATATAAAAAAGAAAAATGTTTTATTATGATCTCCCTCTACTGCTGGTGTGTATAATTTGGTAGTCTGAATCTCCTCCCATACCGTTTGTCTTGGAGCCACCTGTACAAATATATAAAAAGGAAGACGTTTTATTAAGATCTCCCTCAACTGCTGCTGTATTTCCAACTCGGGCTTTAAATGAACTAAGGGTATGGATGGTAGATATCTTTACTAACCTTTACAAGGGGGATCCGTAAAAAGAGCCTTTTTATTTAATGCACTGTCTAAATAATGTTGCCCCGAGAAGTGTGTTAATTTTCATAAACCCTAGTAAAAGGTGCACTATGTATACTCCCACACACACACACACACACACACACACACACACACACACACACACACACACACATATATATATAGTTGAAAAGGTAGATAACTAGAGATAAGCACACACACATACACCCTTGCAAGCCCTCAAACAAAGAATGGGGTCTCATTGAATCAGCAGTATAAGAATTTTTTGGAAATTTCCACACTGACTAACATTTGAACTGCCCCCATATCAGGCAAAGATCGGCTCAGATACCTTTTCGTCACTGAATCACTGTAAGATACAAGGGAAAGTCACACAAACACAAAAATATATTCATAAAAAAAATAATAATGATAAATAAATACACAGAAAAAGGAAACGTATCGAAGATCACAATTGTCTCAATCAAATACATACAAATGAGAGGCTTTGGATTCTTCAGTACCCAACAGCAGCATGTATTGATTTTACAAAAAACTCTTGTTAAATAAGTTTCGAATTCTATTCCGGACACCCAAATAATGTAGCCCTTGTTATTTGGAATATGAGGGTTTCGAAACATCATTCACGGTAAACAGCTTTTGTCCATGACTGTACCTTATGTTTACCATAGTTTGTTTGCCAGACCATTATCTATCCAAAACTCTAAACAATGGAGGAAATGTGCTTCACCTTAAAAAAAAAAAAAAAAAAAAAAAAAAAAAAAAAAAAAAAAAAAAAATCTGCCTAATTATGTGATAATATTTGCCGCAATAGATTACAGAGCAGAATGCATTATGTCCACACAAAGATGCAATTTGTTTTGGACAATTTGGCTACTTACTATATATTTTAAGGGAATCTAATGCCACTGGAGTACTAAAGTCAATCTGTAGTTTTGCAAAGTTTTAAGATGCAGATGTATATGACTAAAGTATTGAGCACCTTTATTATCGATGATCTCAAAACACGGAGTTTGGAGCTTGCATATATATATATATATATATATATATATATATATATATATATATATATATATATATATATATATATATATATATATATATATGTATATATACGTATATATATATATATATATATATATATATATATATATATATATATATATATATATTATATATATATATATATATATATATATATATATATATATATATATATATATATATATATATATATATATATATGTATATATATATGTACATATATATACACATACACACACACACACACACACACACACACACATACATATATATATTACTGCAGCATTAGCCTCTTGTTTTTCGTGTTACGGTTTCTCGATAACATAAAGGAAAATAATCATTTTCTGCCTCCAAGGAGGATCGAACTCCTGGCCTCTGGTTTACAAGACCAGCGCTCTAGCCACTGAGCTATGAAGGCTTGCTTTTTGAGAGATAAAAAAAACAAACATTACATATATATTAGCAGGGTTTGATCGCCATACACCACTTTTGTCAAATTCCAATCACAGTTAAATAAAGAACATGTGCTTCATCTTAGTTAGATTGTATGCACTAGTAATTCTGTCAGTGTGGTCGGGATCGAATTCCTGTATATAGACTATAAATTGTATCAACAGAATTTTATAGACACAGTACTTGTCTTGTTCTGGTCACTGGCAACCCACACTGTGCCACCTAGAGCAAACACCAATCAGCATGAATGGTATTTCTTACATTCAGTTAGCTTATGCCCTCTGCTCTTCGTGTTCACTTTTATTTATAACTCGAAAATTATTACTTGCTTTAGTAAACACGTTGTATCACTTCCGTTCGACCTTAAACCTTCGTCTGTTTTGTTATGAGTTTACATTTGACGAGAAATTATAACATTAATTGACTAGTACATATTTTCTTCTGAAAAACAGATATGCCTGTAAAGCTGTCAATAAAGACAATACACTTCTCCGTATACATGGGGGGACAAGTACGCCTTTGGTCTGAGAATGCTGTACACCTTTCCACTACATGTGCAACCGTTAATGGCATCCCTTACACCGTGCTTCATTTTTAGCCATCATCGGCCTATGAGTCAGTCTTGTGTGCCCCGATTCTCAGCCTCGTTAATACGACTTCTATTTGTTGGATGGGATGGACGCTGGCTACCCAACTGCCAAGGTCATCATCTCTAATCTCTCACAGTTTGTTTCTACAGGTACACCTCCATTGTTCCCTCCATTTACCACAAAGTCAACTGATGCTGGGTCTCAAGTCAGCAAGAAAAGGGCTGAGCGGCAGCTGCTTTCGGCCCTCTGATCAGCTCGCTCATTCCCATGGGTGTCAACATGCACTAGCACTCAAAACTGTTGTCTTCTTACGTGCTGACATCAGTGCAAGCTAATCTTGAACCTCTCTTACCACTAAGATGTGATGAGTTTAAACTCATGATTGCTTACAAAGCACTATGAGAGTCACAACATATTACAACAGAATGGTTCCGACGATCTCTAGTCATTCTGACTGCTGCAAGGATGGCCTGTAACTCTGCAGTGAAGATCGAGGTTGCCGAAGAATCACTGCTCACTGCTGCAAAGCCCACACCATTTTCAGATTTTGAATACTCTATATATATTGCATCTGATTCTTGGTCCAAGGGGGAAACTGGGGAGTTCCAACAGCTAGAACCTTGGAGAGATTCATACCATAAAATTGGCTGTCCTCAATAGGGTTAAAAACCGATCTGGATGCAGGATATCCCTGAATCATTTGTAGTCTTGTGTAGTTAATTAGGTTCATGTAGTCCCAGTGTAATAAAAGAGGTGGTCATCCAAAATCCACACAATGGGATATCATCCAAAATCCACACAATGGGATACGGATAAAGACCTGAAAGCCCCTGTACGGATTCTGAGAGCTTCAAATACAACATCCGGAGAACAGTGGGAGTTGTAGATGAATAAGCCTCACATCCAAGTTTGCTACGACTAAGCACCCAGTAAAGCCGCAGAAGCATTGTGCAGTCTGGACCCCAAGGTGGGTGAGAAAGAACCCACAAGATACTAAGCTCTTTTGTAATCTTCACTTTTAACTGTTTGATGTGAGGCACCCATGTAAGCCTTGGGTAAAAAATTAGACCCAATTACTTCATAGAGGGAAGCATGGAACTTCAAATCAATAGCCAAGGTCTTGCTCTGAACCCACGGTATGTTATCCACTGCACAACTTGATTTACTCACGTCTACATGAGTACTTTCACACCCTGTAAGCTTCCTCTGAGCAGCACAGATAAGTCATCCACCTACGGACTACACGAGACAGCACTTGGAACAACCAGCAATGGCAAACAGGGTCACAGGACACTCCCTTGTGGGATTCCCTTTCAGGTGATCTTCCAGGTTAGAGAAACTGTCTCCCACCCGCACTCTAAACTTCCTATTAGTGAGGAAGCTGTGTAGGATGGTAGGTAATGCCCCTCTTAAACCAATTTAATACAATTTCATTAGTATGCCATGTGTCCAAGTAGTATAGTCAGCCTTTTTGAGGTCAAAGAAGACTGCTAACATCCTCAGGGTATCTGTGATCGATCTTAATGTTGCTGTGGGGTTAGCACGTTTTCTTTTTCTAGTAACCATGTCAACTTGAAGTTTACCATTTTCTCCATCAGCTTGCAGATGCAGTTGGTGAGAGAAATCGGTCTGCAATTTCCTGGTATGGAAGCATCCTTACCAGGTTTGGGAATAGGAATGATTATAGCTCCAACGGAAACTTGAGATATCATTTAGTATGGAATATGGTAACTTCCTTCTTACGGCCGAGATGTAAAGCAGAGTCCTTCTCCCTACGCAAAGATGACAAGCTGTAAGGAAGTTGCTGCAGTTCTACTGAAAAACATTAGGCGTCGTTCCTGTTCAGCCCGAAGGAGGAAGAATCGGCAGTGTAAGATTTTTGTCTGTGAGGATTATGCCGTCTATCTTCAGAATAGGTGGTGACACTGATGTGCATTTTCCAGCGATCGTACATTGTCCCTTGTCCCATACCCATGCCCAAGGGGGCCTCGGAGTTAATCGAGGAGACATACTATGTCCACAATGTCCGTCAAGCCTGTTTTAGCACGCCTGGCCTTGGCTCAAGTCCTTTTGTAATGGATCAATTCACATCACCGAGGCGTCGTTTCAGCTACCTAAGTGCAGCTTTTCTTGCCCTTGGCAGCCTGTTGGTATTCATTAGACTACCATGGTAACAGAAGTCAATGGTAGTGCCAACTACTTTTGGGAATGGATGTACGCATAAAAATACATACGTCATAATTATGTATGTTGTTTATAACAATAATGCAGACAAAACCCTTTTCATTATATTTTCTAGGTACAACCTGGCAGAATGTGATTGACTTGCGTCTTGACAGTAACAAGGAAAAATATTATTATTCCTTGCCTCCAAGGAGAATCGAACTCCTGGCCTCTGGTTTACTAGACCAGCGCTCTAGCCACTGAGCTATGGAGGCTGTTATATACTCTCTTACAACCTGCGTTACTTTTGCATATATGAACCGTTTTTAAATGGTTGGAAATGAAGTTAAACCTACAGAGCAACCCACTCTCAAAACCCTGCGGTTCTGTCTCTCGGGAAAGTATTCAATTGTTCAGTTATCATTAACTATTACATTTTCTCATTGATTATTATCCATGCTTTCTTACATTATTTATGATTCATTGTATCACCCTCCATAATTTACTTGAATTTCTTAGCATTAGTCTTACATATAATATCAATACTTAGTCGTCAAAATACACACGTCTCCAAGTTACGAGTAAAATTGCATATGGGAAATATATTTGTGTGTGTGTGTGCATGTGCATGTATACGTATGGTTCTAAGTATGTATATGTATATGCATATATGTTTACATATAATACACAAACACACTCACACACACACACATACACACACACATATATATATATATATATATATATATATATATATATATATATATATATATATATATATATATATACATATATATATATATGTGTGTGTGTGTGTGTGTGTGCGTGCGTGCGTGCGTGTGTGTGTGTGTGTGTGTGTGTGTATGTCTGTGTGTGTGTGTGTGTGTGTGTGTAGTGTAGAAATATCGATACATAAATAGATAGATGTGTATATATACATAAATACATATACATATTTACATGCATATACATATACATATTTACATGCATATACATATACATATACGTACAAACACACACAGAGTAACGATGAATTCCACATGGTTTCGAATTTGTTAATTGTGTATTGATCGAACGGTGACACATGCGGCCCTTGTTCTCGACGTCTCCGGACGCTACTTTCCAAGCTTCCGCGAGGCAGTCATTTATTTGAAATGCTTGAAACATTCAGGCCATTCATCAGATTTTAATGTTGGTCCAGAGGCAAATATAACATATTTGTGTACGTGTGGATGATCAGTCCTGTTGCTAGTTTTTTCATACTTTTCAGAAACTATATCTAAAAACGAAAATAAGCTGATACTATTTTGTAGAGAAAAACAACACAGTCAAACATCTCTGGCATGCTTACGCCCTCTTTTTTTCGAAGTCACACTTCGAAATTAAATACTGAAGAGACAGGCGAAACGGCGTCGAAACCGAAAATACGTTGATCTTTACCCACTAGGGATTTATCCCTAAGATAAATGACTGAAATTTTTCACATTTATTGTTCTATTAATGTAAATATTATAGATTCGAACCCTTGTCAGATAATAAATCATTGGTCAGTCGTGAGTGTAAGTGTAATATGTGATTAATTGCAACAATTTTCTGTTAACGGTTCTAGATTTCATTTGACACTCAATGATAGTCTATCCCATAACATTTAGGGTTTAATAACAATCACGACATGCTATAATCCATACTATAATCCATACATGCTTTCATTGGGGAAATGAAATAGTGATCGCTGTCACAGGCTATATTCGAAGGCTACAGAGAATGCAGATGTGGGAAGCGTGTAGGCCGCATGACGTGGTAAAAAGGTTACTCATTAATCAATCTACACATGTTTGATCTACTTGTCTACTGAATAGCGAGTGTGAGGTAAGTAAACTGAGGACGAGTGTTAAGTATGTGTAAAAGGGTAAAGAAAAAAAGGACAGGTTATAAAATGAGGAAAAACATGTTAAAATGATGAGAGGAGCTAAAAGCAGATCGGAAAGGGAAGAGATGAGACTATAGTTGAGTTTGGAAGAGGAATGAGAGAGATGAGAGAGAGAGAGAGAGAGAGAGAGAGAGAGAGAGAGAGAGAGAGAGAGAGAGAGAGAGAAAGAATGAAAGAGAGAGAGATAGAGATAGATAGATAGATAGAGGGGGGGGGGGGAAGGGAAGGATGTAGAGAGAGAGAGAAAGGGAGGGAGATAGAAAGAATAAAGAGATAAAGAGAGAGAGAGAAATAGAGATTGATAGATAGAGAGGGGGGAAGGGAGGGGGTAGAGAAAGAAAGAGAGAGAGAAAGAATGAAATACAGAAAGAGAGAGAGAGAGAGCGAAAGGAAGAAAGAAAGGGGGGTAATGGGAGGAGAGATGTGCGAATCAATGAGTTCAGTCAATGTAAAGAACTATATTCCCAGGCATATTACATAAAAAAGTCTAAATCAATATTATGCCAATCTCTTGTATGCACTGTGCCATTTATACCGTGTGCTACAGGTTTGGGACCACTGCCCTTTGCTCTTAATTACATATTGCAACATCCGTCCTATGGCAGATGATTCCACAGCGTTATACTGAGCCTTGTGCTATCGTATTTGTCTTATTGCACCTTTTAATAGCTTATATTGTTCGCTGACGAGAAGCGTGTTTCCAGAGTTTTTCAATAGCAGTTTTAAAATATTTCTAGAATTGTGAATTCATCCAGTTTTTACATTTTCTCTCTACATTGGTAAGGTTATACACGTAATAAATTGTTAATACTTATTGTTACCGAAATCAGGTCTATACACCCAAAGGCCGATGCGTTTTGCTGCGAGTAAGCGCATCCTTTGCCGTTGGTTTCGTTTTGCATGTGTCACGCCTAAGGAAACACTGTAGACACAAGGCATTTTCATTAATACTGCCGGCGAGTGAAATATACCAAATATTAGGAATTTTAAAACTACAAAATAGAACGGTTTATAATGTTATAATGCATTACAGTGCTCAGCTCGTACATTTTACGACACAGTATCGAAATCTTCATTACTGTTTTTCAATATCTTCAACATGCACGAGGCCTCCATAGCTCAGTGGCTAGAGCGCTGGTCTAGTAAACCAGAGGCCAGGAGTTCGATCCTCCTTGGAGGCAGAATTTTGTTCTATTATAAAAATAGTAGCCACTACGCCTGTCTGATCACGGATTATGATGGTGCTAATGATATATATATTGCCATAATACATTCCACTGTCACCTGTCATCAACAACGTAGGTTCAGTTATACATTTTTTAGTTACATTCCTGAACAGCAATTTATTTCAATACTATAAAAGCTGCCTTGCTTTAATACCTTGCGTGCAATATTAATGATACTTGGTTTCAAGCTTGCAATTTATACTACGCCCACTGCATCTCGGCCGTTATTCTTCTTCTTTTTCATATGCTTTTTTCTTTCTTTCTGTTTTCTTTCGTTCTTTTTTTATTCTAAACAAAACTCTTGTCACCTGAAACACCCAATAAACTAAATACACAAAGAAGGAAATAATCGAGAAGCAGCAACCACACGACCAAACACTGCGTCACAATGCAGAGTCCGCTTTTTAATAATGTATTAGAACGGTTTGCCTGAAGAAGAGCTAGTAACTGTCACATGATTTCTTGAATGGGAATCCTCAAGAAAATTGTGTATCAACCAAAGGAAAGAAAATCCAATCAAAGATCAATGACGTTTTAACTAATGACTGATAAAGCCGAGTTAGTGTGACTCACGAACGTATATCAACGGAGAATATCATAGAGCATATCGGTTAGCGAAAAGGAATGATAAAATAAACAAGCGACTTTTAAAACAACAGCTGCAATGCACGTTTACAGAATTAAATTATGAAGTAATAACTGACTTCCAAATAATAAGTTTTCTGAGAAAAGAAGTCTTATAATACGTCAAGCACGAGGGATTTATCGCCGTTAGCCGCAAGCCTTTCCTTTCTCTCTCGTTCATTCCTCTCTCGGTTTAGAAGTGATATTACTATTAGCAAGTGCAAAGGCTTTGTTAATTTCACGGTAGAAAAAACATACTATCCTTTCACAATAGCGTTTACAATGTCACCTGATATAAATTATCTGTCACTATCATACATATTACATAAAGTTTTTCAAGTTCTAGGGTAATGAACGTACTGTTATTGAAAATATGTTTTATATCTCACAGAATGTCCAATGAATTCTGAATTGAAATATGAAACATACAAACTCATAAGGTTACTGATAGAAGCAAGTGAATCGAAGTATATAAATACATTCATGCACTGCAGTCAAACGTATTATTTTCATAGAGAAATCTCTAGTAAGATTTTTTTTTTCGAGTGATCTTTCACACATATGTAACTTTCTTCCCCGTGGAGCTGCCGGTTTACAAGAAGCCCTACGCACATTTTCATAAACATTTTATATAAACCAGTTATCATGCGTTTCTCCAACATTATTAGGGGTCGATCTCAAACGAGTCACACCTCCGTCGACTCCGAATCGACCTACTGAGCTGACATCAATATTATGTTAATTCTCGACGCAAAGCCATGCCTTTTTGTGTGTGTACCCAAGAGCAATATATTCCAGTGGGATACTGTAACCGATTGATTTACTAGTTGAGATGGTTTTCTATTTTTAATTCTTACACTGAAAGAAATCCTAAATTGAAAGCATATCAGGGAAAGCACTGCATTATTTTTTTATCAATAAATACAATAACAGGGTCATATAGTCTTTAATTCGCACAGCAAAGATGTGTGTGTGTGTGTGTGTGTGTGTGTGTGTGTGTGTGTGTGTGTGTGTGTGTGCATAAATTTTATGATACTGTCTTCAGTTTGAGTAAGATTACAATATAACACGTCACTACTGTTAAAATGTAATCGCAGGACTAAGCAGATTAAATATTTCAATTGTTCATCATTGTAAAGATTTCCTGTGCCTCCAAGGAGGATCGAACTCCTGGCCTCTGGTTTACTAGACCAGCGCTCTAGCCACTGAGCTATGGAGGCTTCATGTCAATAGTGTATCTCCTCTTTGAGTGGCTCTTAGAAGTTTCTAATATAACTGCAAAATGGACAAATTTCTTTCCTCTTCTGAATATGATGAAAAGCATTGAAGTGATGGCGCTGTCGATCCCTAATTTGCCGACAAAAATATGCCGAATGCGACAAGAAGTTTGCCGACTTTGTTTCTTCTATGTTAGACATAATATATAATTTGGGAACATAAAGGCGTTTATTTTGGGTTGAATGATATCTTCTATTTACATAAAACTACTATTTTTCTCTGAGAGAGGGAGAGAGAGAGAGAGAGAGAGAGAGAGAGAGAGAGAGAGAGGAAATAATTGCATATTTCCCATTTATTACATGAAGCCTGATAGTATGTTATATATGAATCATTTGAATGTGTGAACTTGGGGATCACTTGGGGCTCTTTTCGTTTTATCGTTGGTTTGTTTTAATTTCCTGTATTTACGTTTATTCTTAATTGTAGAAACGTGTGGGTTTTGAAAATGACGAAGTAAAACTAGTGCTTCGGTATTTAAGTAAACCATGGAGGATGATGCAATGAATCACGAATGGGTTGTTCTAGAGCGAGAGCGAAAGGGAGAGAAAGAAAGAGAGAGGGAAAGAGAGAGTGAGAGAGACAGACAGACACAGAGAGAGAGAGAGAGAGAGAGAGAGAGAGAGAGAGAGAGAGAGAGAGAGAGAGAGAACTAGAGAGCAGACTAGAGAGAGAGAGAGAGAACGGGAGGGTCCGGGGGGATGAGAGAGAGAAAGGGGGGGGGTAAGAGATAGGAGATGAAAGAGAGAAAGAGAGGAAGGAAAGTAGGGAGAGAGAGGAAGCGAGAGAGAAGAAAGACCTTTAAATTACCGATATATTGAGCAGGGGGGGGGGGGTGCAGATCTTTATTTCATCTTTATCTTTATTTTATCCTTTGGACATGTATATGGGTAAAAAAAAAAATCTAATTTGCCGACAAATATATGCCAAATGTGACATGAAGTTCGCCGACTGAAGACGCATGCAGGTACCTCTATATCTCCTATTTTAGGTATGATATATAATTTTGGAGGCATAGGCCAGTAACACAACAGAAAGGGCATTGGAGGAAGGGCGCGGTACCCGTACACTTTATGCATGTTAGATGAATAAAAAAAATAAATAAAATTAAAACTAATTGCTTGTTCTTGGGAATATCTTCTCCAGAGGAAGATGTAAAGTAACAACTGGTCTATGTAAAACGTGAAGATCAGCCTTACTTTTATCGAAAAAGAACAGATGACTTCAATACTAGCAGCGAATGATTGCATTAACTAGCAAGAGTTCTCACTAAAATCTTGTTCTTTGAGAGACGCCATCGCTGTGATTTCAGCAGCGTATACTTTCCTGTGTAAGATAATATAGTTCATTTATAGATATATGGGAAATATATACCTGCATAGCTCAGTGGCTAAAGCGCTGGTCTAGTAAACCTAAAATTCTCCTCTTTGAGAGACGCCGTTGCTGTGATTTTAGCAGAGTATACTTTCCTGTCAGGTGATAAAGTTCGCTTATAAATGTATGAGAAATGTATGCCTCCATAGCTCAGTGGCTAGAGCGCTGGTCTTGTAAACCAGAGGCCAGGAGTTCGATCCTCCTTGGAGGCAAATCTAATTTATTCACACATACAGGTCTCTTGAGAACGAGTCTATCGTTTTTTACACACGCAGGTGCAAAAAATTATTTGATATGCCCATAGTTCCATAAGTGATTTTTTTGGGTAGAATGATATCTTGTAGTTACATATAACTACGTGTACATACATGCGTCCTTGGGGCATAAAAGCGAAATCGGGGCCGCTTTGATAAGCATTTCCTATCCTTCACTCGACCTTTCTCTGGGAGAGAGGAGAGTGAGAAAGTGAGAGAGAGAGAGAGAGAGAGAGAGAGAGAGAGAGAGAGAGAGAGAGAGAGAGAGAGAGAGAGAGAGAGAGAGAGAGAGAGAGAGTACAGTCCATTGGCGAGGCCGGGGCTAATGGACTGTATTGTGAAGTGGTACTTACATACATTTCACAACACAGAGATTCGACAAATACGAATGGGAGGTCGTTTTAATAAAAGAGAGAGAGAGAGAGAGAGAGAGAGAGAGAGAGAGAGAGAATAATTGCACATTCCCATTTATTATTGGCGGCCTAATAGGATGTGTAATATATAAATCATCTGAATATGGAAAACTTGGGGATCACAGGCTCTTTTGTATGTAGGCATTTCGTTTTATCCATGGTTTGTTTTAATTTCCTATATTTACGTTTGTTCTTAATTTTAGAAACGTATTGGTTTTGAAAATGACAAAGTAATGACTGTGTGTAAAACTAATCCTTCGGAATTTAAATAAATTATGAAGGATGATACAATGAATCTTGCATTATGTAGGAAAGCATTGACAATAATAACTAATGGGAAAATGTAATACTTAATAATGACTGAACGATGGAAGACTTCCTGAGAGGCAGAACTTCATGGTTTTGACGAGTGGGTTGTTCTAGAGCGAAGAGAGAGAGAGAGGAGAGAGAGAGAGAGAGAGAGAGAGAACTAGAGAGCGGACTAGAAAGAGAGAGATAAAGAGAGAGAACTAGAGAGAGAGGGGGGGGGAGAAAAAATAGAGAGAGAACGAGAGAAGAGAGAGAGAGAGAGAGGGAACGAGAGAGAGAGAGAGAGAGGGAATAGAGAGAGGGGGGATGAGAGAGAGAGAGATAGGGGTATGAGAGAGAGAGAGGGGGGAGATGAGAGCGAGAAAGAGAGGAAGGAAAGGAGGGAGAGAGAGGGAAGAGAGGCCTTTAATTTACCATCATGTTTAGCAGAGGAGGTACAGATCTATATTTCATATTTATGTTTATTTTGTCTTTTGGACAAGTATATAGTTCTACGTTCCACTAGAGGAACAGTTGTAGTTCATTAGACCGGCAAAAGAAGGGGAACAGCTTTAAAAGCGATCGTGCTGCCGGACCCTGTTTGCGAAAAATATATCGAAGCGACTGAATTTTGCCAAGGGAAAAGCATGCAAGAAACCTCATATCTCCATATAGGTATACTATAAATTTGGAGGCAAGGTAGTAACACCCAACAGGGGCTTTGGAGGAAGGGCGAGGCACCCATCTTCACCTTTGGTACATTTATACTTTTGGATAAATAAAAAACAATAGTAAAAGGGAAAAACAAATTTGCGTTTGGGGAAATATATCCAGAGGAAAGTGTAAGGAACACCTGGTCTATGTAAAACGTGAAGATCGCCTTTATTTTTTATCGAAAAAGAAATGGTGACTTCAGTAACCCAGAAATTTTGTTGAAGTGGGAAGAGTTTCACAAAACTTGTTCCCTAGAGAGACCCCAATGTTTGGGGTTTCAGCAGTAAATACGTTCTGTGAAAAGATATGCCGATAAGTTCACTCAAATTAGCCCATAGCCAGTGGCTAGAGCGCTTCTTGTAAACCAGGGCCAGGAGCTCGATCCCCTTGGAGGAAAAACCCAAATTTATTCACAAACAATTCTCTTGAAAAAGGTCATGTATTTACACACGCGGGAGCTCAAGATTTGGGATTCTTATAGTCATTTTGGGATTTGTTTTGGATAGAATGTTTTTTGTTTTTACATAAAACTGAGTGTATATATTTTGTTTTTGGGGGCATAAAAGCCGCTTTGATAGGATTTTATTCATCACCGACCTTTCTGTGAGAGAGAGAGAGAGGAGAGAGAAGAGAGGAGAGAGAGAGAGGAGAGAGGGAGAGGGAGAGGAGGAGAGAGAGAGGGGAAAAAATGGCATTTCCCATTTTTATAGGAGGCCGATGGGTGTTTATAGGGGGAAATTTTATCTGAATGTTGTGAATTGGGGATCACAGACTTTGTGTTTTCGCTTTTCCTTTATCGTTGGTTTGTTTTAATTTCATATATTTACGTTTTTTCTTATTTTAAAAAACGTATGGGTTTTGAAAATACAAATATTCTCTTTATGTAAACTAATGCTTGGAATTAAAGTAAATTATGGAGGATGATACAATGTATCATCATTAAGAAAGAAAGCATTGACGATAATAACTAATGGGAAAATGAAATATTTAAAATGAGAACAATGGAAGACTTCCGAGAGCAGAATTTCAGGGTTTTTGACATGTGTGTTCTAGAGCGAGCGAGCGAGGAGAGGAGAAAAAAGAGAAGAGAGGGGGAGGAGAGAGAAGAGGAGAGAGAATAGGAGATGGGGAAGAGAGAGAGAGAACTAGAAGAGGGGTGAGAGAGGGAGAGCAAGAGAGCGGACAGAAGAGTGAGAAAACTAGAGAGCAGACTAGAAAAAGAGAAAAGGGAACTATAGAGAGAGAGAGAGAGAGAGAGAGAGAGAGAGAAAAAGGAAAAAAAAAAAAAAAAAAAAAAAAAAGAAAAAAAAAGAGAGAAGGGAAAAGGGGAGGGGGAAAAAGGAACAAGAGAAGACAGAGAGAGAAAAAGGGAAAAGAGAGAGAATAGAGAGAGGGGGGGGAGAGAGGGGGAGAATAGAGAGGTGAGTGAGGAGAGTAGAGGAGAGAGAGAACAAGGGAGAGAGAGAAAGTGAAAGAGATGGAGGGTGTAAGGGAAATGAAAGAGATATAGAGAGGGAGGAAGGGAGTGAGAGAGAGAGAGAGGGCCCTTAATTTTATCGTCAATTCGAGGGGGGTAGATCTTTATTTATTTTTATGTTATTTGTCTTTTGGACAAGTATAAGATCACTTTTCCTAGGGGAAAAAGTTGTATTTCTTTTAAACCCGGAAAAAGAAGGGGAAAACAGCATTAAAGCGATCGTGCTCCTGGCCCCAATTTCTGACAAATATATACCGAATTCGCATAAAATTTTTGCCAAGGAAAGGCATGAAGTACCTCTATATCTCCGAGCGGGTCTTTAAACCAGGGGCCGGGATTTCGATCCCCCTTGGGGGCAAATCCAATTATTCAAACAATCTCTTGAGAACGAGCTATCGTTTTACACACGCGGGAAACCAAGATTTGTATTCTTATATTTCATAAGTGATTTTTTTTGGGTAAAATGATTTTTGTATTTACATAAACTGATGATATACTTTCGTCCTTGGGGCAAAAAAAAAGCCGCTTTGTGGGCATTTTCTATCCATCACTCGCCCTTTTCTGTGAGAGAGAGAGAGAGAGGAGAAGGGAGAGAGAGGAGAGAGAGGGGGAGAGAGAGAGAGAGAGAGAGAGGAGGAGAGGAAAAATGGCATACCCATTTTTTAAAAGGGGGCCCGTAGGATTTATTATAGTAAATTATCTGAAGGGTGGAACTTGGGGACACAGTTTTTTTTTGTATATGGGTTTTTGTTTTATCGTTGGTTTTTTTAACTTTATTTTTTACTTTTATTCTTAATTTTAAAAAACGTATGGGTTTTGAAAATAAAAATGTTGCACTTTAGTAAACTAATGTTTTGGAAGTAAAGAAAAATTAGGGGGTTGATCAATGAAATGCTTTAGGGGTAAAAAAGCATGAGATAAAAAACTAGGGAAAATGAAATATAATAAAATGAACAATGGAAGATTTCCCTGAGAGACAGAACTCAGGGTTTTTGAGATGTGTTGTTCTAGAGCGAGCGAGAGAGAAAAAAAACTAGAGAGAGGGGGGATGAGAGAGACAAAAGAAACTAGAGGAGAGGAGTGAAGAGAGAGAGAGAGCAGAGAGGGGACTAGAAAGAAGAGAAAATAGAGAGCAGACTAGAAAAAAGAGAGGAGAGAAACTACTAGAGAGAAAGAAAGAGAGAGAGAGAAAGGATGAAAGAGAGAGAGAGAGAAGGGAAAGAGAGAGACAGAGAGAACAAGAAAGAGACAGAGAGAGAACAAGAAAGAAAGAGAGAGAACTAGAAAGAGGGGGGATGAGAGAGGGGGAGAAAGGGAGAGGAGAGAGAGAGAGGGGGGGTTTGAAAGGGGAAAGAGAAGAGATAGTGAGAAGGAAGGGAGGGAGAGAGAGAGAAGAGGGCCCTTTAATTTACCGTCATATGAGCAGGGAAGGTACAGACTTTTTCCTCTTAATGTTTTTTTTGTCTTTTGGAAAGTATATAGTTCCAAGTTTCATTGGGGGAAAACGGTTGTAGTTTCTAATACCGGCAAAAAAAGAGGAACAGCATTTAAAGCGTCGTGTGTGGCCCCCTAATTCCTGACAAATATTACCGAATGGGGACATGAATTTTCCCAAACTGAAAAGGCATGCAAGTACCTCTAATTTCATATGAGGTATACTAAAATTTTTTAAAGGGCACAGGCAAAACCCCAGCAGAAGGGCATGGAGGAGGGGCCGGCTCCCTTTCCACTCCCCCCTTTTTACATTTTAGATTTTGGGAAAAAATTAAAAAGCAAAAAAAAAATAAAAATTAATGCAAATTTTGGGGAAATTTCTCCAGGGGAAAAGGTAAGGTAACAGCGGACTGTGAAAAAACGTGAAGATCACCCTTTATTTTATCGAAAAAAACGGTGACTTCAATACAGCCAGCGAATTTTTGCATTTAGCTAGGAATAGAGCTTTTATAGATATATGAAAAACATATGCCTCCATAGCTCAGTGGCTAGCGCGCTGGTCTTGTAAACCAGAGGCCAGGAGTTTGATTCTCTTAGGAGACAAATTAATTTATACAATACAATACTTGGGAACGAGGCTATCGTATTTACCTAATTTTCGGGGGGAGCGAAAAATTTAATTTTAACTTATAGTTCATAAGTGACTTGTTTTGGGTAGAAGAATCTTGTTTTTACATTAAAACTACGTGTATAATTACGTCCTGGAGCATAAAAGCGAAATGGGAAACCGCTTTGATAGACATGAGAGTTCTGAAAAGACAGAACTTAATGGTTTTGACGAATGGTTTGGCGGAGAGTTCGAGAGTGAGAGAGAGAGGAGAGAGGAGAAAAGGGGAAAAGAGAAGAGAGAGAGAGAGAGAGGGAGAGAGAGAAGAGGAGAGAGAGAGAGGAGGAGGAACTAGAGAGAGTTTGAGAAAGAGAGAACTACTAGAGAAAAGAGAGGAACTTGAGAGAGGGGGAGAAAAGAAGAGAGAATACTAGAGATAGAGAGAGAGAGGCGAAACAGAGACAGAGAGAACAAGAAATTAAAGAATTAGAGAGAGAGAAGGAGATACCGAGAGAAAACAAGAAAGAGAAAGAGAAGGAAACGAGAGAGGGGGAAGGATGAGAGAAAATAGAGGAGTGAGAGAGAGGGGGGAGGGAGTAGAAAGGAAAGAAATGAAGAGTTTGGGAGAGGAAGGAAGGGAGGGAGAAAGAGGGAAGAGAGGTGCAGATCTTTATTTCCTCTTTAGGGTTTTTGTTTGGGACAAGTAATAGCAAGTCTCATGGAGGAACGGTTGTATTTATAATACACCGCAAAAAAAGAGGAACAGATTAAGCAATCGTGAGGCCGGACCCTAGTTTGCCGACAAATAATACCGAATGCGAATGAATTTTGCCAATGAAAAGGCTTTGAAGTACTCTTATATCTCTATATTAGGTATAATATATAAATGAGGTACAGGCCTGAACACCAACAGAAAGGCCATGGAGGAGGGGTGGAACCATTCACGCCACCTTCGATTCACTTTATTGCATGTTGCTTGGGTAAAAAATAAAAATAATAAAAATAATAATTAAAATGAAAACGAATGCTTGTTCTTGGGAATTCTTTCCAGGGGAAAGGTAGGTAACAACTGGTCTATGTAAAACGTGAAGATCAGCCTTAGTTTTATCGAGAAAAAAACTGGTGACCTTCAATACTAGGCAGCGAATTATTGTATTAGCTAGGAAGAGTTCTCACTAAAATCTTTTTCTTTGAGAGACACCATTGCTGTGATTTCAGCAGAGAATACGTTTCTGTAAAATGATAGAGCCGCTTTTAATTTTCTTGGAAAATATCCTCCATAGCTCAGTGGTAGAGCGCTGGCTTAGTAACCCAGAGGCCAGGAGTATCCTCCTTGGAGCAAATCTAATTATCGTACATACAATTCTCTGAGAACGAGTCTATCGTGTTACCACGCGGGGAAAAAAAGATTTTTGGTATTCTTATAGTTCATAAGAAATTTTGTTTTGAGTAGAATGGTATCTTGTATTACATAAAACTGAGTGTTATACATCCGCCCTTGGGGGATAAAAGCGAATTCGATCGTTTTGACAGGCATTCTTCATCACTGGGACCTTTCTCTGAGCGAGAGAGAGAGAGGATATGATTGCATATTCCCGTTTATTGTAGGAGGCCTGATAGGATGTGTTATGTATGAATCAGCTCTTTTGTATGTCGGCCTTTCGTTTTATCGTTGGTTTGTTTTAACTTCCTATATTTACGTTTATTCTTAATCTAAAAAACGTATGGGTTTTGTAAATGACAATGTATGCACTTTATGTAAACTAATGCTTTGGAATTAAAGTAAATTATGGAGGATGATACAATGAATCATGCATTATGTAAGAAAGCATTGATGATAATAACTAATGGGAAAATATAATACTTAATAATGACTGAACAATGGAAGACTTCCTGAGAGACAGAACTTCATGGTTTTGACGAGTGGTTGTTCTAGAGCGAGAGAGAGAGAGAGAAAAACTAGAGAGTAGACTAGAAAGAGAGAGAGAGAGAGAACTACTAGAGAGAAAGAGAGAGTACTAGAGAGAGAGAGAGAGAGAGAGAGAGAGAGAGAGAGAGAGAGAGAGAGAGAGAGAGAGACAGACAGACAGACAGACAGACAGACAGACAGACAGACAGAGAACAGAGAGAGGGGAGGATGAGAGAGAGAGAAAGAACTAGAGAGAGTGAGTGAGAGAGAGAGAGAGAGAGAACTAGAGAGCTGACTAGAAACAGAGAACTAGAGAGCTGACTAGAAAGAGAGAGAGAACGAATAAGCAGACAAGAAAGAGAGAGAGAGAACAAGAGAGAGGGAGAACTAGAGAGAGTGAGTGAGGGAGAGAGAGCGAGAGAGAGAGAGAGAGAGAGTAACGAGTGAAAGAGAGAAAGAGAGAGAAATGGGGGATAAGAGAGAGAGGGGGGGAGATGAGAGAGATAGAGAGGAAGGAAGGGAAGGAGAGAGAGGGAAGAGAGGCCTTTAATTTATCGTCATATTCAGCAGAGGAGGTGCAGATCTTTATTTCATCTTTATGTTTATTTTACCTTTTGGACAAGTATAAAGTTCCAAGTTCTCACTGGAGGAACGGTTGTAGTTTCTATTAGACCGGCAAAAGAAGAGGAACAGCATTAAAGCGATCGTGCTGCAGGACCCTAATTTCCCGACAAATATATATACCGAATGCGACGTGAAGTTTGCTAACTGAAAAAGCATGCAAGTACCTTTATATCTCCTATATTTGGTATAATATATAATCTAGAGGCACAGGCCTGTAACACCAACAGAAAGGGCATTGGAGGGGGGGCGTGGCACCCATTCACGCTCACCTTCGGTTCACTTTATGCATGTTGGATAGGTAAAAAAAATAATAATAATAATGATAAAAAAGATAAATAAATAAAATGAAAACAAATTGCTTGTTCTTGGAAATATCTTCTCCAGGGAAAGGTGTAAGGTAACAACTGGTCTATGTAAAACGTGAAGATCAGCCTTTGTTTTATCGAAAAAGAACTGGTGACTTCAATACTAGCCAGCGAATTATTGTATTAGCTAGGAAGAGTTCTCACTAAAATCTTGTTCTTTGAGAGACGCCATTGCTGTGATTTCAGCAGAGAATACGTTTCTGTAAAATCATGGAGCACGCTATAATTTCATGGAAAATATATGCCTCCATAGCTCAGTGGCTAGCGCGCTGGTCTAGTAAACCAGAGGCCAGGAGTTCGATCCTCCTTGGAGGCAAATCTAATTTATTCGTACATACAATTCTCTTGAGAACGAATCTATCGTGTTTACACACGCGGGAAAAAAAATTATTTGGTATTCTTATAGTTAATAAGTAATTTGTTTTGAGTAGAATGGTATCTTGTATTTACATAAAACTGAGTGTATATACATCCGTCCTTGGGGCATAAAAGCGAAATCAGGATCGCTTTGATAGGCATTTCCTATCCATCACTCGACCTTTCTCTGAGAGAGAGAGAGAGGAAATGATTGCATATTCCCGTTTATTGTAGGAGGCCTGATAGAATGTGTTATGTATGAATCATCTGAATGCGTGAACTTGAGGATCACAGGCTCTTTTGTATGTCGGCATTTCGTTTTATCGTTGGTTTGTTTTAACTTCCTATATTTACGTTTATTCTTAATTTTAAAAAACGTATGGGTTTTGAAAATGACAAAGTATTCTCTTTATGTAAACTAATGCTTTGGAATTAAAGTAAATTATGGAGGATGATACAGTGAATCATGCATTATGTAAGAAAGCACTGATGATAATAACTAATGGGAAAATGTAATAATAATGACTGAAAAATGGAAGACTTCCTGAGTGGCAGAACTTCATGGTTTTGACGTGTGGGTTGTTCTAGAGCGAGAGAGAGAGAGACAGAGAGAGAACTAGAGAGGGGGGATGAGAGAGAGAAAATTAGAGAGTGAGTGAGAGAGAGAGAGAGAGACAGAGAGAGAACTAGAGAGCGGATTAGAAAGAGAAAGAGAGAACTAGAGAGTAGATTAGAAAGAGAGAACTACTAAAGAGAAAGAGAGAACTAGAGAGAGAGGGGGGGGAGAGACAGAAAAAGAACGAGAGAGAGACTAAGAGAGAACGAGAGAGAGACAGAGAGAACAAGAGAGAGAAAGAGGCAGAGAGAGAATAAGAAATAGAGAGAGAACTAGAGAGCGGACTAGAAAGAGAGAGAACTACTAGTGAGAAAGAGAGAGAATTAGAGAGAGGGGGGGGGAAGAAAGAGATAGAGAGATAGAGGAAAGAGAGAGAGACAGAAAAAGAACGAGAGAGAGAGAGACAAAGAGAGAACGAGAGAGTGAGAGAGACAGGGAGAACAAGAGAGAAAGAGAGAGAGAGAGAGAGAACTAGAGAGAGGAGGATGAGAGAGTTAAAACTAGAGAGAGTGAGTGAAAGAGTGAGAGAGTGACTGACTGACTGACTGACTGACTGACTGACTGACTGACTGACTGACTGACTGACTGACTGACTGACTGAGAGAACGAGTGAGAGAGAGAAAGAGAGAGAGATGGGGGATGGGAGAGAGTGGGGGAGATGAGAGAGATATAGAGAGGGAGGAAGGGAGGGAGAGAGAGGGAAGAGAGGCCTTTAATTTATCGTCATATTCAGCAGAGGAGGTGCAGATCTTTATTTCATCTTTATGTTTATTTTGTCTTTTGGACAAGTATATAGTTCCAAGTTCTCACTGGAGGAACGGTTGTAGTTTCTATTAGACCGGCAAAAGAAGAGGAACAGCATTAAAGCGATCGTGCTGCAGGACCCTAGTTTGCCGACAAATATATACCGAATGCGACGTGGCAATTGCCGACTGAAAAAGTACATCTATACCTCCTATATTAGGTATACTATATAATTTAGAGGCACAGGCCGGTAACACCAACAGAAAGGGCATTGGAGGAGGGGCGCGGCTCCCGTTCACGCTCACCTTCGGTTCACTTTATGCATGTTGGATAAATTAAAAAGACAATAAATAAAATGAAAACGAATTACTTGTTCTTGGGAATACCTTCTTCAAAGGAAAGCGTAAGGTAACAACTGGTCTATGTAAAACTATGTGGTGACTTCAATACTAGCCAGCGAATTATTGCACTAGCTAGGAAGAGTTCTCACTAAAATCTTGTTCCTAGAGAGACGCCATTGCTATAATTTCAGTAGAGAATACGTTTCTTTGAGATGATATAGCTCGTTATAATTACTTTTAAAATATATGCCTCCATAGCTCAGTGGCTAGAGCGCTGGTCTAGTAAACCAGAGGCCAGGAGTTCGATCCTCCTTGGAGGCAAAACTAATTTAATCACACATACAATTCTCATGGGTATAAGTCTGCTTTTTTCGGGTACGAAAAATTATTTAATATTCCTATAGTTCCATGAATTATTTGTTTTGGCTAAAAATAGGGACCGCTTTGGTGGTCATTTCCTATCCTTCGCTCGACTCTAAGAGAGAGAGCGAGAGAGAGAGAGAGAGAGAGAGAGAGAGAGAGAGAGAGAGAGAGAGAGAGAGAGAGAGAGAGAGAGAGAGAGAGAGAGAGAGAGAGAGAGAGTGGGGGGGGGGAGAGAGAGAGAGAGAGAGAGAGAGAGAGAGAGATGGAGAACTAGAGAGAGAGAGTGGGGGTGGAAATCGAAATGACTCGCCAAACCGTTGCCAGACACCTGAGATCCGCCGTCCTTGTAACCGCTGTGCAAACATGCCACATACCTTGTGTGTTGTACTCGGAAGTTGGACTATGATTATATCTACCTTCGTGACTATAATCTGACATTAATTTCCTACTGTTACATTATCAGCGGCCAGACAACATATGACTTTGATCATTACAGTTCTAGACTTGATATTTATACATTCTGGACAATTTACGCTTTGTCTGTAAAGTGAGGTCTTTTGGGCCCGACTCTATCCGTTACGTCCCTTCCTCATCTGCCTCTCTTGGACCAAAAGTACATGTATGATTTTCTTGTTTCTAGTATTTACATCGCCTAGCTGTCAAGGCTTTATCGCATTTGGTGTTTGATAATAAAATTCATGATTATTTTCTTGATGTGCCTGCAGTAATCTTGATACCGGAATATATGATCGGCAATTTGAATGAAGCATATATGGTTACAAAATCTTTCATAAACTCTACCCTTGGCTCTACATTATATATATATATATATATATATATATATATATATATATATATATATATATATATATATATATATATATATATATATGTTTGCAGTGACTATAGTAATTTTTTATGATTTTATGATCTCACTGGATAAATATAGCTTTTCCTTATCTTTTAACATTTTTGCCAAAGGTACATGACTGTACTGAAGAATACTTGTGTTAGAATAATAACTGCAGAATTTACACAGCACTGAAAAGACTTCTTTTGCTGTGTCGTTATTATGCGGCGTTATTAAGCTTAAGGAGTTAGACGTCAAGTGACTATGTGCAGTACGATAACGTTATTTTTCTAGAGCGTTAATGGAAGGGTTGTGGCCTCCTATATATCCCGCATGAACTATATCTGCGGTAAATAAATCAGCATTAATTAACACGTCACTTTTTTCGTGGCCCAAACGAAGAAAGGTGACAAGATTTTTATGGCAGTGGTTACATTTATGACGAAAATAATGCACATTTGAATATGTGAAAGATCTCAGTTTTGGTACAAGTAAAAAGCGAGGGATAAGCTGACTAAGTATCAACATATCAGCTTTGCTTATCATTGTAATGCCTCCAAGGAGAATCGAACTCCTGGCCTCTGGTTTACTAGACCAGCGCTCTAGCCACTGAGCTATGGAGGCTTCTGCAGAGTAAATGTCTGTCTCTAATATTGATATTTAATAAAAAGAAGAAAGAAAGCAAAAAAGCCAAGGCCAATAACAGGGTACTAGCACACCATGCCCTAATTCATGGTACTTTGCTGACGTATTTGTGACGTCTACAAACCCACTACTTCTCCTTCCTCACCTCCTCCCCTCTCTCCTCCCTCCTCGCCTCCTTCCCTACACACTGCCGGATATAAAGTCAAATAACGTGCAGGAAGTGTTTATAAGTTTCTTCATAACTCAGTGGCTAGAGCGGTAGTCTAGTAAACCAGAGGCTAGGAGTTCGATCCTCCTAGGATGTAGGGAGCCGACTAGCGGGCTAATTTTCGCTATTTAGATATTTCTCCTGTGGTTTTATGCAATGCAAACAGTTCCTCTCGCAAAATTTTACAAAGCGGAAAGCGCTCCCTACCGTTTCGGAAGGACGGGTATAGATGAACGTAAGCTGCCCTGCTAATTATGGCAGACAAACGCCTTAGTTCAATGAATTCTGAAAAGCATTACCTATCTGGAGCTACTTTTGAGACAAATGTTAAATATAGAATTATTACAACTGTATAGTATAAAAAAAAAAAATACGTCTACGTATGTCTATGATTTATGTAAGATATCCTCACTTAGGGTAAAAAGTCAGTGTATGTCCATGATGAAGCCTTGAACTTCATTAAAAATGATGAACTAAATGGGTTGCCTCATATTTTTTCCCCAGTGAGAGAAGTATTCGAAATTACATAGGAAGTCGTAATGGAATTATGCAAACTGTGCCTGAAAGTTTGAGTTTATTTGCTGAATGACGTCATACCCGATTCTATAGAATAGATATTTTGGCGGAGAAGGATGTGACATCATTCGGCAGATTTTGGACATAATAGTGCATTGCCAAATTTACTATAGTTCATTTACGGCGTTTACTCCTGACTTTGATAGCGTAGTATACTTCAGCCACGAAGGCATTCGGACAGGTGAAGCGTGACGTAGTTGTGGCATTGACATATCCACTACTTTTCCTCACCTCCCCCTCCTTTCCCTTCTCACTCTCCGCTCTCTCTCTTGTATCGTGTGTGTGTGTGTGTGTGTGTGTGTGTGTGTGCGTGTGTGTGTGTGTGTGTGTGTGTGTGTGTGTGTGTGTGTGTGTGTGTGTGTGTGTGTGTGTGTGTGTGTGTGTGTGTGCGTGTGTGTGCGTGTGTGTGTGTGTGTGTGTGTGTGTGTGTGTGTGTGTGTGTGTGTGTGTGTGTGTGTGTGTGTGTGTGTGTGTGTGCGAATTCCAGTAATGCATGTTTTAAGATGCTGATTACTGTCCGAGGCTGTGCACTGTAAAACGCCCTTAAAGGAGAGAACAACAGTCATATATATATATATATATATATATATATATATATATATATATGTATATATGTGTATATATACATATATATCATAATATATCATATGTGTATATATGTATATATATATATATATCTATATTATATATCTATATATGTATATATGTGTATATATTATATATATTATATATATATATATTATATATATATATATATATATATATATATATATATATATATATATATATTCTGTGTGTGTGTGTGCGTTTTCCTTTCTTCTTTTTATTAAATGTCAATATTGGAGGCAGAATTTTACTCTGCAGAAGCCTCCATAGCTCAGTGGCTAGAGCGCTGGTCTAGTAAACCAGAGGCCAGGAGTTCGATTCTCCTTGGAGGCATTACAGTGATAAGCAAAGCTATGTTGATACTCAGTCTGCTTATCTCTTGCTTATTACTAGTATACAAAATGAGATCTTTCACACATTCAACTGTGTATTATTTTCGTCATAAGAGTAACTACTGCCATAAAACTCTTGTCATTTTTCTGTATGTTCTACATGATCAAGAGTATCTTCACTCGGGCCACGGTAGAGGAGAAAAATGACGCGTTAATTAATGCTGATTTATTTACCGCAGATATAGTTCGGATCAGTCCGTTCAACCGGGATATATAGGAGGCCACAACCCTCCCATTAACGCTCTAGAAAACTAACCTTATCGTACTGCACATAGTCACTTGACGTCTAACTCCTTAAGCTTAATAACGACACAGCAAAAGAAGTCCTTTCAATGCTGTGTAAATTCTGCAGTTATTATTGTAACACAAGTATTCTTCAATACAATCATGAATGTACATTTGGCAAAAATTATAAAAGATAAGGCGAGGCCCTAGTTATACAGTGAGATCATAAAATCATAAGTAAAAGGATAATTAAAAACTGTTTATACAACTTATAACTTCTCTTTGTTACACCTATGAAATGCAATCGAGAATAAAGTACAGCTTCTAAGATGAAAGATTATCACGATTACTATGATCACTGCAAACCTTAATCAAAAAGCTATGGTAGAGCCAAGGTACTCTTGATGAAAGACTTTGCAACCAATTATGCTTCATTCACTGTGACCAATGGCGGGAGACTATAATTCAAAGTTGCCGACCACATACTCCGGTATCAGGAGCACTGAAGGCGCATCAGGAAAGTGTGAGTTTTTTTTATCAACCATCAGATGTGATAAAGCCCTGCCAGCGAACTACGTACACTTGTTTCAGTAGAAATAGCAAATCTGCCTATAATCTAATTTTCTCCACACAAATGTATAAATCTTATCATCGGTTTGTGAAAAACGAAATTACATACTGATAAGACTGTGAACTTTACAAGAAATACTATAACTCAAATTATCAGTCTAATATTACAATTAGTTATCGATTCTGATACACTCCTGCCAGTCATATGATAA